>NC_056737.1:608065120-608381370 GCF_019279795.1 Protopterus annectens | reverse complement strand
ATCCCTGATCAGTATCAGCAAGAAACTATGATCCCTCATAAAATCATCCAAGGTTAGCTTAGAAAGAAAAATAGCCAATGACTCCAAAGATAACCACAAGGCATTCTTTAGCTATGTCAAGAATCTAAGTGGCAATGCTCAGATCTGCTCGGAGTTAGTGCAAAATGGCATCAATAAAATCAGCTGCTGGCTCCAAGATAATCCACAAAAAGCATTTATTCAGAACGAACACTGTGAAGTAAGCACTTTCATCTTACTTTAATAAGTAAAACTTATTCAGACAAAGAACACAATGAATGAATGACTCATAAATACAATTAACAAATCACATTGTGTAACTAAAATCTAAAAGTTATATTGTCCCTATTTTGTGAAACATATAAAATTTCTGATAAATATTAAATTAATTATATTGAAAATGTAGACAATGTAAAATAATAAAATGATGTTACAATAATAAAATCAGTTCAAGAAAGTGGAACTAACATATTAACACAGACATCCACCAAAAGGATCTCACTGAGATGGATACCTGGTGTCAAAATCATGGCCTCAAGCTAAATGCAAAAAAGTGCATAGTCATCCCCTTTGGAAAAAACAAAGTACCCACAAACGTAGTCCCCTAAATACAGAAGACATAATAAGGGATCTGGGGATAGTAATCTCTCCTTTGATAATCACATTGTGAAAGTGGTTAGAAAATCCTTCTATGTGGCCCACCTAATCACAAAAGGGTTCGCATCCAGATCAAAAGAGGTCATTGTGCCCCTCTACTCATCACTCATTAGACCCATCATACAGTACAATGCCCCATTTGGGATGTACCTTACAAGACACCTGCAACAACTGGAAAGACTAAAGAAGTACCTCACCAAGAGGATCACTGGCCTCAAACAGATGCCCTATGCAGCTCGACTGAAGAAACTCCAGCTGTACTCGGTTACATATCGCCTACTCAGAGGTGATCTCTGCCTGACATACAAGGCCATGTCCGACCCAGAATTGATGGACATGCTCCACCTAAAGAAAACCATATCCCCTCATGCCACACGCTCTAGGGATCTAAACCTCACCACAACAATAAATAGGACATGCTGGAGAGATAGATTCCTGTCCCAGAGACTTCCCATGCTTTGAAACAAGATTCCAATCTACATTAGGCAGAGCTCCTCGCTAACACTCTTCAAGAGAAACCTCGAAGAGTGGATGGGAACAGAAGGTTTACCCTGGGGATCACCTCAGTGGCTCTTCTGGACAGAGGCACAGGGAACTAGTAAGGGGGTGGTGAAAGCGAACATAATCTGGCTAGGCTTATAAATGCCTTCAGGCAGATAGCCTAGTACTTACCTATGAACCTATGAACAAGCATGGATACTGCAAGGCAGGTCATAAAATGTATGGCAGCTATTGCATGGGAAGCAAGAAAGCCCCTTTCATTATAGGATATTGAAGTTGCACTCCCAGAGGCTCATGAGGTTCCTATTAAAATAATTGCTACAGCAGTTTGCCATACAGATGACTACACTTTGAGTGGTGCTGATTCTGAAGGGAAATTTCCAGCAATCCTTGGCCATGAAAGAACTGGAAGAGTGGAGACTGTTGGAGAAGGAGTAACAAAAGTTAAACCACGAGACAGAGTCCTATTTATATCCCACAATGTGGTGAGTGTGTGTTCTGTATGAACCCCAAAACCAACCTCTGTCAAAAGATCAGCATTACTCAAGAACAATGTTTAATGCTAGATGGAATTGCTAAAGGGAAGCAAGTTTTGTATTTCATGGGAACTAGCACATTTTAGAATACATAGTTGTTGCCAAAATCTGTTACTAAAATTGATGATAGTGCACCCTTGGATAAAATCTGTCTTTTAGCCTGTGGCATTTCTACTGGATATGGAGCAACTCTCAATACTGCTAAGGTTGAACCTTGCTCTATTTGTGCTATTTTTGGTTTGGCGTTGGCCTTGCAGTTGTTATGGGCTATAAGGCAGCTGGTGCTTTATGAATTATTGGTAGTGATATTAATAAAGGCAAATTTGAAAAGGCCAAAGAATTTGGAGCTACTGAATGTATTAGCCCTAAAGATTACCAGAAACCTATTCAGGAAATACTGGTAGAGTTAAGAGATGGTGGCATAGACTATTCATTTGAGTGCATTGAAAGTGTGGATGTTATGACGGCTCCTCTTGAGGCATGTCACAAGGGCTGGGGAACCACTGTGATTGTTGGGGTAGCTAGTGCAGGAAAAGAGATATCCATCTGACCATTTCAATTGGTAACAGGAAGAACATGGAAAGGAATTGCTTTTGGAGGATGGGAGAGTGTGGAGAGTGTACTTAAGTTGGTATGTGATTATATGGCCAAGAAACTGAAAGTGGATGAATTCATACTCATGTACTTCCTTTTGATAAAATCAAAGAAGCTTTTGATTTGATGTACTAGGGAAAAAGACTCCATACGGTGCTCAACAGGATTGACCATCAAGAAGATTTTCATGCCAGTGCCTTCAGATCCATAAACAGTTTGACCTGTAGCTCTTAACTGGATTGTTTACAAGTTTAAAGTATCGTATTCAGCACTTAAAATGTCTCTTAACACGTAATGTGAATAACCTATTATTGCATCATTTGAAAATAAAGAAATGTCCTCCTTTGGAATAGGTTTTCTATTCACATGAAGCAGAACCCTTCTCTGACCATCTTCAAGTACAATATGTACCGATGGATGGGAAATTGCAAATTCACTACTGGGTTGGTGCCCATGTCCCTTATGGATAGAGGCAGTCTGTCAAATCCCCACTTGCTGGCCCTTGTTATCTTTCCCCTGGGGAGAGAAAACTGGGAAAAGTCTGGGTAAAACTGACTAGGCTTGTAAGGGCTCTTGAGCCGTTAGCCTAGTAATCTCCTATGAACTGGAGCTAGGCAATTTGTGAACACTCTTGGTGCAGTGGACAGTCCAAAGGGTAAGGCAGAGAACTGATAATGTGATCCAGACACACAAAACCTTAAGAAACGCCTGAAATCTGGGTAAATAGATGTAATGATAAGCACCTTTTAAATCTAGTTACCAGGAAACTTGAAGAAGAGGTAACAGGTTGTGAAGTGACATAATTTTGAACTTGGGCACTATCACAAACAGGTGCAGGAAAGAAAAATCCAGAACTGGTCTCCCAAGAATTTTCTTTCTTTGGCACTAAAAACATCCATGAATAAAAGCCTTTCCTAACTTGGGAAAGAGGAACTGGTTCAATCACTACTTGGGACAGCATCTGTTAAAGGATGGGAAGAAATAAAACAGTCTTGGTTTGGTGAATGAGGAATTACCCTCTGAAAAAAGAAGGATGAATTCCCACTGCCATCTGTAACCTTGACGAATGATCTTCAGAAGCCATTTGTTTGAAACTATCTATTGCTAAAGAGAAAAGTGGGGATTCAAACTTTCTGGAAGGGTAAAGCAAATCCTAGGGTAAGGTTGATGGAAACAATGTTCCTTAAATAATTGTTCTGACTTGTTGGATTGTCCTTATGTTTTTTGGGAGTTCCTGACATTTATTCTTAAATGTCTATCTACCAGCATTTTTGTTAAGATTGTTTGTTAAGACTGTTTATTTTGTTTTTTGGAAGGTTTTTCTCCCAAAGGGAACTTACCTGCCTAGCAAAGGAACAGCACAAGCCAATCCTCAAACACCCACAGAAGAGCATTCTCTTTAACAGCAGGAAAGCTTTGAAGTGCTTTGCACCCAAAACTGTTTTTTAGTCAACTCAGCTCAAGCTAACTGAAGGTTTAGGTACCTGGAAGGTGCCCTGAAGCTTTGGAAGCTGGCTTAATGTTATATCCTTGACAGGATATAACTCATATTGCTAAGGCTATTTCAGCAGTGATCACTATGATGAAAATCCACTGTAGCATGAGCTAGAAAGGAAGTCATCACAAAGATCTTTGGAGAGCTGTTCTGAATCTTCAAAATGACCTTAAATATTAGTGGAAAGGGTGGGTAAAGCATACAGCAACATTCCTGTCAAAGGAAAAGAAAATGCATCTGGCTTCCAGGCTTTCTTGTATTGGGTCCTGAAGCAGAATTTTGCCATCTGATCCTTGAGAGTGGAGGCAAACAGATATACATGAGGTGTTTCTCACAGCTAGATCAACTCCTTGGAAGACTCCCTTATTCAATTTCCAGTTGTTAGGTCTGTCCTGGTCCTACTCAGTTTGTCTGCCTTACAGTTTTGCTCTGACAGTTTGTATGATGCCTGTAGAGTGAGATTGTTCTGAAAAGCTATATGTCAGGCTACTATGGCTACTCTGCACAGATAGTAAGATTTGTTTTCCCCCGTTTGTTTATATATCATGTCCATTTGTAGGGATCTGTCCTAATCCTGTTCAGCTTATCTGCTATAATGTTCGACCCTGATGGAATATAAGTAACCTGGAGGGTAAGATTGTACTGAGATGCTACTTCCCAGGCTGCCACAGCTAGTCTGCAAAAGGGGATCAGACCCAGTTTTGCCCATTTATCTACCACATCACTGTGATGTTGTCTGTGATTACTAGTAGAGGGCCTAAAATCCAAACATGGTCAGAGATTTGAGAGCATATATCAGTGCCATCATTTTTTTGACATTTAAATGCTTTAACTTATTCTGCTTGTTCCACAGCCTCTGAACTTTCACCTCCTTGAATACAGCTCCCCAAGCAATGCTTGAGGCATCCGTGGTAATAGACTGAGTAGGGTCTGGAAAGGAAAAAGCACAACCTGCTTTGAGTGACAACTGATTTACCCACCAGAGTAACTCCCTTTTCACAAACCACAGCACTGGGATTTGAAATGCTAGGGAGTGCAGGTAATGCATCCAAACTGATCTAATGAACAATTGACTTTTCCTCTTGTGAAGTTTAGTGAAAGGAATCAAGAGAAATATAAAGGCCATGAAACTTAGGATCCTCAGAAATTCCATGGCAGGTGCTACAGTCTGATTGGAAAATATACAAAATTGCTCTTTGTAAAATTCCACTTTGTTGTGCTGAAGAAAAAACATCATGTATACAGGAGATCCCAGAAACACTATTGCGTGAGACAGATTTAGTACAGATTTTTTTTTATGTTCAGATAAATTCCCAAAATGAGAAAAGTTTTTTTTTTTTTTTTTTTTACCCAAGCTAGAGATTCTTGACAAATTGTTAAAAGAAAAAAATTGGCAGTCTTCTAAATGAAGGAAAATGTCAATGCCCTGCAAACTGCAAAGGGCTATTACATGAACCCAGTACTTTATAAATATTCTTAGAGTTGTTGACAACCAAAAGGGTAAAGTAGAGAAATTAAAATGTAAACCAGATACAGAAAAACATTTAAAAAATCTGAAATTTTTGAGAATTGGAATGTGATAATGAGAATCTTTTAAATCCAGAGTTACTAGAACAAGAGGTGAAAGAGACTCTTGAGACAGCATTTTAAATTCCAGGATTTTGATGTGAATGTTACAAAAAAAGAAGTTATGTCTTACCATAATGTTCCATCTGTGTTGTTCATCTTCTTTCATTCATCACTGATGGCATTCGGTTCAGAGCCCTGAGTCGGCCTATTACCAAGCTTGTGCCAGCCAAAAAAACTCTCAAGCTAAGTCTCTACCCAGAATGCCCTTCTCCCTGTTACCTCAGATCGAGTTTGCTAAGAAAGGAAGTAAAGCCGAGGCCACTTCTACGCAAGTACCCTAGTGCACCACTTAGACTCAAAGCATCCCCCAGGAGCCTTTGGAGGGGGAAGGAGGGTGGGAAGTGATGAATGAAAGAAGATGAACAACACAGATGGAATGTTATGGTAAGACATAACTTCTTTATCTGATGTTGTTAATCTTCTTTCCATTCATCACTGATGGGACAGAATCCCAAGCTACCTTGAGGTCCATGGGTGGCCCTTATGGAAGAACAATCCTGAGCACCATTAAGCCGAAGGCAGCTCTCCCCTGGAGACCAGGTCCAATTTGTAATGATTAATAAAAGTATGAGGTTTAGCCCAAGTAGCTGCTGCACAGATGTCATCCATGGATGTCCTGGAATGGAATGCTATAGAAGTTGCCATAGATCTAGTGGAGTGGGCTTTAACGTTTAGCATAGATTCATTATGGAGGGAATAGGTGAGCCGTATGCAGTCCCTTAGCCATCTTGATAATGTAATTTTGGAAACAGCTTCTCCCATTTTGGGTCCCGAAATGGAGATGAAAAGGTGCTCAGATTTCCAGATAGGATTGGTCCTGTCTAGGTAAAATCTTAATTGTTTATGTACATCTAAGGTGTGAAGGCAATACTCTCCTCTATTGGCAAAATTCAGAAAAAACACTGGTAGATCAATGGACTGGTTAATAGAGAATTCAGAAACAACTTTGGGAAAAAAGGATGTGTTCGTCCGAAGTGACATTCTGTCTTTATGAAAGACAGGTAGGGCCTCTTGATACACAATGCCTGCAGCTCTGAAACTCTTCTAGTGGAGGTAATGGCTACCAGGAACAAAGATTTCCAAGACAAAAACTTTAGGTCACACTTAGCAGCGGGCTCAAATGGCTTCTGAGTCAAGGACTGGAGGACTAAAGTGAGGTTCCATGGTTCCATGGGCTGTCTGAGAGGAAGCCTGTGATGAGAGGTCCCTTTGAGGAAAGCCTTGCAGAGGCATAAAGATATAAGAGGGGTGCCATCTACACTATTGTGGAAATTGACACTAGATGCACTCATACTGTAGAGGCAGAGGCTCTATTATCAAAAAACGTAGCCAAGTATTGAAGCACTGCAGTAAATGGAGCCGAATACAGGTCTAGCATGTTATCCTTGGACCAAATGGAGAACCTTTTCCATTCATCCTGATATAGTCTTCTGTTGGATGGTTTGTGAGAGGCCAGAATGATGTCTCAAACAGATGAGGAGAGATTAGCTTGCCTGACAACTAGCGGAAGTGGAGAAACCAACCTGCCAGCTTGAGAGAGGACAGGGTCGGGTGACTCAACCCCTGGGTGTGAGTGATCAAATGTGGTAGAGGATCCAGAATCCATGGTGGGTATACTAGGTGAGGCCAAAGAAAGGGGAACCAAACTTGTCAAGGCCAGAATGGGGCTATGAGGATCACCTTGCATCTCAACCAAAGAGTTTTCTTAAAAATTGTGGGATCAGAGGAATGGGTGGATAGGCATAGAGAAGTCCTGTGGGCCAATTGTGGATCAGAGTGTCCCTCAGTGACTCCCCCTCCGGGAGAAGTAGGGTGAAGTAGCTGCTGCATTTGGTGTTTGATGGGGAAGCAAAACGATCGCAGCAAGGTTGGCCCCAGTGGCTGAAGATTACAGATGCCACCTCGGGTTGAGGTACCACTCGTGGGGCATGAGGATGCATCTGCTCAGTTTGTCCACAAGCTCCCCAGGATATGTGTTGCTATCAGAAAGCGGTTGGAAGCTATCGCCTACTGCCAGATTCTCATGGCTTCTCGACATAGGGGGCAGGACTTGGTTCCTCCTTGCTTGTTGATGTACCAGACCAATGACATATTGTCTGATTGAATTGCAACTGTCCCAGGGGGGGAGAGCCGAATGGAATGCCTGCAATGCTAACAGCATGGTTCTCAGTTCCAGAACAGTGATATGCAGGTGGGCCTCTGAGGTGGGCCATGTTCCTTTATTAGTCTTTCCCCTGGAAATGGCCCCTCCACCCGATCAGGGAAGCATCCATGGTTACAATGGCTGTGGGCTGGGAGGGTTGAAATGGGTGGCTCCAAAGATCTACGTCTGGCCTCACCCACCAAAGCAGGTCCTGCTTGCAGGAGTTGGTTATTCAAATCTTGCAATCCAGGTGATTACAGTTTGGGAACCACTTACACAGAAGGAGCCATTGCAGAATTCGCATATGTAGCTTTGCTAGAGGCACTATTGGAATTGACGCAGCCATAGAACCTAGGGCTTGAAGAACTTCCCTTGCAGAGGCTGATGTTTGAGAAAGAATCACTTGGATTTGAAGCCTCAGTCGATGGAGTCTGTGGAGAGGGAGTGATACCAGACAGGATTGAGTACTGAACACTGCTGCAATGAACTCTATATGTTGTGTAGGGATAAGATTTGATTTCTCCCAATGTATTGTTATTCCCAACAATTTTGCCAGAGAGGGTGTATGTTGTAATGCAGTTATCAGAAGATGCTTGGTGGGGGTGGTAAAGAGCCAGTCGTCTAGATGTGGAAACATCCAGAATCCTTTTAGTCTCAAGTGAGCTGTTACCACTGCCATGCATTTTGTGAACACTCTGGGGGCTGTAGAGAGACCAAATGGCAGGGCACGGAATTGGTAATGACTGGCTCCTAGCTGGAAGTGAAGCAGACTCCTAGAGCATTTGTCCATCTTGATGTGGTAATAGGCATCCCGGAGTTCTATACAGCACATCCAATCACTTTCTCTTAAAAAGGGAAGGATGAACTGAACCGTGACCATCCGGAATTTGGTGTGGGTGACAGACTTGTTTAAGCTGCTGAGATCCAAAATGGATCTCAAAAATCTCAAAATCTCTAGTAAAATCCGGATCCGTGCTGGTCTGATGGGACTGGTTGGGTGACTCTTTTTGAGACAGCTTTATAATCTCTGAAGCTGCTTTTTCCCTTTGACTGGGTGGAACGTTGGGAAGTTTTCTTGGAAAATTTGGCTGGCAAGAAAGGAAAATGGTGTATCCTCTGGTGACAATATTCTGCACCCAACTATCAGTGGTGACAGATTGCCAGGCAGCTTGGTGCAGAGAGAAATGACCCCCGACTGCTTCCAGAGGTAAACAATGGGGCCGCCCCTCAGGAGTGCTGATAAGGCTATCCAGAGAAGGAGTCCCTGGAGCCTTGGTTGCGAGGACCCCCCTCTGCCTCTGTAGGGGTGTCTTCCAGAATTGTTACCTCCTCTGCCTCTGGGAATATCATCACCATGTGTAGCATGGAAAAGACCCTGAGATTTCTTATGCCACATTTTCCCACTCCCTTGCTCTCACCTGGCTAGTGTGTCCTTCACTTTGGAGCCAAAAAGGGATGAAGTTTTGATGGGAGCATTCAGAAAGGAAGACTTGAAGGGATCCGAGAGGTCACAGATGTGCATCCAGGCATGACACCTCATAACAATGCCTGAACCCGCTGCTCTAGCCGCCACTTCAGTCGTGTGTGACAGCAACCTCATGGACGAGTTGAATACTGATTCCAGGGTTGCTAGCTGCGAGGCCACTTTGTCCCTGACCTCATCAGACAACTGTCCTGTGAGCATCCCAGAAAGTTGAGAGATCAACTCCCTCTGGAGCCTCGTAAAATGTTGCAAATAATTCAGGGATCGTACAGCAAAGGTCCCTGATGCAAAAACACGCTTCCCAAGTCTGTCCACTGCCCAGAACTCCCTGTTTGGTGGGTGGACAGCAGGACTTTCCTCATCCAATTCCTTTTTCATGGCCACCACCACCACCACCATAGCATCAACTGGTAACCCTTTGGACTAGTGCGGATTCCCCATGGGAGGAGAAAGAATTTTGTCTGGTCTCTGGGGGATCGCCTCAATGGAATCAGGGTTCTTCCACGCACACTGCACAATGAGTTGGACGAGCTCATCAGCAGGCAGGGTCACCCAAGAGGTAGAAGGCCAGGCATGAAAAGCCTGCAGAAACATGGAGTCCTCAGACGAAGGTTTGAAGGGTTTCCAGTCACCTCTCTGCTTTAGCATCTCCAGGATGTCTCCAAAGGAGACATCATCAGGAGGTGACCACGGGGACCCTTTACCATCACTGTAATCCGTGTCTTCCATTAAGAACTCCTCAGGCGAGTCCACGTGCTTCCTCTTGCACATCTTCTTTTGAAGTGGCTTGTTATAGCATTGGGATCCCAAGCAATGTTGGGACACCAGCTTACAGAAATCTTCCCTGAGCAGCATGTGTGAACAATCCTTTATTTGAATGCCAGTGACACAAAAAGCTGCATGGAAATACAATGCCTGGCTAAAAGAGCATTAGCCAAGATAAGATAGTGCTTATAAATAATTCCTGTCTTTATCAAGGCATAATTATTAATATAAGCAAATATTTATGTTGAAAATAATTCCTCTAATAATCAAATGTCAGACAACAGATGCAAGTTAGCTATAAGACTTCATAGTGGGGTTTTTTTTAGAATTGTTAGCTCAGTTACTTGTTAGGAAAAAATAGAATGGAAAGGTCACAGCAGACTGAAACAAGGGTCACACACTGACACAGGAAAAAATAAAATGGAAAGGTCACAGCAGCCTGAAACAAGGGTCACACATTGACACGCACTGATGTATTGTAACAGCAGGAATGGCTCTTCTATTAGAAGTTGTATAAAACATGTATTAATCAGGACCTCTCTATTTCTATCAAACATTCCTAAACTATATGTGTAAAGAATGCAAATAATGTAAAATACATGATTTGTAAAATGTACATATATTCCATAAACATCAAAGAATAGGGAAATGTATATTATTCTACTTCATACATTATCTATAGAATGAATGACAGGGGCAGATGTTGTGCCTTGCATATACATGCTGCAAAGCTGCAGATTTTATATGAAGTTTGATTTTATTAAGCTTTTGTATTGTACTACTTTGTAAATTGGAAACTTTCATTAATTCTGAATTATTCAACAGTAGCAATAATGTAAACTGCAGTTGTAATAATAATAAATACTCTTTAAAAAAGTTATAAGACAATTAAGCAAGAAGAGCATATGATGACAAAGCAAGAAATGATTACTCTGTACTTGTTACCAACAAAGGAAAACTTATTGTATAGCAATTCTACAGAAATAGTCTGCTTTTAAGATAACTTGTAATAGTTGCATGACCAACTTAGGACACATTGCATGACCAACTTAGGACACAATGTATATCTAAACAGGCAGGACTATATTTGTCAAGAACTGTATAAAAGTTCTGTACTCACTGATGTATGTTGCCAGTCAGTTAAATCAGCCAAACTAGCTAGTCAATGAATAATAAAAAGTGTACTGACCCTGGGATGCCTTGCTTTGCTGATCATTTATTTTTCTTGTTCTTATAACTGCTTGTGTTTTTCCTCATAGGTGCAGTGCTTGTAGATACGTTTACAGTTTGCAAAGCAGAAAGTGCAGAGGTTGGAAAGTTGAAGTCAGGTTGGAATATTGCAGAAAGGTCTTGGCTTTTAAAAGTCAGCGGGTGAAGGAAGAACAAGAATCCTCAAGGTTGGATCAGTTTTCCTCTGTGGAGTGAAGGAAAAACAAGAATCCTCAAGGTTAGATCAGTTCTCCTCCGTGGAGTCTCATCCGCAGGAAAAGGAAGGTTGAATTAAAAGCTGCACAGCTAACTTCCACACTGCCAAAACAGGGTGAGACTCTAGTCTTTCTGTTGTTTGTAGAATGCACTAAAGCTTTGTTCTCCTAGAACATGTGTAATCTGTAATTTATGAGGCATGCAGTTAAAGGAATTTGCACGGTAATAAGATTTTTAAATGTGGGTAGGGCTAAGGCATCACAGATGTTACTGCAACCAGAAACTATTATAGGTTCATAGGTAGGTACTAGGCTATCTTCCCGAAGGCATTTATAAGCCTAGCCAGAATGTGTTGGCTTTCGCCGCCCCCTTAGATTAGTTCCCTGTGCCTCTGTCCAGCAGAGCCACTGAAGTGATCCCGGGGTAAACTTTCTGTTTCCATCCACTCGTCAAGGTTTCTCTTGAAGAGTGCTAGCGAGGAGCTCTGCCTAATGTAGATTGGAATCTTGTTCCAAAGCATGGGAAGTCTCTGGGACAGGAATCTATCCCTCCAGCACGTCCTATTTATTGTTGTGGTGAGGTTTAGATCCCTAGAGCATGTGGCTCAAGGGGATAAGGTTTTCTTTAGGTGGAGCATGTCCATCAATTCTGGGTTGGACATGGCCTTGTATGTCAGGCAGAGATCACCTCTGAGCAGGCGGTATGCAACCGAGTACAGCTGGAGTTTCTTCAGTCGAGCTGCATAGGGCATTTGTTTGAGGCCAGTGATCCTCTTGGTGAGGTACTTCAGCCATAGTCTTCCTGTGCTTGTCTGTACCTCTGAGAAGTATATGCCGAACAGGAGGGGTCCTAGGACTGAGCCCTCGGGACCGCCACTTGTAACCGGTTTAGAGTCAGACCTAGCTCCCGCAACTCTCACCATGTGGGTTCTGTCTGTGAGCCAATTGGCAACCCATCTTGTGACATAGGGGTTTATGTTCAGGCTGGTGAGCTTGTCTATAATATCAGAATGGGGAATGGTGTCAAAGGCCTTTGCGAGGTCCAGGTAGGCTGTGTGTACCACCTTTCCCTCATCTATAGCCTTGGTAACTGTGTCAAAGAAGTCCACCAGGTTATTAGACCTGAGAAACTGAATTTTAAAACTAACAGTATTAGAGATTTAAACCAGGATTTTATACCAGAAAAAGTACCTGTAACCAGATCTAGAAACAGATATTTATTAAGATTTACTAAACCATATCAAGAAAAAAGTCTCAAGAGAAATTTGAATGTGTTACTGAGGAAAGGTCTCAGGAAAAATCTGACAGTTTTGTTTCATTCTCTGAAGGAAGAGAGATGTCAGATTCTAAAAATACCTCAGAGAAAGATAAGGCATCAAGGTTAATTTTATCTCCTAATTTTCCCAGATTTGAAGAAGTTATAAACTAAGCAAATAGTGCAGGTGGTAATAATTCACAGACAGGAGATCCACAATGTTTATTAAATATTATTCATGAATGGGTCAGTCCAGACCTCTCAACTGTACCGAGTTCCTCGTTAAATACTGGTTTTGAGGGCAAAATATTGGGGTGCCACGATTTCCCACGTGGCCCCTTTAATTTCTGAATTCCCTGTGGTTCTTTTTTTTTTTTTTTTTTTAAATCCTGACTTCACGTGTGTGACAACGTCGGCTTTTGCAGATCAGTATTGTGTGTGCAGAGCGCAGCATTCATTCCCGGGTCTTCTCTCCTCCAGGTAAAAAAATAAATAAACAGTAAATTTAAGATAAACTGTAAATTTAAGACAAACAGCAGCAGCTTTATTTCTTTAATTGCTGCTGGGCTGCAGGATACATTTATGTCATTATGTGATGATTACTGTGCTTTTGTTTTACTTGACTTTTTAACGGAGCTTTGCTTATTTACTTATTTAACTGCGCAGGACAAACAGCAGCTTCACGTATTTAACGGCTGTAGGCACTGGGGCAGGAGGTGAAATTTGTTTGAGAAACTGCTTTCGTTTACATAACAGGAGAGTTTTACTTAAGAAACTGCTTATTTTACTTTAATAGTTAACTTGCAGGAGAAAATGTGCTTTAATTTACATACTGACTTGTAGGCAGGAGAAAGTTATGTGCTTTATTTAACAGAGAAACTGCTTTCATACTTGTATTTTAACGGCTATAGGAGAAAATATGCTTTCATGTTTATGTTGGCTTACAGGCAAGAGAAAGTGTGCTGTGTTCTCTACTTATTTAACAGAGCAACTGCTTTCGTTTTGTATTTTAATGGCTGCAGGAAAATGTGCTTTCAGTTTCATGTACATATTGGCTTGGCTTATAGGAAGAGAACGTGTGTGCTTGCTTATTTAACAGAAATTACTTTCGTTTTATTGTATTTTAATGGCTGCAGGAGAAAATGTGCTTTCATGTTCATGATGGCTTACAGGCAAGAGTGTGTGTGCTGTGCTCTCTACTTAGAGAAACTGCTTTTGTTTTACTTGTATTTTAACGGCTGCAGGAGAAAACGTGGTTTCAGTTTCATGTACATTTTGGCTTGGCTTACAGGAAGAGAAAGTGTGTGCTTGTGCTTTACTTATTTAACAGAGAAACTGTTTTCCTTTTACTTGTATTTTAACGGCTGCAGGAGAACATGTTCTTTCATGTACATATTGGCTTGGCTTACAGGAAGAGAAAGTATGTGCTTATATAACAGAGAAATTGCTTTTGTTTTACTTGTATTTTATCGGGTGCAGGAGAAAATGTGCTTCATGTACATATTGGCTTACAGGCAAGAGAAAGTGTGTGCTTTAACAGAGACTGCTATTATTTTGATTTTACTGCTGCAGGAGAAACTATGCTTTAATGTACATATTGACTTGCAGGCAGGGCAGTGTGTGCTTTACTTATTTAACAAACTACTTTTGGTTTACTTAACAGCTGCAGCAGAAAGTGTGTGTGTGAGAGAGACTGTCTGGAATGTTGGCTCATACATACTTTTGGTCTGTTTCTCTTAAAATTTTTGTTTTCTGGCAAATCCAATGAGAACTGAATTCACTAAATAATCATTGCCATTTAAGTTTCAGTCTTCCTGTCTTTCAGGAAATGCATGCTTGGTAACACAAAACATTTTATACTAGCAAACAACTTTTCTAAGATCATACAAGCAATGTTTAAAATGTGTCCCTGGTTTTGGGCTTTTGTCCCCTTCCCAATAAATTTTTGGTTATTTCCAGATTTCTTATGCTGCATAGGTCTTCAGGGGGAGCGGAGTATAGTGCTGCTTATAGTAAGTGCATTTGTGTTGTCAGTAGTACGATGGCAGATACTTACTTTTGATATAGAAGGCTGTGGGTTCTACTCCCATAGCATGTAGATTGCTGATACTGTACTCAGTTGTACTTTGCAGTCCTGAGAATGTTCTCTTTGGCAGAGATGGCTAGTAATTATGAACCTGTTATCAGTTTGCCATCCATTCCTTGTTGTAATATTACTAGCTTATATTTTTTTTTTATGCGACATAGGCAATTTATATCTCAAGGGCAACATGCACGTTATTTGTAGATGAAACAATGAAATATTAAGTTGTTTACTAGCAGCAACCTCTTCATTAGTTACATACCTCCTTAATGTGGAAATATTATGTGACTTTTACTTCTGCAGAGATTGTGCATATTTACTGATACTGGTGGATTGTAGACATTACTCAGACTTTTATGATGGAAATGTTCTGAACTGGGCAGTTTAGTCAAATATTGGCTCATGCATTTTGTTTCATTGCTTACTGTAAAAGTGTTCAAAACAATAAATTTAAAATGCGCTGTAGCAAGTATGCTGTATTATACAAGGAATATAATTTAATATTGTCTGGAAGATGTATCAAAGAACACATGTAATGTTTTGTGTGCAAGGGGGCCTATGATTTGAAAACAGCCCAAAGCTAATCTTACCACTGGCCAGATGCATTTTCTTTGTGGGTTTCAATGCTGTTTCAATGAATGTGAGTTTCAAGGGCAGAGAAGTTATAATGCTAAGTCTATTTTCATTTTGAGACTGTATTGCTTTGTTTAGCAGAGGTCTAGTAGTATTTATGCTATAAAATGTAAAATAAGCTTTTTAAATTAATCCAAATAAACATTGTAGAAGTAAAGCATATGCACATTATAGTGTTTATGGTAAATAGGGCAAATTAACCAGGTAATGGTACATTGGAATGGCTGCAGGGGGACTCTGGTGCCATTTTTGGTTATCTGTTCTTCAGTTTGCGTTTGACCGTTGGTATCCCACAATTCCACTGGAGTGGGTGGGGATACATAATTATGTATGCAAATTATATGTTAATCATCGTACAGATTTGTACCTATTTTTCATGGGCCTTGTCCAAATTTTTGATGTTTCCAGGTTGAGAGGTATGGGTCAGTCAAAAGCAACAAATGTTAAGGGAAAAAAGAGAAGTCCTATTTTTAAACTGCCTTCTTTGATTTATTAGTTTACAGAGTAGGGAAAACCAAATCAAAATAAAAGAGATTTGGTTAAGAAAACATTCATTCCAGCTGTCTTACAACAATGTTTTGTGTACATTAGAGCACAGGGCTATAGAAGCTTTGTCAAAAAAAATGTTTCCACTTACAGGAAAGTGTAAAAGGATCAAACAGACAAGTAAAAGAGACAGCAAATGAATTAACAGCTTTACATAATGAAACTAAAGAAAAAGAACACTAATGCCACATGCTCAAATTTGGGTAAGAAACCACTTAAATACATATTTAATAGATACAGAAACTGCAGTTAGCATTACTACAAGAACATTCCCAGGAACAAAAACTATAAATTTGCAAGGATTGGGAGGAAAAATCTCTCAAGCTCAAGTAAGTCTCCCTGTAGAAACAAAGATAGGGGAAGACACCTTCCATGCATAGGTATCAGGTTGTCATCTACAAAACATCACTGGAAATGATATCTTAAAACAAAGAGGTTACATTATAGATTTGTGTAACAGAGAATTGATTAAGGGACCATTAAATGAAGTATTAGTCATCTCTGAAGCATTATGCAAATACAGTGTCAAGGACCCAGGACAGTATGATTTAGTTGAGTTATTAAAAACACCAAAGCAAGAGTTGGCTCAGCTAATTTATTGCTATCAGGAGATTTTTGTTAAACATAGGAATGATTGAGGACAAGTCCCTGACTTTATTCTTAAAGTAAGAGGCAGTCCCAAGCAGCCTATAAAACAATATCCAGTAAAGAAAGAGGCAGAACAGGCAATACTGAGTACTGTAAAAGCTTTAGAAGCTCAAGGGGTAGTGAGAAAAGTTAATTCACCAGCTAACAGTCCACACTGGCCTGTACAGAAGCCAGATGGAAGTTACCATCTTACTGTTAATTACAGAGAACTTAATAAAGTGATATCTCGTTCTTTGCCAATAGTAGGAAGCATGCCTGATCTTATTGCTCAGATTCAGGAAAAAATGAAAATTTTCTCCACCTCAGATGTGAGTAATGGTTTCTGGAGTATTACTCTAGATAAAGACTCACAATGGAAATTTGCTTTTACTGTAGAAGGCCAACAATATACTTGGACAAGAATGCCTCAGGGCTTTCATAATGCTCCAACAGTTTTTCATCATGTAATGCAGGATATACTAAATCCACTAGAATGTAGACCTTCTATTATTCAATACATGGATGACATACTTGTACGAACAGAAACTGAAAAGCAGCACTTAAATGCATTAACAGAAATTGTCCAAGCAATAAGACAAGCAGGATTAAAACTGAACCCTAAAAAAGTTAGATTATGAAAGATTCTGTTACCTTCTTGGGTGTCACAGTATCAGCAGGACAAAGAAGCATTAGTGAAGACAAAAAGCAACTGATCAGACAGTTACCAATTCCAGTTACTGTCACAGGGTTAAGGCATGCCCTAGGAATCTTTGGATTCTCAAGGGAATGGATACCAGACTATACAGGAAAAACAAAACCCTTGACTGATATGCTTAAAGGAAACAAAAAGAGAGATGAACTTTTCAATTAAAATTATGAGTCACTAGCAGCTTTCTCTAAGGTCAAGGAAGAACTCATTTCTGCACCTGCTTTGGATGTCCCAGAAAGAGATAAAGAGTTCATCATACAGTTTGGACACAATAGTCTAACTATGATGGCCATAGTGTTGCAAAAAAGATTATCTCAATATCAGGTTTTGGGTTATTATTCTCGAGCTATGAGTCCAGTTGAGAAAGGAATGAGAGAATGTGAGAAGCAAGCCATCATAGCAGAATGGTGTACTGAACTAATATGATTCAGGGCTCTCCAATTGTGCTACAGACCGAACATACTCCAATGAAATACATGTTAGAAGGAAATCCAAAGGGCATGAATAATGCATGACTTGGTAGAATCACTGCAAGTCTTGCAAGTCAGGAAGGGGGAATCAGAGTAGAAATCCCTCGGATTAAGATTTTACCAGAACTGTTTAATTACAAGGGGAATCTTATGAGTGTCCTGACATGGAAAATGAAGAAGAACACTTAAGGGTGGGCACCCAAACTATTGAAGGAGCGTCAGAATTATATACAGATGGATCCAGATTCTGGAGCTTTGAAAGAGGATGTTTTGTGACAGGATGGGCAATATACAATGCAGAGACCAAAGAACACAAGAAGGGTAGTCTCCCAGGGGGATGCTCAGCACAAAGGGCCAAATTAGAAGCAGTAAACAAGCCTTGTTATTGCCCAGACCTGTAAACATTTATACAGACAGTGAATATGTAGTCTGAGTCTCAACATCATCTCTTCCCATTTGGGCAAGGAGAGGTTTGATTACAGCTGATGGTAAACCAATCAGTCATCAGGAAGTGTTGACATAAATCTGGGGTTTGATAAAAGACGACAATCCTTCTACAGTGAGTTTAAATAAGGTCAAAGCTCACACCAAAAATGAGGTACACAGTCAGGCTAATAAAACAGTAGATCAGCTAGCAAAAGAAGGGGCCATTGATTCCAAAGAAACATCCAATACAAAATGTTCCTCAATACTGGGCATGGGAAACAAATGACAGGGAAGAAAAATAAGTAAGAGAAATGGTACAAAATATTTTGAATAAGTGCCAACTACAAATGGACTTACCTCTAAATCCTTTACCTTTATATTGTACAGCTTACTTTTGCAGAGATCAGTGTACAGAGTATGAACATACAGTGGAAAGTGAGGTAGGTAAAATTACCCAGATCCAGTGTGATAGGATCATCATAACACCTACAGTATGTGGACTAACAGTGACAGGAACAGATGAAATGAAGCCATTATGGGGTCCTGAATTTCAACAAGGTGCTCATATGACCTTAAATGCAAAAACAAACAAAGATAATCAGCAGTTAGGAAGCTTAGTAAAAATTCTAAGAGAACAGCCAGACATCATTAAGAAAGAGAAAATAGAAGAATTTGAAATAATACAAGGAAGTGAATGGAAATGGGTTAGATTTCCAGAACCTTGGTCGATACTAGGAGAATTCAAAAAAGGTCCTTTACATAGGGTACACACAATTGAGCCTGAAAAAGGAAAACTATTAACTTATTATCATAATTTCCTAGGTCATCCAGGAAGGGAAAGACTAGAACAAATTGTTAGTTCTAGAATTAAATGGGAAGGAATGACAACAGACATCCAAAATCATGTAGATAGATGTGTCACGTGCCATGCACAATGTGGGAAAACGAAACAGGAGAAAAGAGTATAGACTCCCACAAGCATTGGGACCCTGGGATAGGGTACAAATGGATTTTGTACGACCTCTTCCAACAGCACCAAGAGGGTTTCATTTCTTACTTACTTTGATAGATGAATTATGGGATAGTTGGAAGCTCATCCAACAAAAAAGGAAGATGCAAACTCAGTAGTTAGAATAATAAGAGAAAGGATCATTCCAACATGGGGAGTGCCCCGAGAAATACATAGTGATCAAGGGACTCACTTAACTGGAAAAGTGACAAAACAAATGTGTAAAACTTGGGAAATCAAGCAAAGGTTTCATACTCCTTACCATCCTCAGAGTTCCGGAAAAGTCGAGAGAGATAATAGAACTCTGAAGGAAGGATTAAAGAAAATTATTTTTGAGCATGGGAATCATTGGGTAAAACATTTACCCAACATTTTGATTAAGATGCAAAATTCTCCTCAGGGATGTGGGTTAACTCCACATGAACTAATGACAGGTCGACCTATGAATTTACAAGCAGGAGAAATACCTTATGTTATACCATTAGAAGAAACTAATTGTGGGACCAGCTGCAAGACCAAATCATTTGGGCAAAAGGGAGAGTCTGGGAAGCTGGACAAGCCCATAATCTAGAACTGTGTAAACAAAATGAGATTTGGGAATCGAGGGAGGTACAATTGGAACAAGGAGATCTTGTAATGGTCCGTCAGTTTGGAAACAAAAGTTAATGGGATTCAAAATGGATAGGACCCTACATTGTTACCAAAGTGGAGTTAGTGGCTGTACAAATCCAGCCATATAAAAATCAGCCACCAAAAAATGGTTGGATTCATAAAGATCATGTTAAAAATTTAAAATGGAGGGGAAAAAATTGAATAACTTAGAAATGTAATAACTGATATAAAGGGACAAAATATCAGATACAACTAATAAGAACACAATTTTTTTTGTCTTCCAGCAAATATCGAACCATGAAAACCCTGATATTAATCGTGATCCTGACCAGTTTTTAATCATCCACACAAGGAAAGATAAACCTTTACCAAATCACTGCAAATGTACTCAGAAACCTTGAAAGCTAAACAATGTTGGATCTGTGCTGAGATAACACAAGATACAAACAGTGGAAATCCATTACCACATATTCCATTTACCCTTCTGGAAATGTTGAACCTCACAAATCAAGACTGGGTTCCAAGAAATAACTCTTTCCCAAAGACACATCCTTTCTTGAGGCTTGTCCACAAAAATGTGACTGCTGATGTTTGTTTATGAGGTGAAGGAACAAGTAATCACCCATTTCTTGGGAAAAGTCCTTGTAATATTATTTATGCTACCCGAAATGCCAGTAAACAATGTTTTGAGCATTTTAGTAATGCAACTTGCTGGACATTTAAAAAAAGCTAGAACTAAACATTGGGTTACAACATGGATGGCTCCAATTTGAACAGGCATATATTACATATGTGGTAATAAAGCCTACAAATGGCTTCCTGAGAACTGGACTGGAATGTGTTATTTGGGACATGTAATTCCATCCATTAGACATACTACAACATTACCTGATTCTAATATTAGAAATGTTAGATTAAAAAGACATATTAATATATAAAAAATGGAGGTAGGAGATGATGTCCTTGCAGGAGCAGCAATTTTTCCATTCTATGGAGCAGAGAAAGCTATTTGGGAAAGTAGAAAATTGGCAGGATTATTAGAGGAATTAAGTAATGTTACAGTCGAAGCAATAGAAGAAGTTACTTTAGAAATGACTGCCATGACAACTATGGTCTTACAAAACCGCATGGCATTAGATTTTGTTGTTGCTAGTAAAGGAGGTACTTGTGCATTACAAGGAGAGGAATGTTGTACTTATATTCCTGATAATGAACCTGAAATCAGGAGTCACCTCAAGCTAATTGAGGAAGTTGCTCAAAAAGCACAAACAGAAAAAGAAACATGGTTCTCTTGGCTGAGTGGTTGTATCAGTAGTTGGGGAGGAAAATAATGCAGCTTATACTGGTCATAGTTGGCATTTTAGGATGTAAAAATGCCTAGTAATTGTTGTCATCAAGTGTGGAATTGAATGCGTAAGACGGCAAGCAGTACAGGTTTTGACAGTGGACCAAATGCATCAGGTCCAAGACATTGTACAATTTATTGAGTATTCTGAACCAATGAAGCTTGATAATATACACTAAACAAAATCAACAAACATGAGTTCTCATGTCTGTTCAGGGGGAACTGTTATAGCATTGGGATCTCAAGCAATGTTGGGACACCAACTTACAGAAATCTTCTCTGAGCAGCATGTGTGAACAATCTTTTATGTGAATGCCGGTGACATAAAAAGATTCATGGAAATACAATGCCTGGCTAAAAGAGCATCAGCCAAGATTAGATAATGCTTATAAATAATTACTCTCTTTATCAAGGCATAATTATTAATATAAGCAAATATTTATGTTGAAAATAATTCCTCTAATAATCAAATGTCAGACAACAGATGCAAGTTAGCTATAAGACTTCATAGTGTTTTTTTTTTTTTTTAGAATTGTTAGCTCAGTTACTTGTTAGGAAAAAATAGAATGGAAAGGAAAGAAGTTGTAAAATACAGGAAGGGATTAGAAACATAATCCATTCCAGGTGGAAAATAAAGAGCAAAGTCAGTGCAGCCCCCAAAAACGGTCCAGTAGATCCCCCAGGAACGGGAAGGGGGTTGGAGGGAGGGACGCAATAATACAGGCGAGATGGACTATAAACATGGAACGTTATGGTAAGTACATAATTTCTTTATGTTATGTAGTCCTATCTCGCCGTAATTCTTGCTGGATGGGACAGCATCCCTAGCACCTTTTTCCCGGGTGGCTCAAGCAAAGAGACTCTTCAGCACAGTGGACCCAAAGGATGACCTGTCCTGGCAGGCTAAATCCAATTTGTAATGAGTGACAAATGTATGTGATCTTGCCCAAGTAGCTGCTGCACAAATAGTATCAATTGGGAGCCTAGATCTAAAAGCACATGAAGTAGCTACAGCCCTAGTAGAGTGACCTTTAGCTTTTAATGGTAATTGTCTACCAGCTTGTTGATAATCAAAGGATATGCAATCCGAAAGCCATTTTAAAAGAGTAATTTTTGAAACAGGTAAGCCTTTTCTTTTGTCAGAAAAGGAAACAAAAAGTTGATCAGATTTCCTGAATTCTTTGGTCCTGTGTATATAGAATCTGAGTATCCTGTGGACATCTAGCTGGTGAAGTCTATACTCTGATTTATTAGAGTGATTTGGAAAAACCACAGGTAGCTCAATGGTAGTATTCAGGTTGTGTTCTGAGCATACCTTAGGGAGAAAGGAAGGGTTTGTCCTAACAGAGACACTATCCTTGTGAAAGATAATGTAAGGAGATCGAATAGTTAGGGCTTGAAGTTCCAAGACTCTCCTAGCTGATGTTATAGCTACCAAGAACAGGGTTTTCCATGATAACAATTTTAAGTCTGACGATGAGGATGGTTCAAAGGGTGCAGACATCAAAGATGAGAGGACTAAATTTGTCCCAGGGTTCTAAAGGTTGTTTTATTGTGGGCCTAAGAAGAAGAACTCCTTTTAAGAAGGTTTTACACAGGGAGTGTTGCATGATTGGATTTCCCATGAAACCAAAATGGAAATTGGAAATGTCAGCTAATTGAACTCTAACTGTAGCGGCTGCCACTCCTTCATGAAAAATTGTTGTTAGGAAGGATAAAATGGATTCTAAAGGAGCTGTACATGGATCTAAGCCCCAGTTTGTAGCCCAAAGAGAAAATGTTTTCCATTTGCTAGAATATAGTTTCTGAGTGGAAGGTTTATGGGATGAAATTAGGATGTGTTTGACCATTGGAAATAAGGGACTGCACCTGGCTATATGTGGAATTGGAGCAGCCATGCTGTCAATTTGAGGGTGTGGATGGAGGGGTGGAACTGTCCCGATTGATGAATCAGGAGATGGAGCCAGAATCCATGGTTCCTCCAAAAGGTAGGGCCACAGGAAAGGAAACCAAACTTGTGTGAAAAATAGAACAGCGTTACACCACAAATGCTAAAACCAAGCTGAAACTTCAAACTGAAACTTCACAGTGCATTGTTCACGAAAAAGCATAAAATGTGAGAAAGAACCCTTCTTGTAAAAACAGACAGACAAGTGCTTTCAGCTATTCAAGCCTTCTTCAGATCAGATGAATCATCCAGGTTCCAGTGTTTAAAAATCCAAAACAAACTTGTTGAGGCCAGTAAGGAGCAATGAGGATCAAGGAACTCCTCAACTGTCTTGATTTCTGTATTACTTTGGGTATGAGTGGAAAGGGAGGAAATGCATAAAGAAGTCCCGGGGCCAGTCGTGAACTACAGCATCCCTGGGTGACACCCCCGGATGGGGAATGAGGGCAAAGTAGCTGCTGCATTCGGTGTTCAGGTGTGTGGCAAATAGATCACAGCAAGGTTGGCTGGCCCAATTTGTGAATGATCTCTTTCGCAACCACTGGATTCAGGGACCAGTCATGAGGCATCAGAATTGCTCGACTGAGTTTGCCCGCTATTACATTGGATTTCCCCGAGATATGTGTTGCTATCAGGAAGCGTTGAGTATCCAACGCCCATTTCCAAACTCTTGCCTCTCTGCAAAGCGGGTAAGACTTGGTTCCCCTTATTTGTTTATGTACCACACAACAGACATGTTGTCTGACTGAATCGCAATTGTTCCAGTGGGAAGGGAGATGTGAAGTGCTTGCAACGCATATAGCACCGCTCTCATCTCCAGTACATTGATATGTAAGTGGTTCTCGTGGTTATTCCAAGTACTTTGGACTGTCTTTCCCAGATAATGTCCCCCACCCTATCTGGGAAGCATCCATGGTTAAAACTGCTTTCTCTTGGAGAGGAACAAGTGGACGATCTATGACAAGTTGTTTCGTGTGTAACCACCATGTCAGATCCCTTTTGCATGCGTTTGTTATTAATATCTGGTGAAATAATGGAAGGTCTTGCATCGACCATTGTGCAAACAGCATCCATTGGAGAATCCTCATATGTAGACGAGCAAGAGGAACTAATAAGATGGCGGAAGCCATAGTCCCAAGGACTTGAAGTACTACTCTGGCCTGGACTCTCTGTTTGTTTAATAAGGATCTGCTCTGACTGCGTAGAGATTCCACTCTTTCCTGTGTTATTTTTACTGACATGGTTGTTGTGTCTATTTCTGAGCCTAGATATACAATATACTGGGAGGGAGATAAGACTGACTTTTGCAAGTTGACAGGGATGCCTAGGCTGGCGCACAAGGATAAAGTCTCATCCCTGGTTCTTATGAGTTGATGCTTGGTGGTAGCAGTGAGGAGCCAGTCGTCTAGGTACGGAAACACCTGGAATCCTTGACGTCTCAGGTGAGCTGTTACCACTGACA
The DNA here is from genome assembly GCF_019279795.1 of Protopterus annectens. Lineage (NCBI taxonomy): Eukaryota > Metazoa > Chordata > Ceratodontiformes > Protopteridae > Protopterus > Protopterus annectens. The sequence goes on along the minus strand of NC_056737.1, from coordinate 608,357,000 downwards.
TGCATTTGGTAAACACTCTGGGGGCTGTAGTGAGGCCAAAGGGCAGTGTTCTGAACAGAAAATGGCTGGCTCCCAGCCAGAAGCGTAAGCGTCTCCTGGAGCGCCTGTCCATTTTGATGTGGTAGTACGCATCCTACAGATCGATTGAGCACATCCAGTTGTCTTTCCCCAATAAAGGGAAATATCGACTGCAGAGTGACCATTTGGAACTTTGATTTTCTTACATGCTTGTTGAGCCTGCTGAGATCTAGAATTGATCTCCAGTCCCCTGTCTTTTTTGGAACTAAAAAGAATCGAGAGTAAGTTCCAGATCCTACTTGCTCTACAGGGACTTCTTGGATGACTCTTTTTTGTAGCAACGAGATGACCTCTGATGTTGCATGGTCTCGTTGGATGGGTGGTACATCTGGAAGAGACCGGTTTGTTGGGAGTTCGGAAATAAAGGGAATCAGGTAACCTCTGGATATTACTGTGTGTACCCAACGATCTTGAGTGATAGTTAGCCAGGCGCTTGGGTACAGCGATATATATCACCCCCGACTGCCTCTACAGACGGACAGTCAGGCAACCCCTCAGGGTCGATGGAAGGGACGATCAGAGAAAGCTTCTCTGTCTCCCTGATGTTGCGTACCTCCTCTGCCACAAGGGCAGCATCTTCCATTATATCCTCCCCTCTGCCCCTGGGGGAGGGTTGACCTTGTGTCTGAGGAAAACCTTTTTGGGATTTGCGGAACCACATTTTCCCTCCTGTATTACACTTGGGATAGGGTCTGGATGGGAGAGAGAAACGCACTCCAACGGCAGATAAGGTTTTTCCTTCCTGCTCACACGTAATCAAAGTCTCTTTCACTTTGGGTCCAAAAAGAGATGAACCATCAAAGGGAACGTTAGTGAAGGAAGACTTGAAGGATTCCATAAAATTACAAAGCCACATCCATGAATGTCTCCTGAGGGCTATTCCATACTGCGGCTGCCCTGCTCGCTTCATCTACTGCATATGAGATCAGCCTCGTGGAGGAGTTAGCTATGGAAGTAAGGGTGGAGAGCTGCGTGGAAACCTTGTCCATGGAACCCGGAGCTACTGAACCCTGGAGGGTATCTCCTAACTCTTTCAGGAGATCCCTCTCCAGACGAGTGAAATGAGTCAGGTAATTCAGCGATCTTAGTGTAAATGCCGCTGAAGAAAAAGTACTCTTCTCGTACCAATCCATCGTCCTGGACTCCTTGTTAGGAGGATGGATATTAGAAGACGTCTCAGATAATTCCTTCTTGGTGCCCGCTGCTACTACCATAGCATCAACTGGAACTCCCTTGCTAAGGAAAGACTTGTCCTCAGGTGCTGTCATAAATTTGTTTGGCCTCCTTGGGATGGGATGGCTTCCACTGAATCTGGAGAGGTCCATGCTTTCCGTGAAATGACCCCCAAAAGTTGGTCATAAGGTGGTGTCACCCAAGAGGTGGAAGGTCGGAAGTCAAAGGCCTCAAGATACACTGATTCATCCTCAGTAGGGTTAGAGGTCTTCCAATCACCCCTCTGTCTAAGGATTTCTAGGATGTCAGAGAAGGAGACATCCTCAGAGGGAGATCTAGGGGACCCTTTTGATTCCTCTAAATCAGTGTCTGATGTGACAGACTCAGGGGAGTCTACATGTTTCCTCTTACATAACCTCTTCTGAGGGAGCTCCCCAGTGGGATAATCTGGGGAGGTCTTGGAAGAGGGGGCGCCCCCAATGGGGGCTACTTGGGCTTCTGGTTCCCTATGCTGTGGGGGTGGCAGGGGGGGAAGAGATTGCTGCCTGCTGCTGGTGGGATACAGGTTCCAAAGGAATGGCTTTGGCAGAGGATAAAGCCTTCTCTATAGCTTCAAAAGCTTTTCCCCCCTGCTCTGAAAAAGACCTCCGCTCCGAGGGGGGTGGATGGTTGACTCCTAGCAAGAGGGAATGGCTCTGAAGCAGAAGTGGGAGCCGAGCTGAGTCGAGTCGAGGCTCCGAGAGGGAGGGTCGATTCCAAAGAGAACCCAGGGTGACCGTCCCCCTTGGAGTCAACACAAGAGCGTCGGCTCCCAGAACCCTTGGCTCCAGACTGAGCCATCGAGGATAGAGTAATTGGCTCCGAGGAAACAGGCTGAATCCCCAGAGCTGAAGGGTCAAAGATAGAGGAACCTGACGTAATAGGCTCCGAGAGCGAAGCAGTTGGAGGAGGAACAGTGATCAGTACAGGAGATGGCTCCGAGACCTTTGGGTCTGGAGGGGTCAATTTTCTAGCCAGAGCTGGATTCGAAAGCAACCTCTTCACCACCCTCTCAATGTCCTCAGCTGATAGGGTTCTGGAGGATCTGGTGGAGACTGAAGGAGACCTCCTTCTCTCCAAAATAGGAGATCTCACAATAGGAGATACAGTCTTGATGTCAGGCAAAACCTTCGGTACCGAAGACTGTCTTGGAACCAATGGAATAGACTGCACCGAAGATGAAGCAGAGTCAGAACCGGAACTCCTTGGTTCTGACACTTTAGACTTTTTGGTCGGCTCCGAAGTCGGAGCTGATGATTTTCTCTTTGAAGATTATGCAGCTGCCTGTCCATGTTCCAGCTGTTACTGGGAGGAACTGGTCATGAGACCCCTGTCAATAAGCTTTCTCTTCCTTTCGTTTAACACTCTTGTACTAAAAGCGTAACAGAAGGTGCAAGGTTCCCATAAATGGGCTTCACCCACACAACATATGCAACGGGTGTGGCTGTCTGTAAGAGACATTTTCTGAGCACACCTGTTGCATTTCTTGAAGCCCGAAGAGTGATGATCCTTAAGATCCTTATCTTTAGACATAGTTAAAGACTAAAAAATAAATGTATAAAGAAGAAGAAAAGTTTTTTTTTTTTTTATAACAGTCACACACACACACACACACACACACACACACACACACACACACACACACACACACACACACACACACACAGGGAGGAAAGGCCCTCTAACTTAAGCCAGCCATACAGTCCTAAGGGGGGGAATAGGGGTTAAAAACTTTCAAAAAACAGAAGCACAGTACAGAAGAAACTATTAATATATATATATGACAGAAAAAGGTGGTAGAAAAGGACTAAATAAGTAAAAAAATCGTTCTACTTAGCCAATGAGCCAGTAAGACACAACCTTGAAGCTGTCGCGGCAAACGAGATCTGGGGAATTGTCGTGAGGCACCATGGGATAGGGGCTAGACTTGAGCCAGTAAAAAAGCTCTCGAGCTTTAGTATAAACCGAGTCGGAGCTGAATATCGGCTCCGAACCCATTCAGCAAGAATTACGGTGAGATAGAACTACATAACATCATGTATTAATCAGTACTTCTCTATTTCTATCAAACATTCTTAAACTATATGTGTAAAGAATGCAAATAATGTAAAATACATGATTTGTAAAATGTACATATATGCCATAAACATCAAAGAATCAGGAAATGTATATTATTCTACTTCATACATTATCTATAGAGTGAATGACAGAGGCAGATGTTGTGTCTTGCATACACATGCTGCAAAGCTGCAGATTTTATATGAAGTTTTTATTAAGCTTTTGTATTGTACTATTTTGTAAGTTGCAAACTTTCATTCATTCTGAATTATTCAACAGTAGCAATAATGTAAACTGAAGTTGTAATAATAATAAATACTCTTTAGAAATGTTATAAGACAATTAAGCAGGAAGAGCATATGATGACAAAGCAAGAAATGATTACTCTGTACTTGTTACCAAAAAAGGAAGACTTATTGTATAGCAATTCTACAGAAATAGTCTGCTTTTAAAATAACTTGTAATAGTTGCATGGCCAGCTTAGGACACAATGTACATCTAAAGAGGCAGGACTACATTTGTCAAGAACTGTATACACGTTCTGTACTCACTGATGTATGTTGTCAGTCAGTTAAATCAGCCAAACTAGCTAGTCAAGGAATAATAAAAACTGTACTGACCCTGGGAAGCCTTGCTTTGCTGATCATTTATTTTTCTTGTTCTTCTAACTGACTGTATTTTTTCCTCATAGGTGTGGTGCTTGTAGATACATTTACAGGGCTCCTCAGTGGGGATCTCTGCGGAGGACTCGGAAGAGTGGGTACCCTGAACAGGGGTGTCCTGAGGCTTCTCTGCCCAGTGTCCTGGGAGGTGATCTATAACAGCTGTAGCTCAGGGAGTGAAAACTAAGGTTTTGACATCAAAGGAGTGCTGCCAGAAGCAAGAGCCCTCTCCATCGTGTGAAAGGCAGGCCCGCCTGAAGAGGAATAGGAGCCCAGAACCGAGAAAGACAACCTCAGGACCAGGGTCACTTCCCACTCTAATGGACAAGCCCCCATGGATGGAGCCTCAAGAAGGATCAGCGAGGATACAGCCATCAGCACCAAGGAAGGAACTGAAGACAGAGTCGTACCGTACCCCGGGCCAAAGTGCCCATCCCCCAATCCCCAGATTGAGGAAGGACCAGTTTGTCGGGAGCTGAAGAGCAAAGAGACAAACTTGGAGCCAGAGTGAGATGCACCATAGGCACTGAGGTGATGGGTTCCAAGAAGGATGTCAGAGAAGAAGACTTTGGAACCAAGAAGGTCGAAGGAGGAGTGTAAGATGGAGTCCGTGGATAAGGCAACCCAAGTCCTGCAGATGGATGGGTTTTAGAAAGTGAGGTAATCCGCCTGGCTACCAACAGCTGGTCCACAAGATGCACCATGTCGTGTTCTGAAAGGCTCCTGGTGGATTGGGTGGGTACTCCAGATGGAGAGTCAGGACATTTGAGGACTGAGCTATATGCTTGGCCCAGAAACGGGTCTATGGAGGGGGAGTATCAGCTCCGTAGTGCAAGGTCTGCCAGCACCGAAGTCTCTACTTTTGAGACCAGAAGCAAAGGGGTCAGATCCAATGAGGTCGGTACAACGCTCGGTGCCGAAGTGGCACTCGGAGCTGAAACAGTTGGTTCCAAAATGGAAACTGATGGCATAGTCGAAGGTGTGCCCTGAGCTAAAGTAGCTACAGGTGCTGAAGTCGAAATAGGTGTACTAAGATCAATGATCGGTGCTGGAGGCAGGACCTGTGCCAAAACAGGCATCGGTATCGAAGGTTTTGAGATGGTCGGAGCCAGGGAAGGTGGAGCCGAAGAGGCAGATTTATGCTTCGACGATAACTTAGGGACCTTAGATTTCCCAGGTTTGCTCTGATCACTTGATGGTGAAGAAGGAACAGAATGGGATCTCTTTTTATCCGTAGAAGGTGAGACTGAGACCTCCATCACAGAAATGGCCTCTGAGAAGGGAGACTTGAGTAACCCCTTCAGAATGAGTTTATTTTTGCGCTCATTAAGATTGCATTGGCTGAAGCTCTGACAAATATCACATGGAGGCTGCACCAAAGGTGAGCCACTCCCAAACAGTGTACATGGTCATCATGCAAATCACTGTTAGGTAACTTGTCCTTACAAGAAGTACAATGCTTAAAGCCTGAAGTACCCTTCTTATCCAACATCCTGGTAGAAAAAGGACACCACAACCAACTGTATAATCCAACAATAATGAAGTCAAATCCGTTCAAAAAAATTACAAGAAAATCACTAATATAACAATACACTGTATTAAAGAGAAGAAAGGGAAACACCTGAATAAAGATAGAAGCTAACAGGTTAAACAAGAGAAACAATACCAGCTATGGTATTGAAGAACTACCACAAGGGTAATGGAAAAATGGTACTTGGAGTTTACCAACGGTAACAGTGGGTAGAGTGGAAAGAATAAGGTTAGACCGAAGAAAAGACACTAGCAATACTAAAGGTTTGGTAAAATATGAAGCTATCCCAAAATTTTTACACAAATATCAAAAAAGATTTCATTTTGCTGAGAGCTCGGCTGAAACTCGGCTTTAGGCCTACACGACAAACGAGATCTGGGGTAACAGGGAGAAGGGCATTCTGGGTAGAGACTTAGCTTGAGAGTTTTTTGGATGGCACGAGCTTGGTAATAGGCCGACTCGCTTCTGAGGGCTTGGAACCAAACCCCATCAGTGATGAATGGAAAGAAGATTAACAACATCAGCTAGAGGTCTAGAACAGATTCTATAACCTATGAAATAGCATTTGATCTAGGATATGAGGAAAAAGGGAGGTTTGATTGGATGAATGCAGAAGAATCCCTTGAAAAGGAAGAAGGGAATCTCATCAACAGCTTTAGCCTTTTCTTGGAACCCAAGTATCTGAAGTTATCTGGTGTCACAAAGGGAAGTGAAGACCTAGACTTTGGAAGAACCTTACTGGATTGCCAGGGTGGAGAAGGAGAAAATATGACAGTCATATAGTCAGTCAGCTTTTTTAGATTGTCCTTGGTTTTGGTAGGACCCTTCCCTCTTTTGTGAACCTCACTGCCACTGAAAGTTTCTATTATATTTTTGCATGGAGGGTTGAGAAATGTGGGTAATCCCTCTGAATTATCTTCCCCTTTTCATCAAAATCTTTTAATAAACTCAGCAAATGAAGGGACAAATAATACCTCTTTATCCAGGGAATCACTCAGGAGCTCAGCTTTTATATAGTCTGAGAAATTTTAATAACGTAGCCCAGCTTTTATATACTCTGGGAAATTCTAAGAATGTAACCAGCCAAATCTCATCACTGACCCAGTGGCAGCTGCTCTAGAAGCAGCATTACCAGAGTCATAAGAACATTTAGAGTGTGATTGATTACCTGAGGCACAGAAGATATTAAAGAAATCAGAGATGCCAGTCTCTGAAGTAGGGAGGTCAGCAATTAACATTCTCCTATTGCTAAAAGAAGCCTGCAAAAATTGAAACATGTGAGTCTTACAATTCACTATTCTGAAGGCTACAGTGGAAGAAATATAAACTTTCTTTCCAAACCTATCAAAGGGACTAGGGTTAGCTGCTATAAGGTGTTTGGCAGAAGGTGGTTTAGTCAGAGAAATCACTGTCGGGTCTATGGCTTGAAAAAAAAAGAAATGTGTGGGTTTGAGGAGCATAACATTGTTTATCAGACTTTCTACGGAGAGATGGCTAACTGCCAAGCAAACTGCTGACTGCAAGGAAACCATCTTCTAAGGCTAGTAAAACAGGAGGAACAACTACAGGTTGAGGAAAATCCACCTGTAACAAATCATAATATCTTTGCTGGGACTGTGGCATTTCTTTTTTTTTCCCTACTGAACTAAATCCTTCATTCTCCCAATAGCATTAGAAAAAAAGTTAACTTTTCAGGTGAGAAATCTGAAGGAAATACTTTCCACAGAGTTAGACTCCCCATTTTGTGAAGTAGGAATGTGAGAAGCACAGTCTAAGTCTACTTCCTATCCCTCAGATTAAGAATCAGAATCTGAGAGAGGAAAGTCTTTTCCTTTTTAAATGAAGGGAGGACTCAGAATGTAAAGACTGAAAGGCTTTAAATAAACCTTTTGCAAAGTGCAGCCAATTCTCCTTGTCTGCCCAAGGTGATGGGGACATAGGTGAAGAAAAATGCCTATCTTTAGGTTTCCTTTTCTTGGAAGACTCCCCTAGAAAAACAGCACCATGAAAAATGATCCTTTCCTTGGGAATCAAGCTCCTCAGAGTGGGTAAGTGAAGGAACAATGTCTGCTCCCTCCTCGGATGCTGACAAGAGTGGTTCTCCCTTGCCCAAACAGGCCAGCTGAATAACTGCAGAGGACACACCTGCCTCTTAGTCCTTAGCATCTACATGAGGGACTGAGATAAACTGATCAGCAGTCCAAGGAGCATGACATGGCCACAGTGAAGTTACTCCTCAGTGGCCAAGGCCAAGAGGAAGATGGCTTCAATATCAAAGCCTCCCATACAACTTTGTTTTCTTCTTATAGATTGGGGAAGACAAACAAAGGAGCTGAAACACATCTGTCTCTCTTAAAGCTCCATGTAAGTGGGGTTAGCTGTGCTTTGGCAACTTTACCTTGAAAGTCATGGGGTAATTTTTTTTTTTTTATTTTGACAGAAAAGTTAAACTTTTCCTCACAAAAAAATGATAAAATTAGAAGGTATTCCCTAAAAGAGTACCTATCTGCCCAGTTTTGAAGAAGCACTAGCTGACAGCTGATCACTGGAACCCCAGAAAAGACCTTGCTCTTTGACAAGAAAGTTCTAAATGTTTGGTTCCCCAACCACTGACTTTATACTCTCTCCTCGAATTGCAAAGCAGTTAGGATGCATGGAAGGTGCCCAAAGGCTTTGGAAGCTGGTTGGACTCCAGTTCTTGACAGTATATTTTCCATATAGCTTGGGCTACTGCAACAGTGATCTAATGATGAACATCTTATATAGTGACATAGTTCAGTCCACCAGTACCCACAACTGGCCTCATATCCTCAGTCTTTTTGTCTACTTTTTTAATCCCCCCAACACACACAAAAACTGGTCCATTCATTCCCCCATCATGCCAGCCATCTGAGGGACAGCCATTATCATGCTGACTTGGACGAAGGGTATTCATGTACTAAATTCCTTCCCCTACTGCAGCCAGGCAGTGTTCACTGTAAAAAAGCAGAATCTAAAGAAGTGGTGCTGGGAACATTGCACAACTACATTGGAATGTATGCAAGGACTGGCAGAATACAATGATGGCAAGTTGCTGGAGCTGTCCTCCCACAGGTATCAGACAAACAGGAATTGCTTGCTACAGCCCTTTCCTGAGACAGGCAAGCTGACACCAGCCACTGACTCGCAGTCCTCCTAACTCCCTCCATCAGTACTTAGTCTACTAACTGAATCTTTTTCACTTAGGGTGCACAGAGAAACTTTCTGTTAAAATTGTAACTTAGGTTTTATTATTATATTAAAAGTCTCTGGCACCTCAACGTTATAGCTTTCAAGGAGAAAAACAGAATGTGAAACAAACTAACACTTTTGTAAGTATTCATATCAATTAATTAAGAATGTATTATCCTTCAACTACATATTTAAAGTGACAGTTCATCTTATCATCAACACATGCAGAATAAATATCAGTACATCTTAATTTTCATAGAAAAGAATGACAATTGATTTCAGTATTTAAACCCCATGGATAACAATGTTGATATCTTAAAATTAAATAAATTTCTTTATACAATAGCTATTATATTTCATCTATCCTTAAATGAAGTCAGTGCAACAATACCATAAACTTAATTCGTATAGTGTAGGTTAATTTTCTACAAAATGCCTCACAACACATCTCTCAACCTCTTAAAGCATGAAATCTGGATAAAGCCATAAATAAAAGTGGGACAAAGGCTCAGAATAGGGACACATTTTAAATATTGATCTTACAAACGTAGAAAGCTGATAGAATAACAGGTTTTGCATTAGCATGGATTTTCTGAAGGATGTGAAGTCTGAAACTCAAATGTCTGTCATTATTTTCTAACTTCAGTCTTTAATGACACCACTAATTTGCCCGAAAACCACAATTTTATGAAAAATGGACCAAAAATATAAGGCAGAAATCTGGACATTCTGCGAGAACCTGTACAGCTGAGAGGTATGCTCACAAATGGGCCAATCATATATTTATTTCTGAATGCCACCTTCATGCTCCAATACAGAGGATTATGAGCAGGTCGACGATCATAACCTGCTAATTATGTGTTTGAGACGTGGATGCCAAGAAATTCATCTTGAAAGTGTAGCTTGTGAGTTGAATCTTGACATCCATGTCACAGCACATAATAAAGGTTATAATTCTATGTACTGCATGGAGTTTTATCTACTCCATGTACTACTAGTTACAGAAAAAAGCTCTAAGTGTTTTGCCAGCTTTCAAAGCCAAAAAGCACTTTGCAAGCACTGTCAGAAAGTATAAAATGTCTTATGTTAACACTCACCTTGTCATACCTCTCAATTTTCCAGAATTTTGCCTCATATATTTGGCCTGTTCCTCATAAAATCTGTGTTTTTCTGGCAAGTCAGAACACTGAAGTCACCAAATAATGATATACATTTGAGTTTCAGACTTCATATCCTTCAGAAAATGCAGGCTAACAACAATCCTGTTATCTAAGTTTATAGGTCAGGGACACATTACTGGCACAGACAGCAGGCAGAAACAAAAAAGAAGTTATGTTCTTACCATAACGTTCCATGTGAGTTGTTCATCTCGCCTTTGTTTTTACACGTGGGTACAGAGCCGATCCATCGGCTCCGAGTTGGCCACTTTCCAAGCTATAGATCTCTGAGAAGTTCGAGACACAGTTCCTATCCCATGATGCTCTGCTGCCAAACCCCAGATCTAGTTTGCTGAACCCAGCAAGAAACACAACTAAGCAACCCAATATAACAAAGTAACTATTTACAATTAGTTAAGGGATAACCTGGCTAGCAAGAGGATACTAACAAGACCAACCAGACCACCAGCCATACCTGTTCTTCCAGAACATGGAGGGGGAAGGTGGGAGGGAGTGTAAGAACAAAGACGAGATGAACAACTCATATGGAACGTTATGGTAAGAACATAACTTCTTTATGTGAAGTTGTTCATTCTCGCCATTTGTTCTTACACGTGGGTAGCGTCCCAAGCACCCTAATCCTGGGTGGCTCATGGGAGTACATTCCTGAGAATGGTGGAACCAAAGGAAGCCCTGTCCCTGGAGGCCCTGTCCACTTTGTAATGAGTAATAAACGTATGAGGTTTGGACCAAGTAGCAGCTGCACAAATGGTGTCCAAAGGTAAACGAGCTGCGTGAGCTAGGAACGTAGAAACAGGCCTGGTAGAATGAGCTTTCACTTCACGTTCTAAAGGTTGATGGGTTGAAGAATATGCAAACTTTATACAATCAGAAAACCATTTGGGCAACGTAACTTTGGATACCGAAAGGCCCTTCTTATTGTCTGCATGGGAAACAAATAGTTGATCTGATTTTCTGAATTCTTTTGTTCTGTCCAAATAAAATCTCAATTGTCTGTGAACATCAAGCTTATGTAACATGTATTCCAATTTACTGGCATGATGCCTAAAAAAAGTGGGAAGTTCAATGGACTGGTTCAAGTTCGCTTCGGAACAGACCTTCGGCAGAAAGGATGGATTTGTTCTTAGAGACATCCTGTCGGGGTGAAAGACCAAATATGGCGGCCTAATAGAGAGTGCTTGAAGTTCAGAAACTCTACGCGCTGAAGTAATGGCCACTAAGAAAATTGTCTTCCAAGAAAGGAACTTCAAAGGACAAGAAGATGCAGGCTCAAAAGGGGGAAGCATGAGTTGAGACAGCACCAAATTTAGATTCCAGAGAGTAATCAGATGTCTGATAGAGGGTCGAAGGTGATGAGTCCCTTTCAAAAAGGTTTTACATAATCTGCGGGACATAATGTTAGATATGGCAGCCAATTGAACCCTTATAGTAGCGGCTGCCGCACCATCATGGAAAAGTGAAGTAAAAAATTCCAGAATGCTATGAATAGGGGCTATAAAGGGTTCAATACCATGCTGAGAAGCCCAATGACCAAATCATTTCTATTTGCTGTTATATAGTTTCCTGGTGGAGACTTTATGAAAGGAAACTAGAATATGCTGAACCGTGGGAGACAAATCATGATACCTGGCTAGGTTGGGAAGTGCAGCAGCCAAGCTGTCAGTTTGAGGGAGACAAGAGAGGGGTGAAGAACTCCCAATGAATGAGTTAGAAGGTCTGGTACTGGGTCCAGAACCCAAGGTTCTTCCACTTGGTATTGTTGAAAGAAGGGGAACCATATCTGCCGCGGCCAAAACAGGGCTATCAGAATAACAGTCCTTCCCAGGCTTTTGGCTTTCTGTAAAAATTTGGGGATCAGCAGGGATGGAGGAAAAGCATATAGGAGACCCGAGGGCCAATCGTGTATGAGTGCATCCCTTGGGATGTCCTGTGGTGGAGGGTACAGGGCACAGTAGCTTCTGCATTTGGCATTCATCGGGGATGCAAAAAGGTCACAGCAAGGCTGGCCCCATTTGCGGAATATCATTTCTGCCACTCGTTCTTTGAGGGACCACTCATGAGGCAACAGAATGGCTCTGCTCAATTTGTCCGCTATCACGTTGGATGACCCCGGGATGTGCGTTGCTATTAGGAAGCGCCCAGTGGATACAGCCCACTGCCAAATTCTCAAGGCCTCTCGGCATAAAGGGTAAGATCTGGTTCCCCCTTGCTTGTTGATGTACCAGACTACCGACATGTTGTCTGTCTGTATTGCAATCATCTCGTGAGGTAGAGAGTCGTGAAAGTGTTGCAACGCTAGGAACACCGCTCTCAACTCCAAGACATTGATGTGCAAACTAGATTCCATCTCTGACCAAGTACTTTGGACAGTTCTTCCCTGACACATCCCTCCAACCCTATCAGGGAAGCATCCGTGGTCACTGTGGCTGTGGGAGGGGGGAGTACAAATGTACGACCTACAGTAACTTGGTGGCTGTTCAACCACCAAAGGAGGTCCTTTTTGCAAGTATTTGTCAGCAGAATCTTGTGTGACATTGGAAGTTGTTGATAAGACCACTGTGTGAAGAGTAACCATTGGAGTATTCTCATGTGCATATGCCCCAGAGGAACCGCTATGAGAGTCGCTGCCATGGTGCCTAACAGCTTCAGAATTTGGAATGCAGGGACTTTCTTTTCCATCAACAAAAGGGATTCTTAGTTTTGTAAAGAGATTACTCGTTCTTGAGGCAATCTGACCAGGGTGGTGGTGGTGTCTAGATCTGCTCCTATAAAGGAAATATGCTGCAATGGTGATAAAGCAGATTTTTGAAATTTAAGGTTATGCCCAACTGGGAGCATAGGCTGATAGTGTAATCTCTGGTGTGAATCAGTTGATGCCTGGTGGTGGCGGTGAGGAGCCAGTCATTGAGATATGGAAACACCCGGAATACTAAACGTCTCAGGTGAGCCGTGACCACTGCCATGCATTTGGTGAACACTCTGGGGACTGTGGTGAGACCAAAGGGCAGAGCTCGGAATTGGTAGTGACTGGCCCCCAGCCAGAAATGCAAGTGATCTATGGATGGCCTGGCCATTTTGATGTGGTAGTACGCATCCTTGAGATCTATCGAGTACATCCAATCACCCATTTCAAAAAACGGAAGTATTGATTGAAGCGTGACCATCCGGAATTTTTCCTTTTTGACAAAGGTATTTAGTTTGCTGAGGTCTAAGATGGGCTTCCAGTCCCCTGTTTTCTTTGGAACTAAAAAGAACCTGGAGTAAGTTCCGGATCCTATCTGGTCCACCGGGACTGGCTGGATGACTCTTTTTTTCCAGCAGCCTTTGAATTTCTATGAATGCTAGATTCTGCAGACTGGGTGGAATGTCTGGGATTCTTGCACAAATGGAAGGGGATTCTTAAAAGGGAATGATGTAACCTCTGGTAATTATGCTTTTTACCCAAGAATCTGATGTAATTCCTAGCCAGGCGTCTGGGTATAAAACTAAGCGACCCCTGACTGCCTCCAGAGCAGGACGGTCGGGCCTCCTCTCAGGAGTGCTGATAGGGCTTGCCAAGGAACTGCTCCCTGTCACCCTGGTTCTGCGGACCCCCGCTGCCGCCTGGGCGGCATCTACCATTATACCCCCCTCCTCTGCCCCTAGAGGGGGGTTCACCACGTGTGTTCTGGAAAGCTGCTTGGGACTTCCGGAACCACATTTTTCCACCTTTCTGCCCTTTGGGGTATGGTCTAGTGGGAGTGGAAAAATGGACTTCTACGGCAGATAGAGTCTTTCCTTCCTGCTCACGCCTAGTGAGTGTCTCCTTGACTTTAGGCCCAAACAAGGAAGAGCCATCAAATGGGGTATTAACAAAAGAAGACTTGAAGGCTTCCTCAAAGGAGCATAAGCGCATCCAGGATGGTCTCCGCAGAGCTATCGCTGAACCTGCTGCCCGGCTCGATCCCTCGGCTGCATAAGAAATGAGCCGCATGGACAAGTTTACAATGGAATTAAGGGTGTTAAGCTGTGCCGTCATTTTCTCGGAGACAGCATCATCTGTGTTGCCCTGCAGAGTATCTCTAAGCTCTTTGAGTAGATCTCGTTGAAGACGGGTAAAGTGGGTTAAATAGTTAAGCGATCTCATTGCAAATGTCGCAGAACTAAAGATGCGTTTCCCGTATCTGTCCATCGTCCTGGAATCTTTATTAGGAGGATGGACAGAAGAAGAGGTCTCTGACATCTCTTTCTCGGTGGCCGCCGCCACCACCATGGCATCAATTGGGACTCCCTTTGTAAGAAAGGACTTATCCTGAGGGGAGGTGATACATTTGTTGGGCCTCTGAGGGACTGGTTCCATGGAATCAGAAGACTCCCACGCCTTTCGAGTGATCAAGTCCATTAATTTGTCGAAAGGCATAGTAACCCAGGAAGTGGAAGTTTGAGACCCAAAGGCCTTCAGGAGCACCGACTGATCCTCAGTAGGGGTAAGGGACTGCCAATCACCCCTCTGCTTAAGTATTTCTAGGATGTCTGCAAATGAGACATCCTCTGAGGGGGACCGTGGGGACCCTTCTGACTCCTCTAAGTTGGTTCCTGATGTCAAGGATTCCTGAGGGGAATCCAAGTGCCTCCTCTTGCACAGTCTCTTCCTAGAGAGTTCATCAGTGGGGGCGTCTGGTGAAGTCTCCGTAGAGCAGGGATCGCCCGATGGGATTACCTGAGGCTCTGGGTCTCGACACTTGGTAGGAACCTGTGATGTAGAGACAGAACGGGGCCCTTTCGGGGAGGAAGAGGAAGGATCTGAAGAGGTAAAAGTCTTAGCAGACATGACATTCCTCATGGCGTCGAAGGCACTGGTGTCTCAGTCCAAGGAGTCCGCCGGTTCCGAAGAAGACGGCAGTCTCCTCAGGGCCGTGACCACAGGCTCTGAACCAGAGGACGGAGCCAAGCTCAACTGCATCAAGGCCCTGAGAGGAAGAGTCGGAACCAAAGCCTCGGTTTGACTCTTTCCCCCGGAATCAGCGAGAGAGTGTCGGCTCTGAGACCCTTCGATTGGAACTGAAGATGTCAAGGTCGATGGGGCCAAAGGCACCAGAATAGGCCTCGGCTCCGAGGATTCCACAACTATCAGGTCCTCACCTTCCAGCTCCAAAGGTTTGAATGGTCTCGGAGGAGGAGCAGAAATTGTGACAGGGGTGGTGGTGTCGGGCTTCGATGCCAGATGAGATGAAGCCGAAAGCAATTTAGCCAAGGCCGGGTTCTCCAAGAGTCTCTGCACCACATGGTCCACATCAACATATAAGAGGGTCCTGGAAGAATGGGTCGAAGGAGACGAAGAATCCACTGACCGAAGGATCGGAGACTTTAAAAAGTACAGTTTTGTACCTACCATAAATGTAGATGTTCGAAGATCCACATTGCTGCAGTCCTTACACTTGGGGTAGTCCGCTGTCCTCGGTCGGCCCGAATATCAAAGTATAAGGCTGACGTCGGTCAAGGCGCATTTGACTGACATCAGGACGTCAGGGTACAAATGCGCATGACCGACGTCATATCCTCAGTCTTTTCTTGCCCCAGATGTCAGAAGACCCTAAAAATAAAGGTCAAAACCAAAAGACAGCAAACAAACAACCAACCACCCTTGCACTAATTATATGTACAATATATACAATATACACAATATTTACAACCCAACCCACACAACCACCTCTAACTACAGAGGGAAGGAGGGAGGGACTGCAGCAATGTGGATCTTCGACATCTACATTTATGGTAGGTACAAAACTGTACTATGTTCTTCATCTCACATTGCTGCAGTCCTTACACTTGGGTAGAATCCCAAAGCAGAGGTAAGGGAGGATGGCCAAACTATAAGGAAGCAGGAGCTGCCAAAATGCCCTGCAAAACAGCAGTGGCAAAACCAGCCCTGGATTTAGAGTAAAGTGGTAGGTGATAATGCCTAGAGAAAGTATGCACTGAACTCCAAGTAGCTGCCTCCAGAATATCCTTGGTTGCCACCCCCCTCAAAAAAGCTGTCGAAGTGGCAGTAGCCCTAGTGGAATCCCAGCTGGAATCTCCTTGCCATGATGGGAATAACAGAAAGCAATGCAAAACCCAATCCACTTAGAAATAGTTTGTTTTGACACAGGCTTGCCCTGAGAACTCAAAGCAAAAGAAACAAATAACTGCTGAGACTGCCTGAACCCTTTAGTTCTGTCCAAATAATATCGCAACTGCCTGTGTACATCTAAAGTGTGCAAAATCTTTTCCCCTTTATTTTGGGGATTTGCATAAAAAGTAGGCAAATGAATAGTTTGGTTTAAAGCCACACTAGAAACCACTTTAGGCATAAAGGAAGGATTAGTACGTAAAGATACCCTATCCTTATGGAAATTAAGAAAGGCTCAACCGCCATAAGGGCCTGCAATTCAGAAACCCTTCTTGCAGAGGTAATGGCCAACAAAAGGCAGTCTTCCATGATAAATATTTCAACTCAGTAGTAGCTGCAGGCTCAAAAGGTTGTAGAGTGAGTTTCTCCAACACAAAATTGAGATCCCAAGCAGGAGTAGGAGCTCTCGTGGGGTCTTATATTCTTTGCCCCTCTAAGAAATTGCTTGAACAAAGGATGAGAAAACAATGGTGGGTCACAGTCATAGTGAGCTGAAATTGCTGCAGCATGAACCTTAATAGAAGAGAAGGACAAACCCTTGTCCAGTAACTCAGTAAGATAGTGGAGAGCCACACTTAAATTAGGCTCAGAAACATCAAAATCCTTTGCTGCACTCCAAAATAAAAATCTCTTCCATTTATCTGCGTACACTTTCCTTGTACTGGGCCTTCTAGCTTCCAAAATCACATTCAAAACTTGTTGCGGAAGTTGAGACCCTCTATGGTTCAAAACAGAATATGCCAGGCTGTTAGGTGAAGAGAGTGAAGTTTGACATTGAGCAAATGACTGTCCTCCTGGGACAACAGGTGTGGAATCGAAGGCAAAGGCCATGGAGGCTTCCGTACCAGACTTCTCAATAATGGGTACCAGTGCTGTCGAGGCCAATCTGGAGCTATTAAAATCATCCTTGGCTTGTCCTGTCTGACTTTTAGAAGTACCTTTGAGAGGAGAGGCAGAGGTGGAAAGGCATACACATGAAGATTGCTCCAATTGAAAGAAAGAGCATCCACTTTCCAAGCTGTGGGATGAAACCTTTTGCAAAACTTTGGCAGCTGATGGTTTAGTGGAGAAGCGAACAGATCTATGTCTGGAGTTCCCCATGACACTGTCAATTTCTGAAATACATGAGGATCCAATTTCCACTCGTGGGGATCCATAATCCTTCTGCTCAACACATCTGCTAAGGAGTTCTGTGCTCCCGGCAGAAACCTTGCCTGAAGATTGAGCTGTAAACTGAGAGCAGTCTCCCACAACATCATTGCTTGCCTGCATAAAGGATAAGAATGTGTTCCCCCTTGCTTGTTGATGTACCACATGACAGTTGTGTTGTCTGTTAGAATCAACACCTGCCCTGGAAGAAGTAAATCCTTGAAAGCTATTAATGCAAACTGGACTGCTAACATCTCCTTCAGTTTGATATGTAGATGTTGTAGTCTGGCAGGCCACTTGTCTTGTATCCACTTTCCAATTAGATGAGCTCCCCAAGCTTTGTCTGAGGCATCTGTCGTTAAAATCTGACTCGCCTCTGGCCGGGTCACAGAGAGTCCCTTGTTTAGGTGACATTCCTGAGCCCACCACAAAAATTCCTTTTGAATGCAAGGTATTATTTGAATGACAGTGTCCAAATCCTGGCAGTGCTGTGTCCATACATTTTTGAGATACCATTGCAGCTTCCTCATATGCAGTTTGGCATTGGGAAGCACCAGAATACAAGATGCCATGAACCCTAAGGCTTGAAGGACTGTCCTTGCAGTCAGCCGGACTGATGAGATAGTTGATGGAAGTAAAGGGAAAGATTCTTTTGTTTGTCCGGGGTTAAAAGGCCATCTGGGATGCTGTATTCAGTCTTACACCCAGAAAGCACATTTCCTGGGTACTAGACTGGACTTTATTTCGTTCACAGAATACCCCAGGCATCTTAGCACTGCTATCACATATTCCAAATGATGAAGAAGCTCTTCCCTTCCTTGAGCCAGAATCAGGCAATCGTCCAAATAAGGATAGATCTGTATTCCTTTTAGCCTGAAGAAAGCTATCACTGGAGCCAGAACTTTCGTGAACACTCTAGTAGATAAGCCAAAGGGCAATGCAGAGAACTGATAGTGAGAAGTCCCAGCTCGGAAATGCAGATACTTCCTGCAACTTAGTCTGATAGGAACATGAAGGTAAGCTTCCTTGAGATCCAAAGTTACCATCCAATGATCTTTGCCCAGCAGAGGTAAAAGCTGTTGTAACGTCAACATTTTGAACTTGGGAATGTCCAGATAAGTGTTGAGGACAGATAAATCCAAAATTGGTCTCCACGTGTTCCCCTTCTTTGGTACTAGGAACAGGCGAGAATAAAATCCTAGGCCCACTTCTGGCATAGGGACCGGCTGTATGGCCCCTAGTTGGAGTAACAGAGAAATTTGCTCGTGAGCCTCTATTCTTTGTTGAGGAGGAACGTCTGGCATGCCTCTGAAAGGAGGCAAGGTATGGAAATAAAACCTGTAACCGTGGTGTATGATATCCAATACCCATCTGTCTTGGGTAATTAAACTCCAATTTTCTTTGAAAAGTGCCAACCTTCCTCCCAAAGGTGCTGCCAGGCAGAAGGCTCTGGCAGCGGAAAAGGTAGGTCATTGGGTCTGTTTAGGAAAGGACTGACCCCTGCCCTCACCTGAAGACTGTGCAGGAGAACTCCTGTTCTAGGCCTGAAAGAACCCTGAGCTCTGGTCTAGATCAACCCCTAGACTGGGAATCATAAGAAGGATACGTCCACCCCTTAGTAGGCCAATTTCTACTAAACTTTGGAGGTTGAACCTGCAAAAAATCCTTAACAGTCTGCATAGACTTAGCCTTGTCCTCCATCTTCTTTAAAACTGCCTCAACAGGAGAACCAAACAACACATCTGATTGTAAAGGAGCATCTAAAATCCTTGTTTTAACATGGTCAGATAAATTTTGATCCCTCAGCCAGGCGTGCCTGCGAAGAACTGATCCAGTGGCAGCCACCCTAGACGAGGCCTGTACAGCATCAAAACCACATTGCAAAGAATGCTTACCCACCTGTTCAGAAACATGTACTAAATCTTGTAACTCTTTACAATCAATACCTTCCGCCAGAGCATCAACCTTAGACTTCAATTGTGAAAGGAGATAGTTTTGGTATTTCAACATGTGAAACTGGCAATTCAAAGCCCTCATAGCTAGAGTGGAAGAAGTATAAACTTTCTTTCCCCATCTATCCAAGGCCCTGGCCTCTTTATCTGCAGGAACTGGATTCTTGACAACAGAAGCCTTAACACCTTTAGGCCCCTGGCTAACAGTTTCTGGGTCTGCCCTAGGACTCTTAAAAAGATACTTATGAGCTTCAGGCACCCTGTAATACCTATCCGGTTTGACAGGAGCAGGAGGCAAAGAATCAGGATTAAGAGAAGCCTCTGTAAAAACATCTTCCACTACATCCAAAACAGGAGGTATAGCCAAAGGCCTATGCTGGGGTAAAAACAAAAATTCCCTAAGCCTTTTCCTGGAATCAGAGAAGTCCTGACCTTCCCACTTAAAATGCTCCCTCATGGAATGAAGAGTTTCTGAAAAAGAAAAATCCTCAGGAGGAGAAGCAGAAGGAGTAGAATCATCCACATCAGAATCAGAATAAGGAGAGTACTCCTGCAAGTCTTCAGCCGAAGACTCTGAAACATCCCTTAAACCACTGAGGCAAGAAAAAAACAAAATATTCCCCAACGGGGTACTTAGCCAACTTTGACTCGGTCTGAAACTCCGGAATCGAAAAATTTCAGAACGCCAACCGGCACTTGCAATACTGCTTCTGCATCGGACCATGCGGCAAAAAAGACTGAGGATATGACGTCGGTCATGCGCATTTGTACCCTGACGTCCTGATGTCAGTCAAATGCGCCTTGACCGTATACTTTGATATTCGGGCCAACCGAGGACAGCGGACTACCCCAAGTGTAAGGACTGCAGCAATGTGAGATGAAGAACATCCTCCGATACCGGTTCCAACCTCAGGACTTGGCTCCAAGACAAAGGTTCGGTACTCGGCTCCGAGGGCTGAGGAGCCGGTGACCGAATCTTCTCCGAGGTGCTCGGAGCCGATGACTTGAGCTCTGATGACACCTTGGAAGACTTCGACCCCTTGGAAGATTTGGAGGTCTGTTCAGACTTATCTAAAGACTCTAGGAAGTCTAACTTTAAGAGGCCTCCATCAATAAGCTTCCTTCGCCTTTCCAGCATAACTCTGCCACTAAAAGAGTGGCAGATGGAACAGTCCTCTTGCAGGTGTAAAGGCCCTAAGCAATAAATGCATGAAGTGTGGTGGTCAGTGATGGACATCTTCTGTCCACAGCCACACCGCTTGAACCCTAATCTCTGTTTCTCTGACATATGTAAAAACAAGTAAACAGCACAATTGCTAAAGGTTCAGATCCCTGAACTTTACAGATATTAAGACCACTAACAATCACACAAAACATTCAGATCCCTGAACACTCACTAACTCTATTTCACAAAAACAACAAGTATTAGCAAAAAAGGTAGAATAAATGACAGAGCCCTGTCAAAAAATGCAACTAAAGAAACGGCTAAAGGCCTAGGAGCAACCGCTCCTAAGAAAGCACACGAAGCACATGCTAAGTATCTAAAAAAAAACACAAACAGGAAATATTTAGACTACTACTACTATATATCAAAAACTATCACAAGTATTGACAATTTTCTGTCAAAGACAAGAAAAAAAGGTACTGGCCCGAGCTTCTTGAAAAGAGCGTGAGATCCGTTGCAGCAGCAAACTAGATCTGGAGTTTGGCAGCAGAGCATCATGGGATAGGGACTGTGTCTCGAGCTTCTCAGAGATCTAGAGCTTGGAAAGTGGCTGAATCACAGCTGATGGATCGGCTCCGTACCCACGTGTAAGAACAAAGGCGAGATGAACTCACATCTGTTTTTATTCTGTCGCTGTTGTTTGCTGGTAAGTACTAGCAGATTTGATTGCCTAATGTGAGACCCAGTCTTAATGTGTTATGCAGGGGTTGCTTAACAATTGTTAAGATCAGGTCTTGTACTCTAGTAGCACTTAACTGATTTGTCTTTTTCTAGATATTGGAGCTTAATCACCATGCTCCATGCATTATACTGTTTTTTTTTCTCCGCACATTTATTTCTACCTACAGAAATCTTAAAGCAGTCAAAAAAGTATCCTAAATCTCCTCTACAGAGCACATGTAAGATACCTGTGTGTATTATAACTATCACCATTAAGTACACAGCTTTCTCCATGTTACACAGGTGTCAAATCAGCAGTGAAACCTTGGTGCAGCCGTCCCCTGGAGTTGGTTGGCAATTTGACACCAGCCACAGACTTGTATTCATCCAAGCTGCTTCTTCCATACATAGTCTACTGTCCGAATTTGGGTCATATATGGTGCAAAATGAAGAAGAAAAAGGAAGATACATTCAACAGATAAATGACTTGTGGTTACACTAAAATTATAAATTTGTAGTACAAATGCATGTTTTTTATCTTCATATTTTATTTTATAGTAATACAAAAAACATCTTTATGGTATTGAAGGATGAACTTTGACTACATCCAGTATGACCCAGCTTTAGTTAGATGCTCAGGCATGGGGGAGCTCGCTGGGGAGGGAAAGGAGTGTGCAGCTGAGATTAGGTTACCTTTCCAGGGGGTACTGTGTAAAGTCCAGTAGATGAGAGCCTATGGGATGGCACAGTATTACATTCCAGTACACGTGTGCTTCGGGAGTGAAGCCGGCAAAGGACACATTATTCTCCTGTTGATCAAAGCCAGTGTGCTAAAATGCATTCTACCAAATAGCTTGGCACAGTTTTGCACTGCACTGTGCCTGCCAAGAGACAGAGGAAGGACTGTTACGAGTATTAAAAATAGACAAAAAAAAAAAAACACTAAACTACTGCAAGATGACAGCTGCTGTCCTCAGCTCTTTCTTCTCCCTTATGGCATCATCAAGTGCCAGAAACTGAAAAGAAAGAATGAGCCAGTTAGTCACTGGATGTTTGGAGGTAGGAGACTAAAGTTGAAAGAGTATATATACATATATATATATATATATATATATATATATATATATATATATATATATATATATATATATATATATATATATATTGTATAAGTTACTAGGTAGAACACAAAATTATTTTCATTTTATTTCTCCCACTGTTCCATATTTGAGATCAGGACTCTTAAGACTATCAGTTTTCAGACTTATGAGAATTATCATGTATCTATAACATATGGGTTGCACCTCTCTTTTTGCCTAAGGTGCAAGTCCTATTTTGTTTGCTTTCATGTAGCAGCATTATTATGAGACTAGCTTAAGGAAGAAAACACTAGCCATTGCAAAGATTCAACACCATCCCTTCATCAAAAGGTCACCAATCGACATTTTTTCTTAAACCTTAATATAATGCCCATTCACTAGCAAAACTGCAACACAGGGTCAGTATGCTGGCGTAATATAAGTGTATTCAAAGTGTGATGCCCCATCACTGGCAACAATAATCAAGGCACCTCAATCCTCATCCCTAGCACCAGTGGGGGACGTACATTAGGAGGACGACAAATTACACACACAGTATTTCCAGATGCAGCTCTCTGCATCAAGTGCAATTTCTCTTAAGAGCACACAGACCACTGTCAGTCCGGGGCTGGTTTCTCCTTCTTTCTCCAGATCCCCAATAAGACTCCCCACTGGCACAGCTATAGAGCTGAGATCTCAGTTGAGTGGCCAAGACCTCCAGCACCCTCTCTGTCCAACTAGTGCTCCATATCCCTGCCCAAGTAACTGACACACACACACCCTTTGAGGTTTGATTTATACACACACACACACACACACACACACACACACACACACACACACACACACACACACCTGGGAAAGGCTGGCATAGGTTTACTAGCTATGCCCCCTTCTGCCCAGACTATAAGGTAGTTATTGCTGCCACCAGCCAACTCCTTATCAGTTACTTTAAGGTGCTTAACAAAGGGTGTGCAATCTTACTGTGTGATGTTACTATTAATAGTTTGACCAAAAGCAAGGTTATTAGGAGTGTCCCAGTCACCAAATGAATATGCAAGTACTCTCAGAACTTAAATGTGTCTCACAAATATCAGACACAATGAAAGGTTTAAATATATTTAATAATAAATAATAAAAGAACAAGAAAATGCTCAGTATACAATCACAGTAACATCAGAGTTCAAAATCACAGGAAATATTTAAAACAACATTGCAGGACAGTCTCAAATAAATAAAGAAAAACATCTAAATTAAGCGTTGCTATATTTCTGACTATAGCTAAGAGAAATTACTATACGCTAGTTAACTTACAGAGCAACAAGGCAGATGTGGTGAGTGGATCTTCTTGTCAGGTCAAAGACAAAATATAGAATACAGAGTCACTCTCAGAGAGTTCTTAAATTAATATTTCAAATATTACTGCTGGAATAGCTTGCAGAATGACATCATTTCTTGTCATGTGACTCTATCCCAGGTGAAAAACAATCATTGATGCAGCTGGTAGCTTTTAGCATCTACCTGTGAAAATGCATAGATAGAGGCTTTCCTCTAATGTTTGCAGATCCTGAAAGTCATAAAACAATAAAACACTTCCACGACAATACAGACAAATTCTCTGGTACAGACATTATGTCTCCTGCTGCACTGAAACTTGAAGATAACATATTTTTATTGCTTGACCATAAAGTAATTTAATTTCAGTTATTTTCTGAAGTTAACCTCCTGTGTCCCAGCTTCCATTGTTAAAATATATACATCTAAACAGTTATAATAGTGCAGGTACATTTATGTTCTAATCCAGCAGGGTACACTGTTGTTGCATCTTTAAATAACACTTTGTAGAATACCTCTTCAGCACATATGTCTGTACAAACCATCTTATATGACATACAGTTCTAATACATTTGTAACACAAGCATATGAATCATGTTGACATTCACAAATGACATATAATTATTTACAAAATTCCAGATAGCTGGGCTGGCAGTATCTCCTTTTCCTGACACAAAGCACTTTTGGAACTATTTACAATACAGTCTTTTAAACTGGATGAAATAAAAACTAGTTAACGAAATGGAGGGAAGCAGGAATTAAGAATAATAGCACATATAGTACAGCATGTCTCTAGCTCCTAATACAATACTTGATTTATTGTTTTCAAATTTACCTCCGAAGTCACCTGAAGGTCACTTTCACTGATGTTTGGTTTTTCAGAACTTTGCACATGCTGAAAAGGGGGCTTCTCAGGAAAACATGAAGATAAGGCATTCTCAGAAAATGCATCTGCCATTTCTTCCATTATAAGAACTTTCTCCTAAACAACCAAAATGTGTTTTTTACTGTTTGATATTCACACAGACATTAAAACATTGGCACAACAGATTAAATACATTTATTTATTCAGTATACTGTGTTGACAGAACAAAATAAATAAGGAAATGAGTACAGCATGTCCTGAAGCTGTTAATGGAAAAAAAATAAGTCAAAACAATATTAAAATAGGTTTATTAAACTTTTTTTTTTGGGAAAGGTCTTGGGAATCAAACTCATGATTACAGAAAGAATCATATTTGCCACTCACAGCCTTAATCATCTGTGCTAAACTGCTAAATATAAATAAAAATAAAAAAATATGCAATTTATGAGATACTGCAAGACTCAGCTTGATGGTGTTTGCGTTGCATTATCTTTTCACAGTTAGGAAAATGTTGGTGCATTTAGAAATGCATGACTTCTTAACTACATGCCCACTGTTACACAATTTAGGAGAGATATCATCTCAGGAGATAAAAAAAAGATGTCTGCCTGATATCATCATGAGATCCTCCATGCTGTTAGACTAACAGAACTGAAGACTGAATGTAGAATTCTGCTTTCTTGTTGTTTTTACAACTTGCTATGAGTAGACATAGTTATTTGCCGAACCATTAATATCTGTGTTAGAAGGGTAAACCATTCTTGTCTTAGGGATTATGTAGGATAAGGTTCCCCCTTTTTGAACTTCACAAGGAGCTTTTAAAACTAACGGCACTAAAGGAAATGCATAACAGATCTTAAAAAAATTAAAAATATGTCAGTTTCCCATGCATAATGGCAGTGGTAAAGCCAGGGGTGGGGGTGTGGTGGAGTATAATGGGACACCATAAGAAGCTGGTGTTTTAAATGGGACAAGAGCAAATACACTCTATGATGTTCCAGTGTTTTTGTTATTTTTTTGTCAAGTTTTTCCCTGAAAGATTAGAATTTTTTTGTTTAGACTACCTGCCTCAGTGTTTTGCGACCTAAAATGTAACTGGCCTGAAGTGTTATGTTCATCCAAATGACTTTTTTCCCAGATATCACTGCCTGTCTGCTAAGAAGACAAGAATGGGTAGTTCCGTGTTTCCTGAAGAGCAACATCACTGTTGTGTTGCCTGTGACATGTATATCCTGGTCTTAATGATGACCTGGATGCTGACACAGATGGTTGTTTTATCTAGGAAGATTCTTAAACATAATCCAAGAGCTTGTAAGTTTCTGGTCCAGAAAAGAATAAACAAAACACACACAGCCCTTGGTTTATTGCAATCTGACTATGCCGTCATTGACATTTCTTCATAAGGTCACTGTGAAAGGAAGAACAGTTTTTTAGAGGGTGTGAACTGTGATTCCAGACACTGCAGAAGTACCACTGTACCTCCCTCAAGAGTAATTTGGCATTTGGTGCTAGGAGGATGGAAAAGATCATGTAGACTAGAACCTTCAAAAATATCTTTGCAAACTAGGGCTTTTTGCTTCAAAACATGTTAGGTAAAAAAGGTCCAACATCAGCTGCTTTTTTTCTTAAGTTAGGCCATCACAGAATATATATTATTCTGAATTATTTCTAGAAATCTGCTAGTCTGAGGGGGGTGATTGTATTGCAGTCTTGAAGAAGATATCCAGACTCTGGAACTGCAGATTGTAAGATATGAAAAGAGCTAGCTGGAAACAGATAATATTCTACCTAAGGGTAGATATGAACTACCTCAAGTCTGAGGTGAGGAAATAATGGAGTCAGACCTTTGGTGAACACTTTGGGTGTAAGTGAAAGAACAGAAGGGAGGTAACTTGGTGTCAAGAAATTTCCCATATGAAAGCTGAGAAACTATCAGTGAGATTTGTTAAATTGGGTGTGAAGGTAAGCATTTTGCATATCCATGGTCAACATAAAATAAGAAAATCCTGAATAAAATCCCTTTCCTTCTTCTTCCAAAGGAAATATCCAGATTATACAGTGGCTGCTAAACAAAAAGTAGAGCAAAGTGGATTTGGTCTCTTGGAAGGGTTGGAATAGGACCTGGAAATGGAGTTACACAGATGACTATGATGTAAGTTGGTGACACTACTTCTTTGATCTTGTTATCTGATGTTATATAAAATAATGTCAATGAAAAGTTGATAAATCATATTCATGTATTTGTAACTTACTTATATTACATATAGTGAGCGTAACTCATCCTCAATGGAGGTTTGGGAAGAAAAGCTCATGTAGAAAAAAACATTCAAAATACAAGCAGAAGGCGGAAAGCTTCATGTGACTTTAAAAAGAAAAAAGGAAACAACATACTGCTAATGTTCACAATTTTAGCATAGTTAAAATAATTAGAAGGGTAACCCACAATTAAGTTGGAGAGTTTAAGTATGTACAATTTACAAACTGTTTGTACATTATACCCAGAAGCAACATTTGGCTCAAAGATGAAGCTTTTGTTCAAATATACACAATGATGTGTATAACAATTTTCTGTAACATATACTTATTGAAATACAATACCATTATCAGTTAAAGAATGTACTGTGAGACTAGGAGAGAAAGGAAAGGGCAGCTGAAGTAGAAAGTAAGGAGAATACACTGTATAAGAAACTAAAGAGGAAGGAAGAAAGAAAGCAGGGTGGTCTACAGTAGAGAGACTACAAAGATGGGTAGCAAAGAGAAGGGTATGTAGACATAACAGTAGCAATTAAAAACTGTTTCCAGTGGTTCAAAATCATGACAAAGAGATGACCAGAAGCATAGCAAACTGAAGTGGTCAACTAGGAATGTCACCACGCAAACATAAGGCCACCTTTGCAAACAAAGTGGCTGACTATCAGCCTGTACAACATGATTACTGAGAAAGTGTATTTTAAAAGGTGCTCACTAGGCTAATGCTGAAACATCCTCATCAGTGTTACTCAACAGTGGAGAACAGTGGGAAATAGGCATTCGAAAGGTGAGATGTGGTAAATGGTAATCTCGAATGCTACATTATAATAGTCATAAACAAGTAAAGAAAATACAGAAAACAAAACAAATGCAAGAGGAAATCAACCCTGGTACAAACATAGAAACTGCATCATGTGTACAAGAAAAGTACACTCGTTTTAATAAACTTACTATATACAATCCAACAGGTAATCCAGCGGGCAGGGAAAAAACTAATAATCCAAAATCCAACAAAAAACTTATAGGTGACTACCAGGAAATGGCTCAAACATTTTAATAAACTAAAATGAAAAACAAAATGCCAACCATGTCAAAAAATAAAATAAACTATAAATAAACATGGTCCTGTTGGACTGTCATTCACTTGGTGTTCAATAAAGAATAAACAGAGATAAAAGTGTAACCTATCCTCCCCAAGTATGGCAGTCTCACACATTATGGTATAGTATACAGAAATTTGAAAAAAACAAGCAAGCAGATGAAGAAACAAATTAACTAGTTAAAAGTAAGATCATTAATGCAAATTCTCAGTTGAAGAAGGGAGGGGTCAGTAGACATTCTTATGGTTTAGTTTCTTAGGTTTAGGATACTACAGATGGAACAAGCTGTGTTTTGTCCTGTTTTTTTGTATGCTTCCAGTCTGATCTGCCACTGTAGTTTTTTTTCTTTTTCTTGTTCTCAAGTATATTGTTTTTGTTTCCTTCAGGGTCTTCCAAGTCCTTCCTCTGTCTCTAGACTGTGCAAGCGGGGATCTACTTCAACAGATAAAAAGTTCAGAAAATCAAAATTCTTTTTTTTTCCATAATAAATCTTTATTGTTATATACTTTTCATACACAATTATAAAATACAAACTACTAACTAACACTGTAACAATCACACCAAACAATATACAATATTTACAAGAATGCTTCCATATAAGACATTAGAAATATAAGAAAAACACAGGAATAATTAGTAAGTTTCCAATATTGAACAGTTTGATTAGACATTTCTCTCCAAATATAGCAATGATTATTACTATCTTCAGTTCAAAAGTTTTATGCTAATATAATATTAAATATCTGTTCCCAAATTTTCGGATTATTGATACCCTTACTATGTGAATTTAAAAGTAGTTTATGAGCTAGTATATGTTTTGTCGCTAACACTCTGAAGTTTTGCCATGATGTTTTAGTTGGGTCTAGCCAATTTGAAGCTATATAAAGCTTCATTAGTAAGAAAATATTAATATGAACTATACTCTGTAATCTGGTAAGTTCCTTCGGGGGAATATGCAAAATCATAAATTTCCAAGACAGTGTTGTACTTTGGTAGCCCACTTTCTGAAGTTGAATTTTAAGGGAATTCCACAGTTTGTATACACACTTACAGCTCCAGAACATATGAAGAAGATCAGCCGGTTCAGTTTTGCAGTATGGACATGTTGCAGAGTTTTTAGAATTAAATTTATGCAGGGCAAGGCGTGTATAATATGCATTATTCCAAATCATCAGCTGTGTATATAACAGTTTTTGAAGAGAAGTTGATTTAATAGTCAATTCACTTGCCTTTAACATATTACTTTTATCTGTCAATAATATTTTCTCTTCCCAATAATTTGATAACAAAACTTTACCTTGAAATTTAAGTTCTTTAATTAATTTATTTGTAGCTGTTAAACATTTAATATCATGTTGGAGAGCTTGCCACACCTCAGAGCATTTATTTATAGTCTCTTCATCCAGTTTAAAGTTTTGTAGGTAACTTATAGTAAATTCTCTAATTTGTCTAAGAATAATCAGGTAATCTTTAGGTAAATTTAATTCTTGTCTTATTTGGTTGGGCGATCGATCCAGATGTTTATATATATCGATCATAGTTAAATTCACAATTAATGGAAACTTCTTTAGATCAATTAATTGGTTGTTCAGCTTTACATTTGGGTTCCTGTGAAAGGGCTGAAATACCATCATATGCTGAAGTAAATCCAATGATTGAAATAGACTCTGTAAAGATAATATTTCAGTTTTAATGTGCTCCACAATCCCATATACCTTCAGAATATCTTTACCTAGAAAGGGCATTGCTTTAGGATTAATGTTCAACTTTAAAATATATTGATAGTTCAGAGTTAGCCAAGTTGGTATCCACTTAGTACTAGTTATCTCATGATTGGCCATTCTTAAAATCCTATTAGAATTCACAATCAGATAATACATTTCAAAATTAGGCAACTCCAGACCTCCTTTACTTTTTGGGGTCATTAATTTGTCATAAGATACCCTAGTTTTCTTTGGCTCCCAAATAAATTTAGCCAAATCTTTATGAATTTGTTTAAAAAATGTTCTTGAAAGAGATAAATGGGCTGACCTAAAATATACAGTAACCATGGCAATACATTCATTTTTATAATAGAAACTTTTGCTAATACTGGCAAGTGCAAATTTTTCCATCTCACAAAATCAGAAACTATTTGTTCCCAAACTATTTTAATGTTATTATTATAGAAATCTTTTTTATCTGTGGAAAACACAACACCAAGGTATTTAATATTATCTTTGAATGTTACCTGCCCCACTAAAGGTAATAATGAAAAGGGTTTAGGTGTCTTTAAAGGGAATATATTGGTTTTCCCCAAATTAATTTTATAGTTAGACACCTCTGAAAAATCATTAACTGCTTTCAATATCTTCTCAGTATCTGATATTGGAGATGCACAATAAATATTCAGATCATCAGCAAAAGCTGCCATTAATAGTTTAGTTCCATATATTATTGGGACATTATGATAAACCTTCTGCTTAATATATAAGAACAAGGGTTCAAGATAAATATTAAATAGTAAAGGGGACAAAGGACAACCCTGTCTCGTTCCAGACCTAATCTGTATTCTTTTGGAAAAACTTCTGTTAATATACAGTGTAGTATAAGGATTACTATATAAAATTTGTAAGATCTGAACAAATTCCGGGGATATATTAAAATAAAGTAAGAGATAAAACAGAAAATTTGTATCTACCCTATCAAAGGCCTTCTGTGCATCTATTATAAGAGCATATATATTCAGATTATTTTGCTTTGCATGCGCTATCATAGTATGTAATGAAAGTGTATTATCACTTATTTGTCTACCTGTCATAAATCCAGCCTGTTCTTTAGATATTATATGAATCATGATTTTCTTCAATCTAAATGCTATAATTGAGGTTAAAATTTTCATGTCTACGTTAATTAATGATATCGGTCTATAATTATCTGGATTCTGGTGATCTGAGTTAACTTTATGTATAAGAATAGTTTTGGAAGCATTAAGATGAGGATCATGAATTTTATTCCTAATTATATAGTTAAACACACCTGAAAGTATCTTACCGATAGACTCTGCAAACTTCTTGTAAAACTCCACTGTCAACCCATCAGGACCTGGTGATTTCTTTGGTTTCATATGCTCAATTATATATATTATTTCTTCTTCTGATATCAGTTTAACCAAATCATTTTGAAAATCCTCTCCTATTTTTGGAAACTTAATCAGGTGTAAAAATTGTTCATAAAATGTATTAGAGGATATATCCTTCTGCCCCTCATAAATATTAGTATATATTTTCTCAAAGATATCAATAATATCTGCAGTTTTACGATATATCTTATTATTAAGTTGTATTTCTGAAATTTGCCCATTTGTTTTTGATTGATTAATGATCCTAGTCAGCACTCTCGATGGCATTTGAGCATGATTAGCATACTTAACTAGAGTCTTATAATCTTGAAATGTTACTCTAGAGTTTTGAATTAAGAAGAGATCCCTTTGACATTTAAGCAACTCTTTCTCTGTTTGCTCATTAAAGTTTAACATTAGCTCTTGATCGAGTAGTTTAATTTTGGATTCCAAGTTTTGAATGTCTTTATTTAATATTTTTTTTATGATAAGAGGCTTTTTGCAAAAGGACCCCTCTTATTTGAGCTTTAACTGCAGCCCATTCAATATCTGGGGCATTCTGATGTTTATTTAAACCACCCAGGAAATCTTTAAGGTAGTTTGAAATTTCTTGTAATATGTCATCCTTATTTAGCAAGTTTGGATTCAGAGACCAATTATACCCTCTTTGTCGTAAGATATCTTTTACTTCTTTAGCGAAACTCAGCGAAATTTTTGAGTGATCTGATAGGTATCTGGCATGTGTAACAACTGTAGGGTCTAAGTTAATCAATGATCTTGAAATCAGAAAAAAATCTATTCTGGACCACATTTTGTGACATGGGGAATAAAATGTAAAATTATTAGTACTATTATCATTATTTAAATAGTGAAAAGGGTCATATAATTGAAAATCTTCTTTTAAATCATTCAGTGCTAATACAGCATGCTTATTAAATGCTCTTTGTGGACAAGATCTATCCAACTTCGGATTTTGGTAAGCGTTCCAGTCACCTCCCATAATTACATAGTGTCTATCGAATTGCGTTAAAATAGAATATAATGATGTTATAAATATTTGTTGGTTATTACATGGCGCATAAATATTAAAAAGTACTATAGGTTTATCAAATAGGGTAGACGAGAGGGTGACATAACACCATCTCCCATCTTTATCTGAATTAGAGTCCAAAATCTTCTCTTTATATTGATCTTTAATAATTATAGCTACCCCCGCACTATTTGACTTACCTTCCAATGTTATTACCTCTCTGATCCATTTCTTTTTTTTAATATCCGCCCATTGATCATTCATTAAATGAGTTTCTTGCAGTAAAATAAACCACGCCCTAGCCTGCAACAATATGTGAAACAATAGTTTCCTCTTCTTCAAGTTCTGGAGCCCTTTAACATTCCATGAATCCAATTCCCACATTTCAAAGGTTGGCTATACAGTAAAAGGTTTGGAGAGAAAACATAGGTAAACAGATACAATAATTTCAAAGTCATACATATAGTGGAAGCAATTCTTATATCCCGTCCTACCTCAGTGCTTACCCACTCTAACCCTGGACCAGGATAAATATAGGTCTTATATAACATGTAATACCTAAGGTATACAGAAAAAAAAACAAATATAAAACACTACATTATATAGTTTAAAATGTGTTCCATAGTTAAGACCTATAAACTCTAACTTACTTATGACAAAGCCTAAACTAAGCATTCCCTAACGAACACTGCCATGAACTATAACTCTATGGTTACCTATTATTTAAACAATTCAAACTGCACATATAATAAGACAGTACATATAAAATCTATTACAAAAAAGGGAATTTTTTCCTTTTCCTATACTGAGATTAGCTATCATACATAGTCCGCATGAGAGAGAAAGAAAAAAAAAAATACCATACCCTTAAATAAATAAAAAACTGCTTGGTAATATCCTTACTTATAAGTTCACTTTAACCTAGTTTAATAATAAAACAGACTACTAATTAACTAAAGTAAAATATAGTACCCTCTATACACAGTACATTAATAACTATAATGACAACTACATTGTACTAACATAATAATATCCCTGCACCCTCTGTAACTACTATAATTACAAGATTTTAAGTAACAGTTATTAGGAAAGCATAATAAGTGTGCCTATGTGTTTAATTTACCAAACATCATGTTTTTTCACTGTTAAATAAGCAAAAGTAGTGTTTAAACGGTTCCTTTTGGTTTCCCAAGGCAGGAAACACTATGAAATATTCGCGATGGGGGACCACTTTAACAGACGGACACCCGGAAGGGTCACATCGAATTCGACCCCTCGACAGCATTTTAGGCCTTTCCTGTCTTCCTCCTTGTCGAAAACAGTTTGTTTAAGCCATAAAACATCGGAAAATGAGTACAGGTAATCCAGATAAGGAAAACAAACAGTTTTATTACTCTGAAAGGGGCCTGTAGCTTTTCACATGAAAACAAAGAATTACACAGACCTGGAGACACAGTAGATAATGGATCCCATCTCAGCAGCCTGCCAGTCTCAACGAAGGTTCAGTTCAAGTCTCTGATGCAGGTAAAGCCTTGAAAACTTTAATAAACACAGTTTTAGCCTCATTTTTCGTAGAAACAGAATATTTGATTCCATCCATTGTAAAAATAAGCACATTAGGGTATTTCATTTGAAACTTAATTTGTTTATTAATGAGGAATTTGCAGTATGGAGACAAAGCCTGTCTTGCCTGTCTGACCTGCATAGGCAAATCTTGTGACAAAGATATTTTATTATTTTCCCACATAATATAACCACCAGCTTGTTTTGCAGTAATAAGTATTTTACTTACATCTTGATAGTTGAGAATTTTAGCATATACAGGTCTCGGAAAGTTAGATGCTTGTACCTCTCTTAAAGCTCTGTGTGCTCTTTCAATAACAATCTGTTTCATCCCCTCAGAGTTATTTAATAGCACTGCAAATATTTGTAGTATGGATGGAATTAGCTCATTATACTGGATAGATTCTGGAATCCCTCTGATGATAACATTGTTTCTTCTGGATCTTGCTTCTAAGTCTGTAAGCTTGTTTTGCATAGCCTGTATATCCAGATCATGAAGATTTGTTTTTTTTTTCCAGTAAAGTTATTTTGTCCTCATTTTCCGAAATTCTAGCTTCCGTCTTATCCATTCTTTCCAGCAACTGAGTACATGTACTTCCAAATGACTGTATTTGATAAGTCAGTTCTTTCAGTGCTTCTTGAATAGGCAGCAGAGCTCTTTTGATGTCTTCCATATTTAAAGGCTGATCAGGTTTAGCTTTAATCCCTGTTTTCTGTTGTTCCTGCATTTGGGTAATTCTTTGCCTTTTGGAAATCACATCTTTTTCAGGTGATTGTAATTCCGAAAGTTTGGTTTTAGTCATAGTTGTCTCCATACTTTTAACTTCTTTAGACATCCTGTTAGTACACAAATCCTTACAGTATAGAAAGCACACGGTCCCTTTGTTTACTTCTCTCTGCAGAGCCAGCTAATCTATTGTAATCCAGTGAAATATATTCCTTTTTATCCAGTTTTTCTCCTTAATATAGGATAATTACATGTAGATAAAATTAGTTCTTGAAGATTTGATGTTAAAAACCTCGTGTTGTCAACTCAGGGTTTTGAATTTCTCAGGTTAAATGGAGAGCTGCAGTTCAGCAGTGTTCACAGAACGGCAGCCATCTTTGAATCCCAGAAAATCGAAATTCTAATAAACAAGACGAGAAGACCGCATAGTCAAAATAACAAAACTAACATTTTGAAACTTGTAAGAATGAAGCACCTACTGCGCATGTCTGAAAACACTCAGACATTCTGAATGGAAACCGCTGAGCAAAGAGAACAAAAGCTACTCCATATAAACAGTTAATTTAAGGTAAAAATGTATAGTTTTCAACTTTTGTGAATGAAATTGTGGTGGAGTGAGTATTGAAATTTACTCTTTTCTCTACTGTAGTGCGATCTTGGAGTTGGTATATATAATTGGCAGGGGGTGAGAGGGGCCTGACCCCCTGCAAAAACATTGAAAAATTATATATTTTTAATTTAAATTAAGTGTTTAAATGGAGCAGCTGTTGTTTTGTTTTCTCAGCAATCTCCATTCAGAACATCCAACTGTTGTCAGACATGCACAGTAGGTGCTTCGTTCTTACAAGTCTCGAAATGTTAAAGTTTTATTACTTTGACTTTGTGGTCTTCTCGTCTCATTAATTAGAAATTTGGTTTTCTAAACATTCGATCTACTGAAGCAGATCCGGAAGTGCACCTCTCTGTGTCTAGGGTGTTTCATCAGGTGCCTAGCTAGGGGGTTCTTAAGAACTTTGGCTCTAATTTCTGTCATGCGCTGGGCTATCCTTGTTTTGAGCTTGTTCGTCATTTTACCTATATAGAAGCTTGGGGATTTCCTGCAGTTTGCCATGTATACCACTGTTTTGGTGTTACAGTTCCTGCAATAGATGCTGTGGTACTGTTTGCTTGTGTTGAGGCACCTAAAACGATCAGTTTTGCTCATAATTAGGCAGTAGTTACAGTCGGGTGGTCAGCATTTGCAGGTCCCTTTGTTCTTCATGCTGTCAACCGCCTTACTGCATTCAGTGTAGCTTCTGATGTTCCTCACTTTTTTGAGGGGGAAAGGGGGAGGGGGAGGAGTATCCTGCTCAGTTGTCTGTTCTCTGTGATCATTACCTAGGAAACTCCTTGGTGTCTTCATAGCAAAAACTATCTCAGGCACAGATCTGTGCTGGGCTTTCTCATCATGGTTAAGCAAACATCATGAGCACTTGTTCCAGCTTGGCCCAGCATCTCCCAGTTCCTCTTTTTCTGTTTTAATCATGTTCAGTTTGAATTTAATATTTTTACAGCTTTTTAGGCTTCACTGCTTCATGACTGTGTTCTGAGTGATAGGGTCATGAGACTCTGGCAGGGATATTGCCCCAACCACGGTAACATGACCTACTGCTTAGTCACATGGAATTATGGGTCCTCTATTCCCCCAGGCACACTGTGGTTTTGCACACAGGGACCACATTTCCCTACAACCCCTTTGATTTAGAATCATTAGGTACACAAACCAGTGCTTATTCTATTCATGGTGAATGCAGAACAATGCAATTAGGAATGGAGTGAATGATTAAAATGATATATGCTTTCTGTTTACTGTTTAGGTTTTAGAAGATTTTTCAGTCCTTTCTTGATTTTCTGTGTTATGTGGAGTGTCTTGGTATTTTTTTTCCCCTTCAGATCACAAGAGATCTGATGAAGCTTTTGGTGAAAGCGCAGCAGATCCAGTTTTTCCCTCCTCTGGACACAACCCCACTCCCCAACATGTTAAATGCAATACCTCTGTAACAAAACAAAACAGCCCCACAGCTTGAGGTGGAATATGACACTGTACCAACCTAATGAAAGACAACACCCACCATTTAGAAGACTGCTGTAAATGTAAGGTGGGGGCTTGTCAATCAGGAAAGGCCACAATCCAGACTCCACCCACACCACCTGTGAGATTTCTGTATGTAAGTGACAACATTAACCACTGTAGGTTCATAGGTTCATACTAGGCTATCTGCCCTAGGGCATTTATAAGCCTAGCCAGAGTGTGTTTGGCTTTCGCCACCCATTTTAAATTAATTTTGCTATGCCTTTTTTTGAAGTTAGTATACTGTGCCTCTGTCTAACAGTGACACAGAAGTGATAGCCTTGGTAAACCTACGATCTCCCATCCACTCATCAAGATTCCTCTTGAAGAGAGTCAATGTGGGACTCTGCCTAACCTGGACTGGGATTTTATTCCAGAGTGAAGGGAGCCTCTGGGTTATGAATCTGTCCCTCCAGCATGTCCTATTTATTTCAGTGCTGAGGTTCAAGTCTCTCGAGTGCGTAGCTCGATGGGATTTGGATTTTCTGAGGTGCAGCATGTCCATTAATTCCGGGTTGGACATGGCTTTATACGTCAGGCACAGATCGCCTCTGAGCAGGCGGTATGCCACTGAGTAGAGCTGGAGTTTCTTTAACCGGGCAGCATATGGCATCTGTTTGAGCCCTTTGATCCTCTTGGTGAGGTACTTTTGGGGTCTTTCCAGTTGCTGCAGGTGTCTGGTAAGGTACATCCCAAAAGGGGCATTGTACTCAATTATGGGCCTGATGAGGGATGAATAAAGAGGTACGATGACGTCCCCTGATCCAGATGTGAATCCCTTCATGATTAGGTGGGCTATATAAAATGTTTTTCTAACCACTTTGGCCACGTGGTTGTCAAATGAGAGATTGCTATCAACTTGGGTCCCCAGGTCCCTAATGACTTCTTCTGTACTTAATGGATTACCACCTATGTGGTAATTTGTGGGCACTTTGTTTTTGCCAAAGGGGATGACTATACACTTTTTGGCATTTAGCTTGAGGCCATGGCTCTGGCACCAGTTGTCTGTTTCTATGAGACCCTTTTGGAGGATGCTTGTGTCGGCTGGAGAGTTGATTATGGCGCCCAGTTTGCAGTCATCTGCGAACTTGGTCAGCCACAGTCCTTCCGTGTTGGCCTGTACCGAGAAATATATACCGAACAAGAGAGGTCCCAGGACTGAGCCTTGTGGGACGCCACTTGTAACTGGTTTGGAATCTGACATGGCTCCAGCAATTCTAACCATGTGGGTTCTGTCCTTGAGCCAGTTTGCAACCCATCTAGTGACATAGGGGTTTATATTTAAGCTGGTGAGCTTATCTATAATGCCAGAGTGGGGTATTGTATCGAAGGCTTTTGCGAGGTCCAGGTAGGCTGTGTGGACCACCTTCCCCTCGTCAATGGCCTTGGTGACTGTTTCAAAGAAATCGACCAGGTGTAAGAGGCAGGATCTGCCCTTAACAAAGCCAAACTGGGTAGGATCCAGTGTCTGTAGGTCTCCAATATCTTTATTTATGAGGTCCATGATGATCCTTTCCATAGCTTTGCAGAGCAAGCTAGTAAGGCTTATGGGGCAATAGTTTCCAGGATCCGTTGAGGCACCACCTTTGTGGAGAGGGACCACTGTTGCTGTATGCCACTCTTTGGGTACATATCCTGTAGTAAGGCTAAGATTGAACAGTAGTTTTATGTTTGGGTTTAGCTCTTCTTGGAGTTCATGTAGGACGCAGCCTGGGACACCATCTGGTCCCATTGATGCTGTGTTTTTTGCTTTGGAGAGGGCGGCTCTTACCTGAGCATCTGAGATGTCAGGGGGGCAGCACTCTGCTGGGATAGATATTTGCCCTTTTGGTGGGGAGGGGGGAGAAGTTTGCACTGAACCTGTCAGCTAGGATGTTGGCAATGTCTGTGGGTTCGGTGTATTTTTGTCATTTTGGACTAATTCTGAGCATATCTGGGAATTCCCACCCAGGTTCCTAACATAACTAAAGAAAGCCTTGTGATTATCCTTAGTGTCCTGTGCAATTTTTCTCTCGGAGCTGGCCTTAGACGATTTTATGAGTGCCCGTAGTTTTTTGCTAATACTGATCAGAGATGCCTTCCCTTTTTGGGATTTTGCTCTATCATGTAGTAGCTTCCTCCTTCTATTGTATAGTTTGTTTATGGCTGGGGTCCACCAGACAGGATGTCTGTCTTTGGAGGATTGGGTCTTGGTTTTATTTGGGATTGCATGATCCATGCATTCCTGAAGGTGTTCATAGAATGCGTTTATAAAGGATTCTGCGGTTTGGGCCATATTTTCCACAGGCCCGGGGGCTTTGAAGGATTTCGCCTCGGTTTTGAGGCATGTGAAATTTGCTTTAGAGAAGTTTTTCACTGTGGTTTTCTGGGCAGGGGTGGGGTCGGGATGTGAATATCCAGTGAGATTAGTTTATGGTCTGATCTTACCAGTGAGGGATACACTTCTGGTCTGGAGCATAGTGTCCCCGTGTTGGTGATGATCAGGTCCAGTATGTTTTCCCCTCTTGTGGGAGTGGTAACAAGTTGTTCCATAGCATTTGAGTTTATAAATACTAGGAACCTTTGGGCTAGGGTGTTGGAGCTAGAGTAATGCTCCCAGTCTATGTTTGGGTAGTTGAAGTCGCCCAATATAATGGTGTTTGGAGAGACCTTCATATTTTCCAGTATTCTCAGGAAGGCCAAGTGGGGTTCCTGTGTTTGGGAGGGTGGTCTGTAGCAGGCTATAAACTGGAAGGCAGTTTTACCCACAGTTAGTTGCACATGGATAGTCTCTGATGCTTCGTGCTGTGCCACCAACCTGGAGGTGTGGGTATCTTTGACGAATATTGATACTCCCCCTCCTTTTGTGGTTCGGTCCAAGTTTTGGGGCCAAAAAGCATGGTATGAGGTATAACCTGGTAGTGCTGGGGTGCTCTCGGGAGCCTTGAACCAGGTTTCTGTTACTGTACAGATATCGATGTTCTCCATTCTAAGGAGAGTTTCGAGTGCGTGCATCTTGAGGTTTAGACTTCTGGCGTTGAGTAGCATTACTCTTAGTTTCTTATCCCTTGTGATACCTATGAAGGTGGGTTTGTCTTTTGAGCCTTGCCTAAAAAAGGCACTATGGGGGTAGCAAAAGCCTTTGCCAATATCTGAAAACCCAGGGGTGACAGGTGCAAGCCGTCCCTAGCGAAGCATCGTGGCTTGTCGAGCATGTCATCCCAGGCTGACAGGCATTGGATCCCCTTTGAATGACACCAACACTTAAGCCAATTGTTGAAATTGATCATCTTGTCTTCATATTGTGGCATCATTCTTGGTGAGGGTAAGATGCTACTCAAGGTCAGGGTCATACCGGCCTGGGCTACATGCTCAGAGAGCTCCTCTATGTCTCTTTCATGTAGTCCAGGGAGGTGCGTCTCAGGTCATTCACACCAGCATGGACAATGACTGAGTCATATTTGTACTTGCCTTGGAGTGACCTGAGTGCTTGTGTTATGTGGCGGATCCTAGCGCCCGACAGGCAGCTCACCGTGACCTTCTCCTTGTTCAGCCTGGTGGCTGGACGCGTCAGTGTGCCTGACGATAGAGTCACCTATTACAAGTGTATCAGGTGTGTTGTTTAGCCTTAAGGACTGTGACTGTTCGGCACACTGGCTTTGTGAGCTATGTGTTGCA
This sequence comes from Protopterus annectens, assembly GCF_019279795.1. Lineage (NCBI taxonomy): Eukaryota > Metazoa > Chordata > Ceratodontiformes > Protopteridae > Protopterus > Protopterus annectens. Next base: position 608,317,118 of record NC_056737.1, on the reverse strand, counting down.
CGTGTTTTGTTTTGGGGTAGCAGTTGCTTGGGTGTCTGCTTTGGAGGTGTCTGCTGCTTAGGCAGATTTTTATTTAGAGCCTCTGAGTATGTTTTTGTGTGTTTATGTGTTTGGTTTGTTGTCGTGGTAGGTCTATGTGAGACTGGAATTGTAGTGAGTGTGGTTTCCTTCTCCTCCTGACTGGTTACGCCAGTACTGAGTTGAGAGAGCTTAGACTCCAGTTTGGCTATATGGTTGCATCTCTCACATGTGTTGGAATTTGTTGGGAGGAGGAGAGGGTTGTCTGTGTACATGAGGCAGTTGTAACATTGCCTCAAGATTCCCAGAATCACCAGCTGGACCGGAGAGGAGATTAACAACTGACCTTTGGACATGCTAGAATAGTATTGGGAATTCCTTTATAATTGAAAAAAGGGCCAATGGGGAACAAGGTACTCAAGGGGAGTTTGTGAGGGTGTAGTGCTTTTAATTTTTTAGAGGTGACTTATATAATTGCTTTAGTGAGCAAGTGCCAGGTAACTTAAATGCAATGTGTTACAGGTAACTTAAATGCAAAAACGACAAACAGTAACTTTCTTTCAAGTGAAACAAGGAAATAAGTACAGTAAGCAATGCAGATATCACTAGGGATCCACAGAAGTGCTAAAAGGCTGCGTTTTAGGTGGAATTAGCATTTCAGGGAAATAAACAAACAACAAGCATACAAATAAAGCCCCCCCACCCAATCAGGGAGGCGTCCGTGGTCACTGTAGCCTTGGGCTGCTGAGGGGAGAAGGGGCGGGACCATTGTGACGGGTTGTTGGTCATCCACCAATTTAAATCCTGTTTGCACCTGTGAGTTACTCGAATCTTGGCTGAAAGTGGATGCTGAAAAAGATACCATTGGGTGAACAGTAGCCATTGTAGAACCCTCATGTGAAAACAGGCCAGGGGGACAATGGTGATGGAGGCTGCCATGGTACCCAACAGCTGTAGGACAGAGTGAGCTGTGGATTTCTCCCTTGAAAGGATTGGGATCAGTTGTTTCTTTATCCTTAGAATTCTGTGCTCTGGGATGGATGCTCTGCAATTCTTTGTGTCCAATATGACCCCTGTGAATTCTGTGGACTGAGATGGGGTGAGATTGGATTTTTGCCAGTTTATGGTTATGCTTAGCCTTTTTGAAACAAGTAGAGAGTATGCCAGGGCTTCTTCCAATAGATGTCTGGTGGGGGCGGAGATGAGCCAGTCGTCCAGGTATGGAAACACCTGGAATCCTTGTAGTCGCAAATGAGCTGTGATGAATGCCATGCACTTTGTGAACAGTCTGGGGGCTGTAGAGAGTCCGAAGGGCAGTACTCTGCACTGGTAGTAACTGGCTCCTGCATGGAAGCGCAGAAATCTTCTTGATGGCCTGTCCACTTTTATGTGGTAGTACGCACCTTGAAGATCTATCGAGCACATCCAATCGTCTTTTTCGAAAAGCGGGAGGATAAACTGTATTGTGACCACCCAGAATTTTTGTACTCTTACAAACTTGTTCAATACACTGAGATCCAAATTGGTCTCCAGTCCCCGGTTTTCTTTGGCATCAAAAATAGTCTGGAGTAGAATCCGGATCCTATCTGGTCTGGAGGGACTATTTGGATGACTCTTTTTTCTTAGCAGCTTTGCTATCTGTAGTGCTGCTTCTTCCCTTTGACTGGGTGGAATGTCGGGTAAGTTTGTTGGGGGGTAGGACAAAGATCGAAGGGGATATGGTAACCTCTGGTTATTATCCTTTGTACCCAAGAGTCGGTGGTGATGGTTAGCCAGGCAGAAGGGTACAAGGAGAAATGACCTCCAACCACCTCCAGAGGAAAAGAGCTGGGCCGCTCTTCAGGAACGCTGATAGGACTGACCAGGAAAAGAGTCCCTGGAACCCTGGTTATGTGGACCCCCTCTGCCCCAAAAGGGGTGTCTTCCCTGTGTGTTTCCCCCTCTGTCTCTAGGAGAGAACTCGGCCTGTGTGTCACGGAAAGGACCCTGAGACTTTTTGTGTCATATCTTCCCACTCTTCTGGTTTCTGGAGAAAGCATGTTGAGGGGAAGAATAATGGACACCTATGGCAGAAAGGGTCTTACCGTCCTGTTCACATCTGGCCAGGGTGCTTTTAACTTTGGGTCCAAACAATAAAGAGGCTTCAATGGGAGCATTGAGAAAGGAAGCCTTGAAGGGTTCAGTGAAATTACATAAGCGCATCCAGGCTCAAAACAACTCCTGAACTCGCCACTCTAGCTGCTCCTTCTGATGCGTGAGATATCAGGCACATGGAGGAGTTTGATATAGATTCAATGGTAGCCAGCTGAGAGGCCACTTTTTCACAGACCTCATCAGACATGGCACCAGCCAAAGTTTCAGAGAGCTCAAATACTAAATCCCTTTGAAGCCTATTGAAGTGTGCCATATAATTCAGGGACCTGATTGCAAAGGTCGCTAATGCAAAAGTACGCTTCCCTATTCTGTCCAGAGCCCATGACTCTTTGTTGGGCAGATGGACAGTCTGGCTTTTTTCTTCTGCCAGGTCTTTCTTGGTTGTGGCCGCCACCACCAGAGCATCTATAGGAAGACCTTTGGACCAATGGGAGTCAGCAGCAGGAGGTGACAAAAGTTTATAGACCAGTTCTTCGGCAGGTGGAGTAACCCATGAGGTAGGAGGCCGGGCACGAAAAGCCTGCAGGACCACAGACCCTTCAGAGGTCGGGTTAGAGGGCTGCCAGTCACCTCTCTGTTTAAGGATTTCGAGGATATCACCAAAGGATATCTCAGAGGGTGAGCGAGGGGACCCTTCCCCATCATCAAAGTCTGTGTCTTCAGTGAGGGACTCCTCTGTGGAGTCCATGTGCTTCCTCTTGCACAAGCTTTTGCAATGAACTTCCTCAGAAGGAGAAGCTGGGGAAGACAACACAAAAGGGGTTTCCTGTGGGAGTACATCCTGAGGCCCTTGCGCCCGGTGTCTGCTAGGAGTGACTTGTGTACACAGTGGTCCAGGGGAGGGTGGAGAGATTGACAGCACAGTATCGCCAGCAGATGCCAAAGCCTTCTCCATTAGTTGGAAGGCCGGTCCACCTGAAGAGATGTGAGTGTCATGGACAGGGTTCACCCCTCCCTATAACCTGGTAGTGCTGGGGTGCTCTCGGGAGCCTTGAACCAGGTTTCTGTTACTGCACAGATATCGATGTTCTCCATTCTAAGGAGAGTTTGAAAAGGTGCATCTTGAGGTTTAGACTTCTGGCGTTGAGTAGCATTACTCTTAGTTTCTTATCCCTTGTGATACCTATGAAGGTGGGTTTGTCTTTTGAGCCTTGCCTAAAAAAGGCACTATGGGGGTAGCAAAAGCCTTTGCCAATATCTGAAAGCCCAGGGGTGACAGGTGCAAGCCGTCCCTAGCGAAGCATCGTGGCTTGTCGAGCATGTCATCCCAGGCTGACAGGCATTGGATCCCCTTTGAATGACACCAACACTTAAGCCAATTGTTGAAATTGATCATCTTGTCTTCATATTGTGGCATCATTCTTGGTGAGGGTAAGATGCTACTCAAGGTCAGGGTCATACCGGCCTGGGCTACATGCTCAGAGAGCTCCTCTATGTCTCTTTTCATGTAGTCCAGGGAGGTACGTCTCAGGTCATTCACACCAGCATGGACAATGACTGAGTCATATTTGTACTTGCCTTGGAGTGACCTGAGTGCTTGTGTTATGTGGCGGATCCTAGCGCCCGATAGGCAGCTCACCGTGACCTTCTCCTTGTTCAGCCTGGTGAGCGGGACGTCAGTGTGCCTGACGATAGAGTCACCTATTACAAGTGTATCAGGTGTGTTGTTTAGCCTTAAGGACTGTGACTGTTCGGCACACTGGCTTTGTGAGCTATGTGTTGCACATGTTTTGTTTTGGGGTAGCGGTTGCTTGGGTGTCTGCTTTGGAGGTCTCTGCTGCTTAGGCAGATTTTTATTTAGAGCCTCTGAGTATGTTTTTGTGTGTTTATGTGTTTGGTTTGTTATCGTGGTAGGTCTATGTGAGACTGGAATTGTAGTGAGTGTGGTTTCCTTCTCCTCCTGACTGGTTACGCCAGTACTGAGTTGAGAGAGCTTAGACTCCAGTCTGGCTATATGGTTGCATCTCTCACATGTGTTGGAATTTGTTGGGAGGAGGAGAGGGTTGTCTGTGTACATGAGGCAGTTGTAACATTGCCTCAAGATTCCCAGAATCACCAGCTGGACCGGAGAGGAGATTGACAACTGACCTTTGGACATGCTAGAATAGTATTGGGAATTCCTTTATAATTGAAAAAAGGGCCAATGGGGAACAAGGTACTCAAGGGGAGTTTGTGAGGGTGTAGTGCTTTTAATTTTTTAGAGGTGACTTATATAATTGCTTTAGTGAGCAAGTGCCAGGTAACTTAAATGCAATGTGTTACAGGTAACTTAAATGCAAAAACGACAAACAGTAACTTTCTTTCAAGTGAAACAAGGAAATAAGTACAGTAAGCAATGCAGATATCACTAGGGATCCACAGAAGTGCTAAAAGGCCGTGTTTTAGGTGGAATTAGCATTTCAGGGAAATAAACAAACAACAAGCATACAAATAAAGCTAGATTCAGCAGGCCTGGATCTAGTCTATGCTACAGCAAACAAGGTGTACCAATTTCAGTAAGAAACAGTTAGAATATGCAGGCACTATAAGCCTTTAATCAGAAATTCCCTGCTCAGAAGGGCAGAGTCCAGCCTCTCCTCCCACAAGAGTGCAGACCGCAATCCTTCTTAACGTAAAATAACTGGCCTGAAGCCAGTTGTTTCTTTATCCTTAGAATTCTGTGCTCTGGGATGGATGCTCTGCAATTCTTTGTGTCCAATATGACCCCTGTGAATTCTGTGGACTGAGATGGGGTGAGATTGGATTTTTGCCAGTTTATGGTTATGCCTAGCCTTTTTGAAACAAGTAGAGAGTATGCCAGGGCTTCTTCCAATAGATGTCTGGTGGGGGCGGAGATGAGCCAGGCGTCCAGGTATGGAAACACCTGGAATCCTTGTAGTCGCAAATGAGCTGTGATGAATGCCATGCACTTTGTGAACAGTCTGGGGGCTGTAGAGAGTCCGAAGGGCAGTACTCTGCACTGGTAGTAACTGGCTCCTGCATGGAAGCGCAGAAATCTTCTTGATGGCCTGTCCACTTTTATGTGGTAGTACGCACCTTGAAGATCTATCGAGCACATCCAATCGTCTTTTTCAAAAAGCGGGAGGATAGACTGTATTGTGACCACCCAGAATTTTTGTACTCTTACAAACTTGTTCAATACACTGAGATCCAAAATTGGTCTCCAGTCCCCGGTTTTCTTTGGCACCAAAAATAGTCTGGAGTAGAATCCGGATCCTATCTGGTCAGGAGAGACTATTTGGATGACTCTTTCTTAGCAGCTTTGCTATCTCTAGTGCTGCTTCTTCCCTTTGACTGGGTGGAATGTCGGGTAAGTTTGTTGGGGGGGTAGGACAAAGATCGAAGGGGATATGGTAACCTCTGGTTATTATCCTTTGTACCCAAGAGTCGGTGGTGATGGTTAGCCAGGCAGAAGGGTACAAGGAGAAATGACCTCCAACCACCTCCAGAGGAAAAGAGCTGGGCCGCTCTTCAGGAACGCTGATAGGACTGACCAGAAAAAGAGTCCCTGGAACCCTGGTTATGTGGACCCCCTCTGCCCCGAAAGGGGTGTCTTCCCTGTGTGTTTCCCCCTCTGCCTCTAGGAGAGAACTCGGCCTGTGTGTCACTGTTTGTTCAGCATTTTGAGCACTACTTTGTGGAAGATGTTTATGAAACAGAAGACTGAAATGCAGTTGGTCAGACATTATAGGACTTGGAATAAAGGTGGAGCTATGATATTTATTTAGGCTTCGTTTGGATTTTGAGAGAAGATAATCCTTGAAGATATTAGAGCATAGCGAGCTTGAGAAGGAAGAGGGTACAGATGGGGAAATCTGCTATTCTGTTGTTAGGTCTTTTTATGGCTGCCCGGAGCAGATGGGGACAGGAAGCTATGTCAGCCTGCTTGCTTGTGAGATATATAGCTTTGCAGGACTTAGGAGTATTTTGCATTTTTTTCTTAAAATAAGAAAGTTGCTATATATTGTATTGTTTTCAGGTCATTTCTTCCAATTATGCCAGGTCAAATCTCTATTTTGAGGAGAGATTTTATTTCAGAAGTTAAATAGGGGAAGTGTTATCATTTTTACAGAGAAGAGGAGATTCTGAATATTAGAAAGAATTGTTTTGAAAAAGGAATACGACATCTTAGGACAAATGGCAATAGTCATATGTGTTGTATGAATGGATAGAGAGACTAACACATCTATGTGGAACAATAACATCTAGGGCTGAGTCAATACTTACGTTTTCAAAAAAAAAATGATAGTTGATTGTTCTTGTGGCCCAGAATGTGCTGAGGGGGGTATATGGAGCAATCCAATTACCCACTTAAATGCTAGATAAAGAAATTAAAAGAGAAGACATGAGCAGAATATGAAAGAAAAGGTGTGAAAAATTTGCAAAATTTTCCTACAAATAAATTTTAGAAAATTGTAGAAAACATGTAGCTTAGCTAGGGCCATTTCTTTGATGGTAGGTGCATGTAAGACAGAAGAGGTCTGAAGAAGAAAGAAGACTGTTTGCAAAGTATGCATAAAAGGGGAGGAATTTATAGCCTGCAAAGTTTAATATGCTGAGCTGAGAAAACATCTGTGGGTATAACCTTTTTGGTTGATGAGGTGAACCTCCTCATCTTAGATCAAATAGTTATGATTGCAACCCAGTCAGGATTCTTTGTAATGCATTTGGGAGTTTTAAATTAATTTGACTTTAGTTACCATGTAAGAGAAATGGTCCAATTACCTTCAGAGTTACATTTCAAACCCAACATTATAACCAACATTTACAGTTCAGTAACTAGCACAGATGTGTTTTTACATGGATATCATTATACACATCACTGCATTATATACAAGGATAGTAGCACAACTGACATATTCACACTAATTGTGTAACTGTTTCTATGTATTATGGTTGCATGTATAGTGTGATTTTTGGAAGGGTAGCATAGGTAATGATTCCTTAGATTTAACCTGTTCTTTAGGACATTATAATTACTAAAATTTGCTAGTGAGCTGTGTATTATTTGTCTAAAAAGTGTTACAATGTGTGTGAAGTGTTGAAGAGCTTTTAAAGCTATCGGTTTAATAAAAATAGGGGAATCTACCTTCATGAAGAGACCTGCCACCAGTGGAGTCCACCAGGGTTCTCTGCTGGGAGCTCTCCTGTTTGGCATCTACTTTCTGAAGTACAAATCAATACGAAAGGGCTCTGGCTAAGTTTGCAGATGACTGCAAGCTAGGAGCTGTCATCGTGCCCCCAACTGACTTAGCTATCTTGTAGGAAGGTTTGTCTCAAATAAATAACTTGTGTCAAAATCATGGTCTGAAAATAAATGCCATAAAATGCATTATTGTATATTTTGGGAAGTCATCTACCCCTGGGAACTAGTACACTGACAATACACCCCTAAGAGTTGACCCAGTTTTTTGGGATTTGGGACAGCGACCTAACCTTTGACCAATGTATCTGTTGTTGTAAGAAAGTCCTTCTGAAATATACAGCTTATAAACAAAGGAATTGTGTCTAGATTTAGAGATGTTATTGTCTTCCTTTACTCCACCCTCATTAGGCTTGCCATTGAATATAATGCCCCCTTTGGCATGTATCTGTCCAGACACATGCAACAACTGGAACGCCCACAGAGATACCTTACTAAAAAGGATACAATGCCTAAACAACATATCCTACATAGACCAACTCAAGGCCCTGTCATAATACTCCGTATCCTACAGACTGCTAAGAGGTGATCTGTGTCTGGCATACAATGCATTCTCTGACCCATTACTAATGGATTTATTGCACATTAGCAAGTCAAATGGCATCAGAAATACTCAGTCTGGGGATCTAAAACTCTTCTGAATTATCAACAGAATGGTTTGGAGGGGCAGGTGTACTTCGTAGAGGATACCGCTGTTATGGAGCAGGCTTCCCATCCACATAAAACAAAGTTCATTCCTATACATTTTCAAGGGCAACTTAGATCTATGGATGGGACATAGAAAATGTATCCCAGTACTGCCCCCTGTACTACTAATGGATAGATGCAACTCCTAAATGCTTTATTCCATGCATGAATACCCTCAAATTATCTAAGGTATGATTTCAGTTATTCTCTTTATGGGTAATGTATAATTATCAACCATGGGATGGGTAAGGTCAATCTGTAACCAAATAAAATAGATTATTTTGAGCACAAAATGGGAAGCCTGAAAAGGTGGCTAGCTTAGTACTATACTATGAACCTTTGGTTGATAAGAGATGCACTTTGGTTTGCATTGTTTGGCAGCACAAATATTGTTTCAGCTTTCAAAGATGTCAGCAGGTTGATGCAGCTCTGTGGTAACTGCCATCTGTATGGCAGCATGAGGTTCATAAGTAAAAAAATGTCAGTATAACAAGCTCCTTTTAGTTTCCTATTAATATAAACAAATAAATATCCTAATTAGCAGAGACAGAAGGATTTGTCCTCAAAGAAACCATGATTGTGACTTACTGGTAAAGATCTTAAGCCCAGTGAGACGCACTGAGCCAGCAGAAAACCCCTGATCACATTTAAGTCAGAAAGAGTGATCCAAATATATTTCTTATGAATACCTGACATGGGATTTTGATGATCTGTGTCTTTTTTTAAACAAGAAACATCTTTATTAAATTATCACTTATGACATAGGCAAACATATATTTATATTAATGGAAACAAACCATATTGACATGATCTTAGTTGACAGCATTATACATCACAAACCATACTGACATCATTTTAGTTGGAAATATTATACATCACTTATGATCTACCCAATTATTGACAGTCAAACACTACATAGCCAATTCAAATCCTGCCTTCTTTTAAACCTCATTCCTCCCCGGTATGTACTGTTCCCACAATTCACAATTTTTCAATTTAATTTGCTCCTGTTTTATCTCTGTTACTAAATTCACTACTTCTAACACAGTTGCTTTAGACTTTGATTTCCATTTTCTAGTGATTGCTTTTTTGGCAGCCACCATAATTAGACTCAGCAAGGCCTTACTATGTTTAGGCAATTCCGATTCTGTATCATAGCTCAGAAAAATAATTTCTATAGATACACCAATTTACTCACCCAGTATCTCTGATAGAGTAGTCTACATGGAATCTTTAAAGTCTACCGACTCATTACACTCCCAGAAATATGTTCCCAATTACCTCTTTCTTCCCCATCACACATTCAACATTTGCTGTCTGCCTGAGGAAAAATTCACTGGAGACTACTTGGGGTATAAAAATACCTATGTAAACATTTCCAGGAAAAAAAATCATAAATCTTCTAGATTTTGTTGCATACTTGGGAAACATACCTAAATCTCTCCATTGTTTCTTTGTGAATTGCTTATCTAATCTCTCTTCCCAATCCCTTTTAACCTTCTCTGGTTGATTATTATAGTTATCATTCAATATTTTATATGCTCTACTAATTATTCCTTTTTTAACAGCAGCATATGCTTTAGATGCTATTAAAATCTCTATTACTGCTGGTCTTTCATGTAGAAGCCCCTATGTCTTTATCTTAGTCTATACTCTGATATCAATTCTTGACAGGGAAGGCAATCTCTAACCTGCAGACCAAATAAATGTTTGGGGTCTTCCCATTCTATTACATTTCCCCCCTAGTTATTTACTCTAAATTCCTTGGTTCCTTTTCCCATTTTCTCCAATAAATTCCAGCCCCCTCTTGCCTATTGCCTGTATCCCTAGTTGCAGTCATCCCTATCAGTAGAATCTCCTTTCTCCACTTCCGTGATGGCTTAGTTCTTAGAATACTTTCTGCTAATTTATGAATAGAATATTCTGTATGATTACTGTTATGCTCCTTAAAGATCTGCATCCAAAATACCAGTCTCTCCTTGTTTCATCATCATCCCTTTTGGGTTTGAATTATAGGTTTCTGTTTGTGCTATGAATAGGAGCCTTAACTGTGTAGCTCTGAAATACCCATTCAAATCAGCTAATCCCAATCCGCCTTGCTCAATTGGAAAAATCAGCTTATCCCACTTGTCTCTTGCCATCTACATCTCCCAGATAAAATCATTCCTCTCTTTATTAATTGCTATCCACAACTTCTCCTCTGGTTGATAAAATTATGCCTGACTTGTGTATAAGACTAAAGGGACTAAAAACATTTTTAACTTCTTGTATCTCACTATCCATATAACACAGCTTCCAATTTCTCAGTTTTTATATTATCTTTTATTTATTCTCTTCCCACATATCCTTAGCTGCCATACTGGAATCATTTTAATCCATACTCCGAAATACTTAATTTTATCATGCCCTGATAAATACGGATATTGCCAACCCAATTCACGTGTGGATACATAATTTACAGTGGCCTTTGTTTTAGCTTCATTAATGTTGTATCATGAAAAGATTTTAAACTGTCTCAAAATGTTCCACAACACTGTAATGTCCTTTTCTGATTTTGTCAGGGATAGAATAATATCTTCGGTAAACAGAGCCAGCTTTTTTTGACTACCACACCAATTATATCCTTGAATTTCTGAGTCCCTTATTTTCTTTGACAATGGTTCTAAACATAATGCAAACAACAAAGGGGAGATGAGGACACCCCTGCCTGGTTTCTCTGCTCAAGCAGAAATCATCAGAGAGGAACCCACCCACTTCATTTTTCACATATGATCCCTCATACATCCTCCTAATCAACCTTATAATTTTATCAGAGAATGGAAATGCTTCCATTGCACTGCTCATAAAGTCCCATCTTACTATGTCAAATGCTTTTTCTGCATCAAGACCCACCAACAACAGTGGTATTTTTTTTTACCTTCTGCTTCCCTCTAGATCATCAAGGTTCTGTTAATGTTGTCAAATGCTTGATTCCCTCCACAAAGCCACATTGATCCATATCTATCAATTATGATATCAGTTTTGCAATTATTTTAGTCATTATAGACAAACACTTTATAATCATGGTTTAGTATTGAAATGGGCCTGTATGAAGCTGGATCTGATGGGTCTTTATCCTCTTTAGGTACCACGACTTTCTTCCAGGATGTTGGTACTTCTCCTCCTCTTAAAATACTGTTAAACAAAACCTTCCAGATCTTTATCATTTTCCCTCCTTGCCTCCAGTCTTCCACAGGAATACCATCTATTCCTGGAGACTTTCCTGTGGATTGGTTATATATTAGCATCTTTATCTCATCTCCTCCTATACTAACCATTAGTAATTGGGCCTTATCAACCTCTAACCTTGGCATATTTAATTCTTCCATAAACATTTCTATTTGTACCTTTTCTTGCTTTCATATTTCTCTGCTTTATATACACTTTCATAGAATTTCCGAAATATTTCAAGTACCTCTACAGGATCTCTTGTTATCTTCCTTGTTATAGGCTCCCTAAGCTTGGTGACAGCCCTTTCTACTTTCTGTTGCTTTAGAGTTATTATCAAAAACAGTTGCTTAACGGCAATCTTTCTAAACTCACACATATTATACAGGTAATATCCTATTTTCTGATTAGCATTCTGCAGTTGCTCCTCTTCTTGTTCTGTGAGATTCCCCCTATTCTGCAATAATTTAACATTTGTCAGTCCCACTAAATAATTCTTGTTACTTCTTAACCATATATCTATTTCCACCCTAGTTTTAAACTCCACTTTAATTTTATCCTACTTCTTAGCTATATTTTCAGAAGAAATTTCTATCTTCTCTAATAGCTCTTGAATAATTTCCATTACTTATTTCTTAAATTCCTCTCTTTTCAACAGATACGTGAGAAAGCACCAGTGTCTCATTTTTATTTCATTACCCTGTGTTTTTATTTTATGTATTATTAGTGCATGATCTGAAATAGTTATTGGGTGTGTATCAAGATGTTCGATTAAATGCACATATTCCTGCAAAATGTGAATTCTGTCTAGCATAGCCCAGTTTTTGTGTATGATAATATGTAAATTCACTCCACATTCCTAGTACTAAATTCACATATTCCATGACATATATTTTCATAAATTTATTCAAAAATCTACCCTCCTTTGTTATATTTTCTCTTCTTGGCCCCCCCAGACACATATTCACTGCTGCAAATCAAATTCCAGTCTCTACCTATAAGTAATATTCTTTGCTGAAAGCTGATTATTTCTCCCAGAATTTTCTTAAGCTCCATTATAGCAGTTTTATGTGGAATGTAAATACATGTCAGTGTAATCCACCTCCTTTTGCCAGTAACCTCTTAGTACTACAAATCTACCATTGTCTTTTTTATCCTCGGTATTGGAGCTGCTCCTGCAAATGAATACAAGTGCTTCTCTTTTCCTCTGTTCCAGATATTCAGCTGAATAACAATCCTGAAAACCTATCTTTATCAAATTTACATGTTCATTTATTTCCAAGTGTGTCTCCTCTAGCATAGCTATTTGCACTCTACATTTTTTAATATAGTTCACTCTGTTTCTTTTTTGTATTTATCTGTGAGACCATTATCATTTAAAGACATATCATACCTCTCAACTGTCCAGATTTTTGCAGAATGTTTGGATTTTTGCCACATAGTTTTGGTCTACTTCTCTTAAAACTGTGGTTTTCTGGCAAATCAATGAGGACTGAAGTAAAAAAATAATTGCATACATTTGAGTTTCAGACTTCACATCCTTCAAAAAACTCTTGCTAATGCAAAACATGTTACTCTATCAATGTTCTATGTTTGTAAGAGCAATATTTTAAGTGTCACTATTTTTGGGATTTGTCCCCCTTTTATTTGTGGTTTGTCCAGATTTCTTCCTATAAGAGGTTGAGAGGTATTAGGACATAACTCAAAAAACAAACGGCTTAAAGTAAGGCAGGTGCAGATAACAAGTAAAAACCAAAAAAGAAAAAAATACACCAAGCTGACACACTAAATATTTAATAAAATAAAGTAAAAAGGTAAGCGCTTTCACGACTGTACTCATCGCTTCATCAGACACATGAATGAAGGTGAAAACAGCACTTATAGTCTATCTAGTAGTCAGCTGATATTTAAAAAGTCACATGTCTACTTTAGCAGCCATCATAAATATGAATAAGAGCCTATTATAGAAACAGTTTAAAAACATAGAATTAATATACTATCCAACGCGAATAAAAAACAAAAAATATATCTATATATAAAAACATCAAATCATGTACGTTCAAACATAATGAAATAAATAACGTGCATGTTTTTATATATAGATATATATATATTTTTTTGTTTTTTATTCAAGTTGGATAGTATATTAATTCTATGTTTTTAAACTGTTTCTATAATAGGCTCTTATCCATATTTATGATGGCTGCTAAAGTAGACGTGACTTTTTAAATATCAGCTGACTACTAGATAGACTATAAATGCTGTTTTTACCTTCATTCATGTGTCTGTTGAAGCTTAAGTACAGTCGTGGCTTTACCTTTTACTTTATTTTATTAAATATTTGGTGTATCAGCTTGGCGCAGTTTTTTCTTTTTAGGTATTAGGATATTACAGAAAGCATCATTTTAGTTACTGTTCCTCTCTTTTATGGGTAACACCTTTTTGTTAAATGTCTAGTTCTAGCTTTTGTGTTACATGCATACACTGTTTGGCAGGTTGATCTTTTAAATTAGCTGTTTCTTTTCATACCCATTTGAGTCTATGTTACATCTTGCAAAAACCTTTTGTTTTATTGAAAGTCCTCAAACAAAAAAAAACAAACACTCCCCAATACCCCCCTAAAACCTATTAACTTAATACTAACACAAAACTATGTACATCTTCAAATATTGAAGTTTTGCCCTCCTAATAGGAGCAAGTGTCCCAAACTGGCAGCCATGCTCACAGACTTGGGTTAATGTAAAAGAAAGGTTATGCATGCTAAAATGCATGGTAAGAGCAGTCTGGTTTTGTCTTATCTTTATAACTCTTCCAGATGTGAAAACACTTGCATGCTTTCAAAACATTATCGCCTAGCCATTTCTCTTTATCAGATTGTCTCCATGGAGACATGAGGACCAGATACAGAATTGCTACTAAAAGCATACATTTATTTGGTAGACAAAAGCTTTATAATATTCAATGTTCTTTTTCATTTCCTTGCTTTCTCTTAAAACTTATTATTAGATCAAGCTAAGGACATTAATCCAGCCATTCCCCTATGCAAGGATGAGAAAAAGCACATAGGTTTTTCTTTTGTCATGCTCCTTTGACCAGACTTGTCTTCTTTTTTTACACTGCAGTACCTACATTTCTTACAACCAAACAAGGAGAGGAAAAAAAAAAACAGGAACACCTGTTTACATTGGTATTCCCATTACACTTACAAATAACTGAGAAAACTTTACTTTATAGCATGGAAAGAAAATCATGCACTGTAACAATATTATTAAGAAAAATTGTTTTACTTACAGTTAGCTTTCTCCCTCCTCTTCCCCTCGCCTAAGTATTTTTCCGAACATTTATGACATGAAGTTAGGCATATACTTGAGTCCCCTACAAGTTTAACAAAGTCAAAAACATCCCATATGTCTATATTTTCATGTTCTTATGTTTCACAAATATAATTATTACTTTGTAATCCCACACTTGTTAGTTTCCAAGTTACTGGTTTTAATTCTATACAACTCCATCTCCTAAATACTCTATCTGCTTCATTTCCAACGTGCTCATGATTCTTCTAGTCAACTCTTGTTGACGTTTTTTCATTCTCTCAAGCATTTGCCTTTGGAACACTGGAAAAGGCTTCACTAGCAGAGTCTATCTGTGGTCTTTATTACCAGAAGAACAAGATGCAGAATCTCCGTTTCACAACTCATTTTTTTGACAAATATTTGTATTTCCTCCTTAGCATGTACTGCATCAAAAAAGTGCTTTTGTCCCTCCAGGAAAGAATATTTGAATATAGCTGGTTACAGTAGTGTGAATTTCACACTTGGTTCTCAACATTCCCTGAATAGTGGAATAAATTAAAACTCTCTTCTGCCTGGTGTACAGTGAGTAATCATTCTCCACAAATAATCTGCTGTCTCCCACTTTTAATACTTTGTCCTTCTGCCACAGTTTGTCAGAATCAACTCCTTCTGCTGGTAGGATTGCATCTTTACTATTAAAGGTCTAGGTTGCTTTCTCATGGTCAAGTTTGGAGCATACACATGATGTGCCCTTTCAATTAATAACTCCTGCTGTGGAATACCAGTCCAGTTGCTTATTTGTGCTTTCATAGAATTAATACATTCTGTTCCTTCCAGCTTGTCTGGTACACCAGAAAATCTCAGGTTTTCCCTATGTGCTCTGTCTTCTAATTCTATTATGTTTTTGAAACATCTCTGCTTGAGCAGTCTAATTCAACCAGCCTTTTCTTCATTTAACCTCTGTTTTTGCAGTTGTATCATCTCATCTGAATATCGGTGTTAAGCTTCTTCCATTTTTCCACCCTTTTGTTATTTTAGTTGATACACTCCATCAGTGTTTTATTTTAATCAGGTTTGTGTGTGGTTGTTTTATATTTTCCTCTAGGTTACCAGAAGTCATGTCTCAAGCTTGCACTGCTTTTTGCTTAACAGCTGCAGTACTTTTCCCAGTCAGTGTTTTTTCCTCACCTTTTGTAGCTGATTTTCTTTAGGTCCTCTGTATTTCCAGGCAGTGCATTTACTAGCCAGTTACTGAAATTTACCCAAAAATATAAGTCCACTGGCTTTCTCTTCTGAGTTTCTGTTTTCACACTGGGAGAATTAGAATTAATGGGCAGCCATCTTGGAAGTCCTTTGATGATCTTTGTTAGTTTGTAAAGCAGTTTACTGCAGTAGGAGTGGCTGAAGCCACTGAACTGCTGGGCTGCAGTCCCCCAAATCGATTTCCCATAGATTTAGGAGTTATGTACTTACTATAACATGGTATCCATGTTGCCCATTTTCATTCTTCCTCACTGATAGGTTACCGATCCAATCCTCAGATCCGACTTGGCTGCATTTTCTAGACTTCTAGACCAAGTGTAAGCAAGGGGGCAAACCCCCCTGCACCCCCCACATCCCCTGCTACTTAAATATATCACTTAGTGTAGTGAAGTGCAATCTTGGAGTTGATATATATATATATATATATATATATAAGTAGCAGGGGGTGTGGAGGGCGCAGTCCCCCACATGGGGGTTGCAGGGGGGCTTGCCCCCCTGCTTATACTTGGTGGAAAGTGCTATGATTTACATTGTTTAAACTCAGTATATATATATATATATATATATATATATATATATATATATATATATGTGTTTTCAGTGTTTTGAATTTTCAAGTTTTTGAAGTTTCAGTGTTTTGAGCTTTCAGTGTTATGAAGTGAATCCATATATATATATATATATATATATATATATATATATATATATATATATATTACAGATATGAAAAGAGATAAAGATCTGGGCAATTTTTCTGTATCATTTGGTCCCATGAAAATATAAACATAACTATTTATAAATATCCAGAAAGAGAAACATGCATCAGCCATAATTAGAAAAATTTGCAATTTTGAAACTAAAATTAATATTGGTTTCTGTGACTACTTGGTTATAAAGGAGGGATTGGTCCAGAGGGACACTCTATCTTATGGATAAAAAAAACAATTAAAGAGGCTTAACCAACAAAGCCTGAAGTGCTGACATTTTTTCTCCATGTAGTACAACCAAGAAAAATGCCCTTTTTTCAAAAAGGAAATTTCATGACACAATTCCTTGTCTGAAGTAGAAAAATGAGCTTTTATGGTATGTCTATGTAGCAAGATTCCTTTCACAGTAAGAACAGTATGTAACCTGGGAACCCAAGTGAGAAATGTATTTTTATTATTATTATTATTATTATTATTATGTCGGGATAAAATATGATATAGGGTAACAGTTGTGAACCTGCTGGCTAATGTCACAAACAAGGGAAGGGAGCCTGCACTGTCTTTCAAAGAATAGAAATAGAAATACCATGCAGTCAGTTTGAGGGCATGCAGATCAGGATGCTGGATCTTTGAAGGATGACATAAGAGATCCAGACTGGGCTCCAGAATCCGCAGAGGATATTTCAGATGAGACCCGAGAGAGAGAAGAACCAGAATTTAGGAGGCACAAAACAAAAAAAGGATAATGAGGATGACATAGCTCTTCAACCTGCTGGCTTTTGTAGAAACTTTGAGATCAAGGGCAGGGAGGGAGGGAGCGATCGTGAACCCAAGCATTTCCCCTATGAGACTAGTTTCAGGAAGAAAATAGTAGCCATTGCAAGGATTCAGCACTATCCCTTCATCGAAAGGTCACCAATCCATATTTTTTCTTAAACCTTAATATAATGTGCAGCCACTAGCAAAACTGCAACACAGATCAGTAGGCTGGCTTAATATAAGTGTACTGAAAGCACTTTTGGAACTGTTTACAATGCAGTGTTTTTGACAGGATGAAATAAAAAGTAGTGAAATGGAGGGAAGCAGAAATTAAGAATAATAGCACATATAGTACTGCATGTTTCTAGCTCCTAATATAATACTTGATTTATTGTTTTCAAACTTACCTCCGTTGTCACCTGAAGGTCACTTTCACTGATGTTTGGTGCTTCAGAACCTTGCACATGCTGACAAGGGGACTTCTCAGGAAAACATGAAGATAAGGCATTCTCAGAAAATGCATCTGCCGTTTCTTCCATAAGAACTTTCTCCTAAACAAGCAAAATGTGTTTTTTACTGTTTGATATTCACACAAACATTAAAAACATTGGCACAACAGATCAAAGACATTTATTTATTTAGTATACTGTGTTGACAGAACTAAATAAATAAAGAAATTAGCAGAGCATGGCCTGAAGCTCTTAATGGAAAAATAAGTCAAAACAATATTAAAATCGGTTTATTAAACATTTTTTGGGGGGTTGTCTTGGGAATCAAACTCATGATTACAGAAGGAATCATATTTGCAGCTGACAGCCTTAATCGTCCGCCCTAAACTGCTAAATAAAAAAAAAAAAAAAAAACTATGCAATGTTATGAGATACTGCAAGATCTAAGTTACTCAACTTGATGGTAGATGTGTTGCATTATCTTTGCACAATTAAGAAAATGATGGTCCATTTCATAATTTAGGACATATATCATCTCAGGAGACCAAAAGAAAATATGTCTGCCTGATATCATCTTGAGATCCTCTTTGCTGACAAAACTGAAGGTTGAATGTAGAATTCTGCTTTCTTGTTGTTTTTACAACTTGCTATGAGCGGACAAAGTTATTTGCTGAACCATTAATATCGGTGTTAGAAGGGTAAACCATACTTGTCTTAGGGAGTATGTAGGATAAGGTTCCTCCTTTTTGATTTCATCAGGAGCTTTTTTACTAAAGGCACTGAAGGAAATGCATAACAGATCTTAAAAATATGTCAGTTTCCCATGCATAATGACAGTGGTAAAGCCAGGGGTGGAGGTGTGGTGGAGTATAATGGGACACCATAAAAAGCTGGTGTTTTAAATGGGATGAGGGCAGATTCACTCTTTGATGGTCCAGTATTTTTGATATTTTTTGTCCAGTTTTTCCCTGAAAGGAGATTAGAATTTTTCTGTTTAGACTGTCTGCCACATTGTTTTGTGGACCTAAAATGTAACTGGCCTGAAGTGTTATGTTCATTCGAATTACTTGCTACCAGATATCACTGCCTGTCTGCTAAGAAGACAAGAATGGGTACTTCCCTGTTTCCTGAACAGCAGCATCACTGTTGTGTTCCCTGCGACATGTATATCCTGGTCTTAATGATGACCTGGATGCTGATACAGGTGGTTGTTTTATCTAGGAACATTCGTAAACATAATCCAAGAGACTTGTAAGTTTCTGGTCCAAAAAAGAATAAACAAAAATGCAGCTCTTGGTTTATGGCAATCTGACTATGTCATCACTGAAATTCCTTCATAATAGTTACTATAAAAGGAAGAGCAGTTCTGAGACGCTGTGTACTCTGATTCCAGACACTGCAGAAGTATCACTGTACCTCCTTCATGAGTAATTTGGCATTTGGAGCTAGGAGGATGGAAAAGGTCATATAGACTATGGCCTTCAAAAATATCCTTGCCGACTAGGGCTTTTTACTTCAAAACATGTTAGGGAAAAGGTCCAACATCAGCTGCTTTTTCTCTTAAGCTATGGCTATCACAGAATATATGTTATTCTGGATTATTCCTAGAAATCTGCTAGTCTGAGGGGGGGGGGCTGTATTGGAGTCTTGAGGAAGATATCCAGACTCTGGAACTGCATATTGTAAGCTATTAAAAGAGCTACCTTGAAACAGGCAATCGTCCAGCTAAGAGTAGATGGGAAGTACCTCAACTCTGAGGTGAGCAAATAATGGAGTCAGACCTCTGGTGAACACTTTGTGTGGAAGAGAAGGAACAGAGGGGAAGGAGGTAACTTGGTATCAAGACTTTTCCCGTATGAAAGCTGAGAAACTATCAGTGAGATTTGTTAAATCGGGTGTGAAGGTAAGCATTTTGCATATCGATGGTCAACATAAAACAAGAAAATCCCAAATAAAATCCCCTTCCTTCTTCTTCCAAAGGTAATATCCAAATTGTGCAGTGGCTGCTAAATAAAAGGTAGAGCAAAGTAATTCTGATCTCTTGGAAGAGTTGGAATAGGACCTGGAAATGGAGTTACACAGATGTCTATGATGTAAGTTAATGACACTACTTCTTTGATCTATTTATCTGATGTTATATAAAATAATTTCAATGAAAAGTGGATAAATCACATTCATGTATTTGTAACTTACTTATATTACATATAGTGTTTGCTGGTCACAAACTTTCAAGTGAGCATAATTCATATTCAGTGGAGGCTTGGGAAGGAAAGCTCATACAGAAATACCATTCAAAATACAAGTAGAAGGCAACAACCTTCATGTGACTATAAAAAGAAAAGATGAAAAAAGAAGTTATGTACTTACCATAATGTTCCATGTGAGTTGTTCATCTTGCCTTCATTCTTTACTGATGGGTTCGGCTCTGGCACCTACTACAAAGCTCGAGGATTTCAAGTAGTTCGAGGCCAAGTCCCTATCCCACGATGCACCGTGAGTTACCTCACATCTTGTTTGCTGCTTATAATAATACCATGTGTCATTCTATAACTCCAAGAGAGAGAAAGTACAGAAGGGTTGAGTGACCTGGAAGGATCTAGCATCTCGGTCTTCTGAGAGCCCAGGAGGGGGTAGGAGGGCAGGACGTAAGAATGAAGGCGAGATGAACAGCTCACATGGAACGTTATGGTAAGTACATAACTTCTTTATGTGAAGTTGTTCTATCTCACCGTTCATTCTTTACTGATGGGTAGCGTCCCAAGCATCATCTACCTTGGGTGGCGCACGGGAGTATATTTCTCAGGACTGTGGATCCAAAGGAGGCCCTGTCAACTTTGTAATGAGTGATAAAGGTATGAGGATTTGACCAAGTGGCTGCTGCACAAATATTATCAATAGGAAGTCTGGCAGAAAAAGCAGAGGATGTAGAAACTGCTCTGGTTGAGTGAACTTTAATTTTATGCTGTAAAGGCATATTGGCAGCTGAATAAGCAAAGGTGATACAATCAGATAACTCTTTAGAGAGAGTTGTTTTAGCCACTGGTATACCTTTCCTGGAATCTGAAAATGAAAGAAAAAGATGGTCTGATTTCCTGAAATCTTTTGTTCTATCCAAATAAAATCTGAGCTGTCTGTGAACATCAAGTTTGTGCAGCATGTACTCTAGATTGTTGGAGTGGTTAGGGAAGAAAACTGACAAATCAATAATTTGGTTAAGATTAGTTTCAGTGCAAACTTTGGGTAAGAAAGAGGGGTTTGTTCGAAGTGAGAGATGGCCAGCATGGAAAATCAAATAAGGAGGCTTGATGGACAAGGCTTGAAGCTCTCACACTCTGCGGGCAGAAGTAATAGCCACTAAAAAGATGGTTTTCCATGACAAACATTTGAGGTCACATGAAGAAGTTGGTTCAAATGGCAGAAGAATTATGCAGGAAAGCATAAAACGTAGGTTCCATTGAGAATAGGGAGATTTCACAGATGGTCTAATATGAAAGGTCCCTTTGAGAAAAGCTTTGGATAATTTGTGCGACATAATATTCAGTCCTTCAAATCCCAGATGAAAGTTAGAAACGGCAGCAAGTTGAACACGGACTGTTGCTCCTGCAGCTCCTTTATTGAATATCATGGTTAAGAATTCTAGAATAGAGGCCACAGGTGCTTGGGTAAGGATCAATATTGTTTTTAGAGGCCCATATAGAAAATGTTTTCCATTTGCTGAGATATAGCTTCCTTGTAGAGGATTTATGAGAGGATAGAGAATTTGCTTCATCTCATTGGAAATGTTATGGAATCTGGCTATGATGGGAATTGGAGCAGCCAAGCTGTCAGCTTCAGGGACTGCAGAGAGGGATGAAGTTCCCCCAACAAGTGCGTCAGAAGGTCTGGAACTGGGTCCAGAATCCAGGGGTCCTCCAAAAGATGAAGTCGAAGGAAGGGGAACCACATCTAACGAGCCCAACGAGGAGCTATTAGAATAATGGCCCTTCCCAGGGCTTTTGCTTTCTGTAATACCTTGGGTATCAATGGGATTGGTGGAAATGCATAAAGGAGACTCAGGGGCCAATTGTGAATGAGTGCGTCCCTTGGGGCTTCTCCCGGAGGAGGAATCAGGGCAAAGTAGCTTCTGCGTTTTGTGTTCATGTGACTGGCAAAAAGGTCGCAGTAAGGCTGGCCCCACCAGCAGAATATCATGTCCGCAATTTCCATCTTGACGGACCACTCGTGGGGCAACAAAATTACTCTGCTCAGCTCATCTGCTATCATGTTGGATTTCCCCAGGATGTGTGTTGCTAACAGAAAGAGCTGAGTGGAAACAGCCCACTGCCATATTCTTAGGACCTCGTGACAAAGGGGGTATGACCTGGTTCCTCCTTGATTGTTCAAGTACCAGACCACTGACATGTTGTCCGTCTGAATCACAATCGTACCCAGAGGAAGAGAGTCCTGGAAGTACTGCAACGCCAAAAGTACTGCTCTCATCTCAAGGACATTGATATGCAGATGTGTCTCTCGATCGGTCCTTGTGCTTTGAGCTGTCCTTCCCTGAAAATGCCCCACCCTATTAGGGAAGCGTCTGTGGTCACTGCGGCCGCTGGTGGGGGTAACAGAAATGGACGTCCTATCGTAACATGAAGTGAGGTCAACCATCACTGAAGATCCTTTTTGCAGGAATTTGTGATCATTATCATGTGAGACATGGGGAGCCCTTGGTAAGACCACTGAGTGAACAACAGCCATTGCAGTATCTGCATGTGCATATGACCCAGTGGTATGGCCAGAATTGCTGCTGCCATCATTCCTAACAATTTCAGAACTTCTGATGGTGGAGCTTTGTTTTTGGATATTAGAATGCAGACATGATGACAGAGAAGTAAGACTCTTTCTACTGGAAGTCTTAACGTGATGGTGGTGGTGTTCAGTTCTGCTCCGATAAAGACAATATGCTGCAATGGCGACAAGGCAAACTTTTCTGAGTTTATTGTAATGCCCAGCTAATTGCAGAGTGATAGAGTGGATTCCCTGGCCTGAATGAGTTGATGCCTGGTGGTGGCAGTAAGGAGCCAATCATCTACGTATGGAAACACCTGGAATCCTAAACGTCTCAGGTGAGCTGTGACCACTGCCATGCATTTGGTGAACACTCTGGGGGCTGTAGTGAGACCAAAGGGCAGGGCTCGAAACTGGTAATGATTAGCTCCCGGCCAGAAGCACAGATGATCCCTGGATAGCCTGGGCATTTCTATGTGGTAGTATGCATCCTGGAGATCTATCAAGCACATCTAATTGTCTTTCCCTAAGAAGGGAAGTATTGACTGAAGTGTGATCATCCGAAACGTCTCTTTCTTTACAGATGTGTTTAGTTTGCTGAGGTCCAATATAGGTCCCCAGTCCCCTGTCTTTTTTGGAACTAAAAAGAATCTTGAGTAAGTTCCGGATCCTGTCTGGTCTGCTGGGACTGGTTGGATGACTCTTTTTCTTAGCAACGGCTGGACCTCTACTGTTGCTTGTCCCCTGTAACTGGGTGGAACGTCCAGGATTTGTCTTGTCGGTGGAGGGGTTGTGGCAAATGGGATGAAGTATCCTCTGGAAATGATACTTTGTACCCAGTTGTCATTTGTTACTTTGAGCCAGGCGTCTGGGTACAAAGATACACGATCCCCGACTGCCTCCAGAGCAGGACAGTCGGGCCTCTTTTCAGAAGAGCTGGTAGAGCTTCCCAAAGAAGTGATCTCCGTCTCCCTGGTTTTGTGGACCCCCTCTGCCGCGAGGGCGGAATCTTTCATTATTGCCCTCTCCTCTGCCCCTGGAGGGGGGTTTACCACGTTTGTCCTGAAAGGCTCCTTGGGCTTTTCAGAACCACATTTTCCCTCCCCTTTGACCCTTGGGGTAGGGTCTGGTAGGGGTGGAAAAACGGACTCCGACGGCAGACAGAGTCTTTCCCTCCTGCTCACACCTGGTTAAAGTTTCCTTAACTTTGGGTCCGAAAAGGGGCGAGCCATCAAAGGGATTATTCACAAAGGATGACTTGAAGGACTCAGCGAAGGAACACAAGCGCATCCAGGAGTGTCCCCTAAGAGCAACTCCTGTACCCGCTGCCCTACTTGTTCCATCAGCTGCATATAAAATGAGGCGCATGGAGGATTTCACTATGGAATTGAGGGTAGCAAGCTTGGAGGCAACTTTGTCTGTAGCTCCTGCAGCTACTGTACACTGAAGAGTATCTCCCAGCTCTTTAAGGAGATCTCTTTGTAGTCTCATAAAATGGGTTAAATAGTTAAGCGAATGGAGTGTAAAGGTCGCTGAACTAAACATGCGCTTTCCATATCTATCCATGATCCTCGAGTCTCTGTTAGGAGGATGGATGGACAAGGAAGTTTCAGACATTTCCTTTTTGGTGGCTGCCACCACCACCATGGCATCAACGGGCACACCTTTGGTCAAGAAGGATTTATCTTGGGGGGCAGATATGAACTTATTAGGCCTCCTAGGGACAGGCTCCATGGTGTCCGGAGACTCCCATGCCCTTCGTGAGACCAGCTGCATAACCTCATCGAAGGGCGGAGGCACCCAAGAGGTGGAGAGCTAAGACCTGAAAGCCTTCAGGAGAACCGACTTGTCCTCAATAGGGTTGGTGGACTGCCAGTCACTCCTCTGCCTAAGGATTTCAAGTATCTCTGCAAATGAGATATCCTCAGAGGGGACTCTTCTGATTCATCCAAGTCAGTATCAGATGTTAATGACTCCTCAGGGGAGTTGAAATGTTTCCTCTTACACACTCTCTTCCTGGGAACCTCATAAGTGGGAGCTTCTGGTGAGGTTTCGGAAGAGCATGGGTCACCCAGTGGGGCTTCCTGAGTCTCTGGGCCTCTGCACTTAGCTAGAATCTGAGAGGCAGAAGCAGACACAGGAGCTTTAGGGGATGAAGAAGCCAGACCTGAAGTTGAGGATGTCTTGGGAGACATAACTCTCCTCATGGCTTTGAAGGCACCTCTGCTCCAATGCGACGGTACCGACAGATCCGAGGAAACTGTCGATACCCCCAGCACTGGGGCATTGGGCTCAGAGTCCAAGGTAGGAGCCAAGCTCATCCAAGCCAAAGCCCCGAGAGGCAAAGTCGGAACCGACAGGTTAGTTTGACTATCCTCCCAGGACCCGATCAGAGAGTGTCGGCTCCTAGAGTCCTCGATCGGCACCAAGGATGTCAGAGTGAATGGAGCCAAAGACGCTGGAGCAGGCATCAGCCCCGAAGGCTCCACAATCAGCAAGTCTGACTCCTCTGGCTCCGAAGGACCAGTATGGCTAGGAGGAAGAGATATATCTGGCATAAGGGTCTTCGGCTCCGAAGCCACCTGGGTCAGAGCCGATAACAATTTTGCAACGGCTGGTGCCTGTAGAAGTTTCTGCACCATTCGATCCACATCCAAATCTGACAGGCTAACAGAAGACCGAGATGAACATACTGATGGTACCAAGTGAAGAAGTGGAGATTTAGGAATTTCAGATACCGGTTCCAAAACCGGGGACTGGCTCCAAAAAGAAAAGACAGTCGGCTCCGAGACCTGTGGAGATGATATCACAGACTCTCTTAACTTTTTAGACTTTTTCGAATCCACAGAAGTCTTGGAGGACTTTGATGCCTTAGTAGAGCCATCCTGGTCACTTAAAGCCTCCTGGAAAGAAGGTTTCAACAAACCCCTGTCAATGAACTTTCTTTTTCTCTCTTGGAGGACCCAAGAGGAAAAGGAATGGCATATGGAACATGTTTCTTATAAGTGCAAGGCACCTAAGCAGTAGACACAATTTACATGGCAGTCAGTAACAGACATCTTCTGCCCACATTTAGGGCATTTTTTAAACCCTGTTTGTCCTTGTCATCAGCCATGACAGAGATGGACACACCCAACAACAGCAAATATAAATTAGCCTTCTAATAAAAAACAGGCTAATTATAAGCACACACACACACACAAGCCTTTTAAACTAAGGTTAACTACAACTACTAATAAGCCTTCTAATAAAAAAAACAGGCTAAATATATGCACACAAGCCCTAAAATTAAGGATAACGAGCACACACACAAATTAACTAAACAGATTAACAAGCAAGTTAACTCTAAGAATTATGAAAAACTCTGCTAAGGAAAAATGTGGCAAAAAGTTCACTGAATAAACAGTTTCTAGTCACTAGGTAATCACACAATACTATGCTAATAAAAAATGTGACAAAAAGATCACTGAATAAACAATTTTTAGTCAGAAAAATTAAATAGGCCTATAAAGAAAAACAAGGCCAAATATAAAGCTATGAGAAAGCACACAGGGAAGGGAATACTGCAGATAAAGCTTTAAGAGCTTATCTATCCTAAGTATCTAACTATTCTAACAATAAACTACCAATAATTTTTAGAAATAGAAAAGTATTAAAGTTTTTACTGGCCCGAGCTAGCAAGAACCTCCGATCAGTTGCAGAGGTAAACTAGATCTGAGGTAACTCAATGTGCATCATGGGATAGGGACTTGGCCTCGAGCTACTTGGAATCCTTGAGCTTTGTAGCAGGTGCTGACTCGGAGCCGAGGAACCCATCAGTAAAGAATGAATGGCGAGACAGAACAACTTCACATCAAGACACTACTAATGTTCACAATTTTAGCATATTTAGAAGGATTAGGAGGCTAACCTACAATTAAGTTGGAGAGATTTACCATGTACAAAAAACACAATATGTACAATTTACAAACAGTATGTATATTATACCCAGAAGCAACATTCAGTGTAAAGCTGACAGTTTTGTTCAAGTATACATGATAAGGTGTATAACAATCTTCTGTAACACATACTTACTGAAGTACAATACCATTATCAGTTAAAGAAAGTACTGTGAGACTAGTAGAGAAAGGAAAGGGTAGCTGAAGTAGAAAGTAAGAATACACTGTATAAGAAACTAAACAGGAAGGAAGAAAGAAAGCAGGGTGGTCTACAGTAGAGAGACTACAAAGATAGGTAGCAAAGAGAAGGGTATGTGAACATAACAGTAGCAATTAAAAACTGTTTCCAGTGGTTCAAAATCATGACAAAGAGTTGACCAGAGGCAGAGCAAACTGAAGTGGTCAACTAGGAATGCCACCAAACAAACATCGGGTCATCTTTGCAGACAAAGTGCTTGACTATCAGCCTCCACAACATGATTTCTGATAAAGTGTACTTTAAAAAGTGCTCCCTAGGCTAATCATGAAACATCTTCATCAGTGCTACTCAACAGTGGCGTACAGTGGCAAATAGTCATTCAAAAGGTGATATGTGGTAAATGGTAATCTCCAATGCTACATTATAACAGTCATAAAATGAGTAAAAATTAGTAAAAAATACAGACAAGAAAACAAATGCAAGAGGGAATCAACCCTGGTACAAACATAGAAAACGAATCGTGTACAAGAAAAGTAGACTGGTTTTAATAAACCTACCATAACCAACGCAACAGGTAATCCAATGGACAAGGACAAAACTAATGATCCAAAATCTAACAAAAAAAAACCTTGTAGGTTGCTACCAGAAAATGGCACAAACATTTTAATAAAAGTAAAATGAAAAACAATATACCAAGCATGTCAAAAATAAACTATAAATAAACATGGTTCTGCTGGACTGTCATTCACTTAGTGTTTAATAAAGAATAAACAGAGATAAGAGTACAAGCTTTTTAGTTTAATTTAATAAAACTGTTGAGTGCTTTAGTTTCCACAAACTGGGACTTCATCAGAACATAAAACAATTCAGTTGTGAATTCATTAAACATAGTTTCAATAATTCCAAGATCAGTCAGCTGATACAACAAATGTGCAGATCTTATTTTAAGAATGATATTACAAGCTTACCACATAAAACATAACCTCAAAGTTTAGTGGGCCTTAATTTCAAGACACTTGTATATTAGGTCGCATTTAGTAACAATTGTCATTTAAGTTTATCTTCCGAGCAGCCTCTTATACATGGTAATTGAACACTTTCCAAGATAGTAAATAAAAACCTTTTAAATCTAGCACAAGAAATGCTGTGTTTATATAGAGCATTTCTCACACTGCATCTTTTTATGTCACGTATATTCACAAGTATACAGACACGGCTGACACTCAGTTTGTCCTACCTAAAAACATTACATGACAAGAAGTTGTCCAGGTAAACTACTCTTTAGAATTACATGTGGCTTGATCCAAATAGGGAATAGTTTTAGAATAATTGTGAACTATCACATATCGAAACTTATAGATATACTTACAAAATTTACAAACTCCACATTTTCTATTATCTCTCTTGCTTACTGCCATTATGTTGATACTATTGTTTTTCTCTAAAGTATTCTTTATATTGTGTATTTTTAAAACAAATTTAGGGGAACATCTTATAACCATCTAGCCCTATAGTTCTCTTATAGCTTGTTCTTTATTTTACTAAGTAGTGCCCTACAAAAATTTCCATTACAGAGCACCACTACTGCTCAATTAAGTTTTTTTTATTATCAACAATGTTATTGGCCTTTTTTGTAATGTATCTAGTTTATAAAAGGGGTCTAAATCCAGTGTATCCGTCTCTTAAAATGTCAGATGTGATATCCTTAACTAGTTTATGCAGACAACCTCTCTCATAAAACACATCAGTCAAGCTTTCTAATTGTTTTTGAACACTTTATCCTCTCTTAATTTCAACAAGCAAGCCATCTGAATTTTAATTATATTTTTCTTCTTTTTTTTTTGCCATTATGGGTAGTCACTGGTGAACTACAAATACATGTTTTTAAAAATGTATTTTCTAAAAATGGATGGTTAATATGATTTTGAAAATATTTATATAACAGCACATCTAAAAAATAAATCCTCACCCAGCAGACTCATAAATAAATGTCAAAAATTCAGTCATAGTTTCCAAAAATACAAATCATGTTTTCAGCTAACTATTGCCTGACAACCATATGATAAGAATACCACCCAGATAGTGCAGGTACACTTGTAAAGCCTGCTTGTATTCAGAATTAAAAGCATAGTATTACTTCCAATACCAAAGTACTTAATTAGCATATACTGGGGCAAGGGTCACCCTCAGTACAGTACCTTAAAGGGGTCTAAATCCAGTGTATCCGTCTCTTAAAATGTCAGATGTGATATCCTTAACTAGTTTATGCAGACAACCTCTCTCATAAAACACATCAGTCAAGCTTTCTAATTGTTTTTGAACACTTTATCCTCTCTTAATTTCAATAAGCAAGCCATCTGAATTTTAATTATATTTTTCTTCTTTTTTTTTTTGCCATTATGGGTAGTCACTGGTGAACTACAAATACATGTTTTTAAAAATGTATTTTCTAAAAATGGATGGTTAATATGATTTTGAAAATATTTATATAACAGCACATCTAAAAAATAAATCCTCACCCAGCAGACTCATAAATAAATGTCAAAAATTCAGTCATAGTTTCCAAAAATACAAATCATGTTTTCAGCTAACTATTGCCTGACAACCATATACCACCCAGATAGTGCAGGTACACTTGTAAAGCCTGCTTGTATTCAGAATTAAAAGCATAGTATTACTTCCAATACCAAAGTACTTAATTAGCATATACTGGGGCAATGGTCACCCTCAGTACAGTACCTTGTTTCTGTTGATAATATTCTCCTCCACCAAAAATAAAAAAAAATGCATTCAAAAACTATTTGTTTTCTGTATTGCTCTACTAAAATGAATTGCACTACTTGATAATGTTTTATCAATGATCAAAGCATTCATACACCACTCTATCACAATATGGTGGGAATGGTTGAAACCACTCTCTTGCATCAGCTGTAACAAACAAGTTTCAAAAAAATCCAGTTCACTTATTGTTTACAAAAATTACCAAGAATGTCTCAAAATATATTTAGTTTTAATACCAATGATTTTAACTGGCTTATCAACAGTTTTGTTAAGGGTTCAGTTTTGAACCTATAGCTGGTACAATGGGCCAGAATGATGGATTTGTCACACTTTTATGAATTTTAAGAATACCAAACATAAGTGGAATAATAAAATTAACAATGTGTAAATAATTATACAGATCTTTATCAATCACTTTCTACATCGCCAAATCATGCATTATTAAATCAGTTCTTGAATATAATACAAAAATGTCATTTGATATGCTTTGATAAAACTCTGACTTAGGTAATACTGTATTCATTTTACTAAAATAAATCAATAATAGCCCCCTTGTCAGGCTTCATTATCCAATTATTGTTATTCTCAGTTCAATCCAAAGTCTCCTTTGTTTTTGATTTTAAATTATAAAATCTTTTCAACTTATTATTGTTGTGGGAGTTACATAACAATTTGGTGTCCTCCTCAAAGTGATGTTAGAATAACAGCACTGTGGGACATGCAGTATATATACAAAGCAGGACTGTCTTATCTTTACTCAGGTCTGTCTGATCTTTTTTTCTCAAATAATCATTATTGATCAAGTTTTCTTGTAAACTGATGCAGTTCTGTTAACAAATTCACTATGTGATTTGCATATCAGTGTACAATGTAAGCTCTTTTTTAAAAGTTCAAAATAAGCTGATATAACTTCCAGCTGCCAGAAATACATTTTGAAATTGCTGCGTTCAAACATAGCATCAATACCTTGATTCTGATCAAAGATTATCTCCTTGTGCCACTTGTTTGAAGAAGTCTTCCTTGTTGTTCCATCATTTCTCATCAGATCTCCATCTCTTCATTGGTTGGCTAGTTCTTGTTCCAGTGATTGATATAACATCCTGTTATCTTTTGTGCTACACATTCTGAATGTCGTAGGAGGTAGATAATCCAAAAAACTAATTATAATGGTTGAAAGTAACTGTCTAATGTTCATTTAATATAATATTAATGGTTGTTGATGGAGATAACAACTGCCAGAACCACCTATTGTGGTCAGGGTGCTGAAAGATTCAACTTAGACCATTGCACAGGGTGATTCAAGACAAATAGCCAAAATCTTCCAAGGATGATCCCTAATACCTCTACTCTACTTTAAAAAGCCCTTCTGGTTAAGGATTTTTTCAAAAAAAAAATGTTGACCTTGACTGATCCAAGTTATTGCTGTTACGTTACAGGGTATCAGTGAGGTTGACCCATCAGAGAGTATATAATCCAACAACAAAGATTTCTCATTGGTGAGATCTGATCATAAACTAATCTCACTGGAAATCCACATCCCGCCCCCACCCCAAACAAAAAAGACCATAGTGAAGAACTTCTCTAAAGCAAACTTCACACTACTCAAGACTGGTGTGGTATCCTTCAAGGCCCCTGAGCCAGTGGAAACCACAACCCAAGCTGCAGAAGCCCTTACAAATGCCTTCTATGAACACCTCCAGGACTGCATGGATCAGGCAATCCCAAATAAAACCAAGACTCTTTCCACAAAGGGCAAACGTCCAGTCTGGTGGACCCCAGCCATTAACAAACTTTACAATAAGAGGAGAAAGCTATTACATGATAGAACAAAATCCATAAAAGGGAAGTCACCCCTGATCATTATTAGTAAAAAATACGAGCACTCATAAAATCAACTAAGGCCAATTTTGAGAGAAAAATTGCCATGGATTCAAAGGACAATCATAAGGCCTTTTTCAGCTATGTTAGGAACCTGGGTGGAAACTCCCAGATATGCTCAGAATTAGTCCAAAATGATACAAAATCACTGAACCCACAGACATTGCCAACATACTGGCAGACAGGTTCAGTGCAAACTTCACCCTCTCCCCTAAAGGAGAGATAACTATCCCAGCCGAGTGTAGCCTCCCGGACATCTCAAATGCGCAGGTGAAAGCTGCTCTCTCTAAAGCTAAAACACAGCATCAATGGGACCGGATGGTGTCCCGGCTGTGTGCTACACAAGCTAAATGAGGAATTAAACCCGCACATAAGGCAGCTGTTTAATCTCAGCCTTACCACAGGATATGTGCCCAAGGAGTGGCGTACGGCAACTGTGGTCCCACTCCACAAAGGCGGCGCCTCACGGACCCTGGTAATTACGCCCCATAAGCTTAACAAGTCTAGTCTGCAAAGCTATGGAGAGGATCATAATGGAGCTCATAAACAAAGATATAGGGGACTTGCAGACATTGGACCCGACCCAGTTTGGCTTTGTCAAGTGAAGATCATGCCTTTTGAACTTGGTCGACTTCTTCGAAACAGTCACCAAGGCCATTGATGAGGGAAAGGCAGTCCATACAGCCTACCTTGACCTTGCAAAGGCTTTCGACACAATACCCCACTCGGGTATTGTAGAAAAACTTACCAGCGTAAATGTAAACCCATATGTCACAAGATGGGTTGCAAACTGGTTTAAGGGCAGAACCCACAGTGTTAGAGTTGCTGGCGCTATGTAAGACTCCAAGCCGGTCACAAGTGGTGTCCCACAGGGCTGGTCCTTGGCCCCCTATTGTTTGGCATCTACTTCTCAGAAGTACAGGCCAACATGGGAGGACTTTGGCTGACAAAGTTTGCAGACGACTGCAAACTGGGCGCCATAGTGGAAAGTGCATTGGACACGGATATCCTTCAGAAGGGACTCACGGAAACAGATAGCTGGTGCCAGAGCCATGGCCTGAAGTTAAACGCCAAAAATGTATAGTCATACCTTCGGAAAAACAAGGTAACCCCAAGCTACCATATAGGTGGCAATCCACTAAGCACAGAAGAGGTTATCAGGGACCTGGGGACCCAGGTTGACAGTGGCCTTTCTTTTGACACTCACGTTGCTAAAGTGGTTAGAAAGACCTTCTACATTGCCCACCTGATCATGAAGGGATTCACATCCAGATCTAGTGAGGTCATTGTTCCCTGTACTCTTCACTTATCAGACCAATGATCGAGTACAATGCCCCATTCGGGATGTATCTCACCCGACATCTGCAGCAATTGGAGAGACCCCAAAGTTCCTCACCAAAAGGATAAAGGGACTCCAAAATCTGTCATATGCTGCCAGATTGAAGAAACTCCAGCTCTATTCAGTCGCATACCGTCTGCTCAGAGGTGACATGTGCCTGACATACAAGGCCATGTCCAACCTGGAATTAATGGACATGCTCCACCTCAAAAATCCAAATCCACCAAAACCACTAGAGCAAGCGACTTAAACCTTAGCACGGATATAAATAGGATGTGCTGGAGGGATAGATTTATCACTCAGAGACTCCCTATGCTGTGGAATAAAATCCCGGTCCATGTGAGGCAGAGCACCTCGCTGACTCTGTTCAAGAGAAATCTAGACCTGTGGATGGGAGATCGTAGGTTTACCCCAGGAATCATCTCTGTGTCACTGCTGGACAGAGGCACAACAAACTAATGGGCACAGTATTTTTTCATATAAGGGGTGGCGTAAGCCACAAAAATTTGGGCTAGGCTTATAAATGCCTTAGGGCAGATAGCCTAGTATAAACCTATGAACCTATGAACCTATAAGATGAAAATCCTAATCAGCCAAATTAAAAATAATTTGAAAGAGCCAAGACATAGAAAGACAGTTGAGAAATAATTAAAAAAAAACTGCCAACACAGAATTCTTCCGGAGTCCTCAGTTCTGGTTTTAATTCTTTTTTATTTCAGGTTCTGTTTACAGGATGGATAAGTGCTGCTCAGTGAAATACAGTGGTTAATGTTGTCACTTATATACAGAACTGTCACAGATGGTATGGGTTGTGGCCTTTCCTGATTGCTCTAAAATGTAGGTAGGGGCTTGCTAGTCTCCTAATTGGTGGGTATTGTCTTTTAGTAGCTTGGTACAGTGTCATATTCCACCTCAGACTGTAGGTCTGTTTCTTATTGTTACAGAGGTATTTCATTTAACATGTTCGAGGGGGGTGAGGTGTCCAGAGGAGAGGAAAAAGTACAGTTTTGTACCTACCATAAATGTAGATGTTCGAAGATCCACATTGCTGCAGTCATAACTTATGGGTAGTCCGCTGTCCTCAGTCGGCCCGAATACCAAAGTATTAGGCTGACGTCGGTCATGGGCGCTCAGATCTGACGTCAGAGCGTCAAGGTATTAAAGCGCATGACCGACGTCATTTCCTCAGTCTTTTCTTGCCCCAGATGTCAGAAGGCCCTAAAAATAAAGGCCACAGCCAAAAATAGAATAACTCCCTAAAACCATGTACAAAAAACAGCTACAACCCAAATCATACCACCACTCCAAACTACAGAGGGGAAGGAGGGAGGGTAAATTGGACTGCAGCAATGTGGATCTTCGAACATCTACATTTATGGTAGGTACAAAACTGTACTATGTTCTTCATCTCACATTGCTGCAGTCATAACTTATGGGTAGAATCCCAAAGCAGAGGTAAAGGGAGGCTGGCAAAATCATAAAGCATTGGGGCTGCCAAAATGCCCTGCAAGATTGCAGTGGCAAATCCAGCCCTAGATTTGGAATAAAGAGGAAGATGGTAATGTTTAGAAAAAGTGTGCACTGAACTCCAAGTAGCTGCTTCCAAAATATCTTTAGTAGCTACCCCCCTTAAAAAAGCAGTAGACGTGGCAGTAGCCCTAGTGGAGTGAGGCCTGATTCCAGCTGGAATCTCCTTACCATGGTGAGAATAACAAAAAGCAATACAAAAGCCAATCCACTTAGAAATAGTTTGTTTTGAAACAGGTTTCCCCTGAGAACCCAAAGCAAAAGAAACAAACAACTGCTGAGACTTTACCATAAAGGCTCATCCAGACTCTGCTACACTTTGCTGTGAAGGAAAGGTTAGTTTGCTGTTATTTTTTGTATTTCTGTATTGCCTTTCTATATTTTGAATACTGTAGTTTGTTTTCTTTACCTTGTGTTTTGCTTGCATTCTGTTTTAACAGCATATTAAAACTTCAAAAAAGACCACAGCTCTCTCTGTTCTGAGTCAGGCAGAAATAAGAACTGATTAATTAAGGACTCATTCATAAGATAGAAGAGGTCACTTAAGGTTAATCACTTGTTAACAGAGGGGGTGGAGCTAGGAACTAAAATTTCTATTTAAGGAGTAAACTAAAACATTTCAGAGCTTTACCAGAAAGGCTCATCCAGACTCTGCTACACTTTGCTGTGAAGGAAAGGTTAGTTTGCTGTTATTTTTGTATTTCTGTATTGCCTTTCTATATTTTGAATACTGTAGTTTGTTTTCTTTACCTTGTGTTTTGCTTGCATTCTGTTTTAACAGCATATTAAAACTTCAAAGAGACCACAGCTCTCTCTGTTCTGAGTCAGGCAGAATTTTTCCTTCCCTCCCACCCATTTAAGTTGTCTTGTTAAATACCACTGTCTTTCTAGTTGCCCGCCTCTTATGTTAATCTGACCATATATCTCATTTCTCTCTACTTTCACTGGCTTATGTGAGTAATCACAAAACCATCACTTTTGAAATCCCACCCCTTCAATTATTTAAATTTATTGGCCATCCTACAGTATTTCATAGTACCAAAATACAAAAGTAACCACCCTTTCAGTCCATCTTGCTGTTTTAAAATAGTAACTCTCCACTAAACCTTAACTTTTTAAACAGGTAAAACTCAAGTTACCTACTTTCATATCTAACTTCTCTAGTGCACACTGCAGAGTGCATTCTTTTCAATCTTACCTTTAAGCATCCCTGTTACTAGCACTTTCTCTAATACCTAAAAAGATCATCTCTATTTGACTCCAAGTAGACTTTTCTCTATCTGTTAAACCTAGCACTTGCTCCTACAGTACTTATTACCTTGATACGGCACTCTTATAGATAGCACCCCAAAAGGCAAACCCCATTTCTCGGTCACCCACGTCCCCGGAATCTCTTTTAAAGTTTTTTGTCTAGTCCTTCTAGCATGTCGAGGGATCAGTTGCTAGTGTCCTCTCCTGCTCAGCTGGTGAACCTGGGAATATTGAGGCAATGTTACAATTGCCTCATGTACACAGACAACCCTCTCCTCCTCCCACAAAACACAAATACATGCGAGATGCAACTATACGGCCAAACTGGAGGCTGAGCTCTCTCAACATAGGACTGGCAAGACCAGTCAGGAGGAGAAGGTTACCACACACACTATAGACCCAGTCTCACATAGTACCATCACAACCTCAAATCATACACATAAACACAAAAGACATACTCGTGGCTCTGATCAAAATCTACCAAAACAGCAGAGGCCACCAAAGCAGACACCCAAACAACCACCACCTCAGAACACAACACCTGCAACACATAGACCTCACAGTCAGAGTGTCAAACAGTCACAGCCCTTAAGGCCAAACACAATGCCAGATACACTAGTCATTGGTGACTCCATAGTCAGACACACTGACATCCCGCTCACCAGACTGAGTAAGGAGAAGGTCACAGTAAGCTGCCTGTCGGGCGCTAGAATCCGCCACATAACGCAAGCACTCAGGTCTCTCAACAGCAGGTACAAATACGACTCAGTCATTGTCCACGCTGGTGTAAACGACCTGAGACGTACCTCCTTGGACTACATGAAAGAGACATTGAGGAGCTCTCTGATTATGTAGCCCAGGCAGGTATGACCCTGACCTTGAGCAGTATCCTACCTTCACCAAGAATGATGCCACAATACAGAGATAAGATGATCAGCTTTAACAATTGGCTTAAACTCTGGTGTCATTCAAAGGGGATCAATGTCTGTCTGCCTGGGATGACATGCTGGACAAGCCACGCTGCTTCGCAAGGGACGGCTTGCACCTGTCACCCTGGGATTCGGATATTGGCAAAGGCTCTTGCCACCCCATAGTGCCTTTTTAGGCAAGGCTCAAATTCTAAACCTACCACCCTAGAACACAAAAAGGAAAAAACTAAGGGTAATGCTGCTCAATGCCAGAAGTCTAAATCTCAAAATGCACGCACTCGAGGCCCTTCTCAGTATGGAGAACATCGATGTCTGTGCAGTGACAGAAACCTGGTTCAAGGCTCCTGAGAGCACCCCAGCACTATCAGGTTTTACCTCTTATCATGCGTTCCGCCCCAAAATCCGGACAATACCAAGAAAGGAGGGGGTATCCATATTCATCAAGGACACCCACACCTCAAGACTGGTGGCAACGCACGATGCATCGGAGACCATCCAGGTGCAATTAACCATAGGCAAGA
This sequence comes from Protopterus annectens, assembly GCF_019279795.1. Lineage (NCBI taxonomy): Eukaryota > Metazoa > Chordata > Ceratodontiformes > Protopteridae > Protopterus > Protopterus annectens. The sequence continues at coordinate 608,280,248 of NC_056737.1, read as the reverse complement.
CTGCTCTGCAAATTGTAGCATGTTACAGGCCACCCTCACAAACTCAGGAACCTCACATGGCCTTCCTGAAAACACTAGAGGGATAAATGTATCCCCAAACACCATCATACTAGGTGACTTCAATTACCCTAATATAGACTGGGAACACTACTCAAGCCCAAACACCCTAGCCCAAAAGTTCCTGGAATTCATAAACTCAAATGCCATGGAACAACTAGTCACCATCCCACAAGAGGAGAAAACATACTTGATCTCATCATCACGAACATGGGAGCACAATGTTCAGCACCGAAGTATACCCCTCACTGGTGAGATCAGATCACAAACTAATCTCACTGGAGGTCCTCATCCCACCCCACCTGAAATAAAAAAGACCACAGTAAAGAACTTCTCGAAGCCGACTTCACACTTCTAAAGACTAGTGTGGTCTCCTTTAAGGCCCCGAGCGGCGGAAAACAGTACTCAAGCCGCTGAATCACTTACAAATGCCTTCTACCAGCACCTGCAGGACTGCATGGATAAGGCAATCCCAAGCAAAACAAAGACTCTTTGTACCAAAGGCAAGCGTCCAGTCTGGTGGACCCCAGCCATAAACAAACTCTACAACAAAAGGAGGAAGCTACTACAAGATAGAACAAAATCCTTAAAAGGTAAGACACCCTTGATCACTATAAGTAAAAACTAAGAGCTCTCATAAAATCATCCAAAGCAAATTTTGAGAGAAAAATAGCTAAAGACTCAAAAGACAATCATAAGGCCTTCTTTAGCTATGTTAGAAACCTGGGAGGAAACTCCCAGATATGCTCAGAACTAGTTCAAAATGATGTGAAGATTACTGATCCTACAGACATTGCCAACATACTGGCTGACAGGTTCAGTGCAAACTTCTCCCCTCCCCAAAAGGAGAGAAATCTATACCAAGCGCTTGCAGCCCCCCCAAACATCTCCAACGCCCAAGTGAGAACTGCTCTCTCCAAAGCAAAAAACACAGCATCCATGGGACCTGATGGTGTCCCCGGCTGTGTGCTCCACGAACTCAGCGAGGAATTAAACCCACAGCTAGGACAGCTGTTTAATCATAGTCTTACCTCTGGATACGTACCCAGGGAGTGGCGCACTGCAACTGTGATCCCACTTCACAAAGGCGGTGCCTCCACCGACCCTGGAAATTACCGGCCCATTAGCTTGACAAGCCTTATCTGCAAAGCCATGGAGAGGATCATAATGGACCTCATAAATAAAGACATAGGGAATTTGCAGACTTTGGATCCATCCCAGTTTGGCTTTGTCAAAGGCAGATCATGCCTTCTAAACTTGGTTGACTTTTTCGAAACAGTCACCAAAGCCATTGATGAGGAAAGGCAGTCCATACAGCCTACCTCGATCTGGCGAAGGCCTTCGATACAATACCCCACTCGGGTATCATTGAAAAACTCATCAGCTTAAATGTTAACCCATACATCACAAGATGGGTTGCAAACTGGCTGAGTGACAGAACCCACAGGGTCAGAGTTGCTGGCGCCATGTCAGACTCAAAGCCTGTCACAAGTGGTGTACCACAGGGCTCAGTCCTGGGCCCACTCTTGTTTGGCATCTACTTTTCCAAGTACAAGCAAACACAGGAGGGTTATGGCTGACAAAGTTTGCAGATGACTGCAAACTGGGCGCCATAGTAGAAAACACATCTGACACAGATATCCTTCAGAAGGGTCTCACAGAAACGGATAACTGGTGCCAGAGCCATGGCCTAAAGTTAAATGCCAAAAATGCATAGTCATACCCTTCGGAAAAACAAGGTTACCCCTAGCTACCAAATAGGTGGCAATCCACTGAGCACAGAAGAAGTTATCAGGGACCTGGGGACCCAGGTTGATAGTAGTCTGTCATTCGACACCCATGTAGCTAAAGTAGTTAGGAAGACCTTCTACATTGCCCACCTTATCATGAAGGGATTCTCATCTAGATCAAGGGAGGTCATAGTCTCCCTATACTCATCACTCATCAGACCAATGATTGAGTACAATGCCCCATTCGGAATGTATCTGACCCGACACTTGCAGCAGCTGGAGAGGCCACAAAAGTTCCTCACCAAAAGGATAAAGGGTCTCAAACATCTGTCCTATGCTGCCCGACTGAAAGAACTCCAGCTCTATTCAGTCGCTTACTGCTTGCTCAGAGGTGACCTTTGCCTAACATACAAGGCCATGTCAAACCCAGATTTGATGAATATGCTGCACCTCAAAAAATCTAGATCCGTCAGAGCCACAAGGGCGGGAGACTTAAACCTCGACATGGCTATTAATAGGACGTGCTGGAGGGATAGATTCATCACCCAAAGACTCCCTATGCTGTGGAATAAAATCCCGGTATATGTGAGGCAGAGCACCTCGCTGGCCTTGTTCAAGAGAAATCTTGACCAATGGATGGGAGATCGCAGATATATCCCAGGGATTACCTCAGTGTCACTGCTCGACAGAGGCACAGCAAAATAATGGGTATAGTTCCCCATACTAAAGGGGTGGCGTAAGCCACAAAACTATGGGCTAGGCTTGTAAATGCCCTCGGGCAGATAGCCTAGTATGAACCTATGAACCTATGAACCCTTTAGTCTTGCTCAAATAATAACGCAACTGCCTGTGAATATCCAAAGTGTGCAAAATTTTCTCCCCTTTATTTTGGGGATCTGCATAAATAGTAGCCAAATGAATAGATTGGTTCAAGGCCACATTTGAAACCACTTTAGGCATGAAAGTAGGGTTAGTACATAGAGATACCCTGTCCTTATGAAAAATTAGGAATGGTTCAACTGCCATTAGAGCCTGTGATTCAGAAACCCTACTAGCAGACGTAATGGCCAACAAAAAAGCAGTCTTCCAAGACAAAAACTTTAACTCAGCTGTAGCTGCAGGTTCAAAAGGAGGTAAAGTAAGTTTTTCCAACACAAAATTGAGATCCCAAGCAGGAGTAGGAGCTCTACGCGGGGGTCTTATGTTCTTTGCCCCCCTAAGGAATTGCTTAAACAAAGGATGAGAGAATAATGGTGGATCACAGTCATAGTGAGCAGAAATGGCTGCAGCATGAACTTTTATAGAGCAGAAAGACAAACCCTTGTCCAATAATTCTGTAAGATATTGAAGAAAAACACTCAAATCAGGCCTGGAAACATCAAAGCTCTTTGCTTTGCTCCAAATAAAAAATCTCCTCCATTTATCAGCATAAACTTTCCTTGTACTAGGCCTCCTGGCCTCCAAAATAACATTCAAAACTTGTTGAGGAAGCTGCGACCCTCCAGGTTCTAGAACAGAATATGCCAGGCTGTTAAATGCAGGGACTGAATCCTGACATTGAGGAAATGATTGCCCTCCTGAGTCAAAAGGTGTGGAATCAAAGGCAAAGGATAAGGAGGTTCCCGTACTAAACTCCTCAGCAGAGGGTACCAGTGCTGTCGAGGCCAGTCTGGAGATATTAGAATCATGGAGGGCTTGTCTTGTCTGACCTTCAAGAGAACCTTTGGAAGAAGAGGCAGAGGCGGAAAGGCATAGACGTGAAGATTGCTCCAACTGAATGATAGAGCATCCACTTTCCAAGCTGTGGGATGAAACATCTTTGTGCAAAACTTTGGCACCTGGAAATTTAGTGGAGAAGCGAACAGATCTATGTCTGGAGTCCCCATATCATTGTCAACTGTCGAAATACATGAGGATCCAATTTCCACTCGTGGGGATCCACTATCCGTCTGCTCAAAACATCTGCTAAGGAGTTCTGTGCTCCTGGCAGAAACCTTGCTTGAAGAGTGAGTTGCAAACTGAGAGCAGTCTCCCACAAAATCATAGCTTGCCTGCAAAGAGGGTACGAATGGGTTCCCCTTGCTTGTTGATGTACCACATGACAGTTGTGTTGTCTGTTTGAATCAACACCTCCCTGGGAGAAGTAAATCCTTGAAAGCCATCAATGCAAACTGGACTGCTAACATTTCCTTCAAGTTGATATGTAAATGTTGAAGTCTGGCAGGCCACGTGTCTTGAACCCATTTTCCATTGAGGTGTGCTCCCCAGGCCTTGTCCGAGGCATCCGTCGTTAAAATCTGACTCGCCTCTGGTCGGGTCACAGAGAGTCCCTTGTTTAGGTGACATTCCTGAGCCCACCACAAAAATTCCTTTTGAATGCAAGGTATTATCTGAATGACAGTGTCCAGATCTTGGCAGTGTTGTGTCCATACATGATACCATTGTAGCTTCCTCATATGCAGTTTGGCATTGGGAAGCACCAGAATACAAGATGCCATGAACCCCAAGGCTTGAAGGACTGTCCTTGCAGTCAGCCTGGACCGTGAGACAATTGATGGAAGTAAAGTGTAAGATTCTTTTGCTTGTCCGGGGTCAAAAGGCCATCTGGGAAGCTGTATTCAGTCTCACACCCAGAAAGCACATTTCCTGAGAGGGTACTAGACTGGACTTTGTTTCGTTCACAGAATACCCTAGGCACCTTAACACTGTCATAACATACTGCAGATGGTGAAGAAGCTCGTGCTTGTCTTGAGCAAGAATCAGGCAATCGTCCAAGTAAGGATAAATTTGTATTCCTCTTAACCTGAAGAAGGCTATCACTGGAGCCAGAACTTTTGTGAATACCCTGGGCACAGTAGATAAGCCAAAGGGCAATGCAGAGAACTGATAATGTAAAGTCCCAGCCAAACGCAGGAATCTCCTGCAACTGAGCCTGATAGGAACATGAAGATAAGCCTCTTTGAGATCCAGAGTTACCATCCAGTGATCTTTGCCCAACAGAGGCAGAAGTTGTTGCAACGTCAACATTTTGAATTTTGGAATGTCCAGATATGTGTTGAGGATAGATAAATCCAAGATTGGCCTCCAAGTGTTTCCTTTCTTTGGTACAAGAAATAGGCGAGAGTAAAATCTGAGGCCCACTTCTGACAGAGGGACCTGCTGTATAGCCCCCATTTGAAGAAGTAAAGAAATCTGTTTGTGAGCCTCTAACCTTTGCTGAGGAGGAACGTCTGGCATGCCTTTGAAAGGAGGCAATGTGTGGAAATAAAACTTGTAGCCTCGGTCTATAATGTCCAGCACCCATTTGTCCTGGGTGACTAGAAACCAATTTTGCTTGAAGAGTGCCAACTTTCCTCCCAAAGGAGCTGCCAGACAGGAAGGATCTGGCAGCTGAAGATGCAGGTCATTGGGCCTGTTTACGAAAGGAGTGGCCCCTGCCCTCACCTGTAGATTGTGCTGGTGAACTCCACGGCCTAGGCCTGAAAGAACTCTGAGCTCTGCCCCTACCCCGTCTAGATCTACCCCTAGACTGTGAATCAGAAGAAGGGTAAGTCCAACCCTTAGCAGGCCAGTTCCTGCTAAACTTAGGGGGCTGCACCTGCAAAAAATCTTTAACAGTCTGCATAGACTTAGCCTTGTCTTCCATTTTTTTCAAGACAGACTCCACAGGAGAACCAAACAAAACTTCAGACTGCAAAGGAGCATCTAAAATCCTAGCTTTAACATGCTCTGACAAATTCTGATCCTTAAGCCAGGCGTGCCTGCGAATAACTGAACCAGTGGCAGCCACCCTGGAGGAAGCCTGCAAAGCATCAAAACCACACTGCAAAGCATGCTTACCCACCTGATCAGAGGCATGTACCAAATCCTGTAATTCCTTACACTCTATGCCCTCTGCCAAAGCATCCATTTTAGATTTTAACTGAGTAAGGAGAAAATTCTGGTACTTCAACATATGAAACTGGCAATTCAAAGCCCTCATTGCTAAAGTGGAAGAGGTATACACTTTCTTACCCCACCTTTCCAAAGCTCTAGCCTCCTTATCCAAAGGAACTGGATTCTTTACAACAGAAGCCCTGACACCCTTAGGTCCCTGGCTAATAGTTTCTGGATCGGCCCTAGGGCTTTTATACAGACATTTATGAGCCTCAGGCACTCTGTAATACCTATCTGGCTTAACTGGCGCAGGAGGCAAAGAGTCTGGATTAAGGGAAGCCTCAGAGAAAACGTCTTGAACAACATCCAAAACAGGAGGTATAGCCAAGGGCCTATGCTGTGGTAAAAACAACAATTCCCTAAGCCTCTTCCTGGAATCTGAGAAATCCTGACCTTCCCATTTAAATGCTCCCTCATGGAATGCAGGGTTTCTGAAAAAGAAAAATCCTCTGGAGGAGAAGCAGAAGGAGTGGAATCCTCTGCGTCTGAATTAGAATAAGGAGAAAAATCCTGAATGTCTTCAGCCGAAGACTCTGAGTAATCTGAAGCCTGCTCCAAACTTTCCATTTCTGGCTCCACCCTAGGCCTCTTATCAGGAGGGGGCATAGAACCCCTGATTAAAGTAATTAAATCTTCTGCCATTTTAAGCATATGTTTTTTAGGCACAGAACCTGCAGAGCTAGGACTGACACCTGTGGAAGGCAAACCAGGCCTGCCTTTGGAGGGCACCTTAGAGACAGAAGGAGAAGGCCTAACCACCTTAGGCAAAGAAGGGAGAACAGTAACCTGAGGCCCCATCAGCTTGACCTGACTCCTGAGAGGCCAAATCTTGAGGTCAATGTTCCCCTGAGACTCTTCACTTATCAGACCAATGATCGAGTACAATGCCCCATTCGGGATGTATCTCACCCGACATCTCAATTGGAGAGACCCCAAAGTTCCTCACCAAAAGGATAAAGGGACTCCAAAATCTGTCATATGCTGCCAGATTGAAGAAACTCCAGCTCTATTCAGTCGCATACCGCCTGCTCAGAGGTGACATGTGCCTGACATACAAGGCCATGTCCAACCGAATTAATGGACATGCTCCACCTCAAAAATCCAAATCCACCAAAACCACTAGAGCAGCGACTTAAACCTAGCAAGGATATAAATAGAGTGAGAGAAATCTAGACCTATGGGAGATCTGTTTCCCACAAGAATCATCTCTGTGTCACTGCTGGATAGAGGCACAACAAACAAATTTTTTCATATAAGGGTGTAGCCACAATTTGGGCTAGGCTTATAAATGCCAGATAGCCTAGTATAAACCTATGAACCTATGAACCTATAAGATGAAAATCCTAATCAGCCAAATTAAAATAATTTGAAAGAGCCAAGACATAGAAAGACAGTTGAGAAATTTATTTCAGGTTCTGTTTACAGGATGGATAAGTGCTGCTCAGTGAAATACAGTGGTTAATGTTGTCACTTATATACAGAAATCTCACAGGTGGTATGGGTTGTGGCCTTTTCTGATTGCTCTAAAATGTAGGTAGGGGCTTGCTAGTCTCCTAATTGGTGGGTATTGTCTTTTAGTAGCTTGGTACAGTGTCATATTCCACCTCAGACTGTAGGACAGAGGTATTTCATTTAACATGTTATGACTGCAGCAATGTGAGATGAAGAACATCTGGTTCTGCTTTCACTAAAAGCTTCTTCCGATCCATCCCAATCTGAAGTTAAAAAAAATAGTACCAAGACACTCTCCATAAATAGAAAATCAAGAAATGTCTAAAAATGCTTCTAAAACATAAACAGTACACAGAAAGCATATGCGAGCATATGCGATGATAATCATTCAGTGCATTCCTAATTACATTCGTCTACATTCATCATGAACAACAAAAAAAAAACAGGGAAACCTGGTCCCTGTGTGAAAACTAGTGTGCCTGGGGAAATAGGGGGGACCCATGATTCCATGTGACTAAGCAGTAGGTCATGTTATTGTGGCTGGGGCAATATCCCTGCCAGAGGCTCAGGCACCTATTACTTGCAACACAGTCATAAACCAGTGGAGCCTACAAACCTGTAAAAGTAGAGATTAAATTCAAGCTGTATGAGATTAAAACAGAAAAGGGGAATTGCAAAATGCTGGGCTGAGAGTTGCCAGCTGGAACAAGTGGTTGTGATGTTGGCTCACCTTGTGATGAGAAAGCCCATCACAGATCTGGGTAGAGATACTATTTTAGAAGATTTGTGCCTAAGTTAGCTTTTGCTATGAAGACACCAAGGAGTATCATAAAAAAATCAAACAGAAAACATTAAAACATCTCAGTAAAGCTAGTGATCCATTCGACCTAACAGTTTAAAGAAAAGCATCAAAATGTGAATTGAATAACTCTAGTAATAGGGATGGAGGGTACAGCCAGTCACTATGTGGAGACCATGGTTAATAAGAAGTTATGTACTCACCATAATGTTCCATGTGAGTTGTTCCTCTCACCTTCATTCTTGACTGATGGGTTTGGAGCCGATCCATCGGCTTCGGTACGGCCATATGCAAAGCTCGAGGTCTTCCAGTAGCTCGAGGCCAAGCCCCTATCCCATGATGCATTGTGAATTACCTCAGATCTTGTTTGCTGCATGTACTATAACCATATAAATTAGCTATCCCCCTATGGAAAGGAAGAAGACATTGAGCAGCCAGGATAAGACCAACATCGAGGTCAGCTATCAGCCAGGAGGGGGAAGGAGGGAGGGACGTAAGAATGAAGGCGAGATGAACAACTCACATGGGACATTATGGTGAGTACATAACTTCTTAATGTGAAGTTGTTCTATCTCACCTTCATTCTTGACTGATGGGTAGCTCCCTAGCACCATCAATCTCGGGTGGCTCATGGGAGTACATTTTTCAGGACCGTAGACCCAAAGGAAGCCCTGTCCCTGGAGGCCTTATCAACTTTGTAATGAGTGATAAAGGTATGAGGTTTTGACCAAGTGGCTGCTGCACAAATGTTATCAAGGGGCAGTTTGGCTTGGAATGCAGAGGATGTAGAAACTGCTCTGGTTGAGTGAGCTTTAATCTTGTGTTGCAAAGGCATATTAGCAGCTGAATAGACAAAGCTGATACAATCAGATAACCATTTAGACAGAGTTGTTTTAGCCATTGGTCTACCTTTCCTGGATTCAGAGAATGAAACAAAGAGCTGGTCTGATTTCCTGATATCTTTTGTTCTCTCCAAATAAAATCTGAGCTGTCTGTGAACATCAAGTTTGTGCAGCATATACTCCAACTTGTTGGAATGATTAGGGAAGAAAACTGGTAACTCAATAACTTGGTTGATATTGGTTTCTGAACAAACTTTAGGCAAAAAGGAGGGATTTGTCCTAAGTGATACTCTGTCAGCATGAAAAATCAAATAAGGAGGGCTGATAGATAAAGCCTGCAGCTCTGACACTCTGCAGGCAGAAGTAATAGCTACCAGAAAAATGGTTTTCCACAACAAATATTTGAGGTCACAAGATGATGCTGGTTCAACCGGGGGGGGGGGGGGGGGATTCAGCATAATTTAGATTTAATGGAGAATAGGGAGTTTTCACAGGTGGTCTCATATGAAATGGCCCCTTGAGAAAGGCCTTGGATAACTTGTGGGACATGATGTTTAACCCGTCAATCCTAAGATGAAAATGAAATATAGCAGCCAACTGGACCTGAACTGTTGCTACTGCCACTCCTTTGTTAAAAATCATAATCAAGAACTCTAGTATGGATGTCAAGGAGGCTTGGTAAGGATCAATATTATGCTTAGAGGCCCATATGGAAAATCTCTTCCACTTACTAAAATATAATCTTCTAGTGGACGGCTTATGAGAGGACAAAAGGATCTGTTGTGTCTCATTGGAAAAGTTATGAAGCCTGGCTATGACGGAAACTGGAGCAGCCAAGCTGTCACCTTCAATAACTGCAGAGAGGGATGAAGATTCCCCCTGACAGATGTGTCAGGAGGTCTAGAACTGAGTCCAGAATCCAGGGATCCTCCAAGAAATGATGTTGAAGAAATGGGAATCAAATCTGCCGAGGCCAATGAGGGGCTATAAGGATGATGGTCCTTCCCAGGGATTTTGCTTTCTGTAGAACCTTGGGTATCAATGGGATTGGTGGAAATGCATAGAGGAGACCCGGGGGCCAATCGTGTACAAGTGCGTCCCTCAGGGCTTCTCTTGGGGGGGGGGATCAGGGCAAGTAGCTTCTGCATTTTGTGTTGATGTAACTGTCAAAAAGGTCACAGCAAGGCTGGCCCCCATTTGCAGAAAGTCCTATCCGCAATCTCTTTCTTGAGGGACCACTCATGTGGCAACAAGATTGCCCTGCTTAGTTTGTTTGCTATCACGTTGGATCTCCCCGGGATGTGTGTTGCCAACAGAAAATGCTGGGAGGAAACAGCCCACTGACAAACTCTGAGGGCTTCTTGGCAAAGGGGGTAAGATCTGGTTCCCCCTTGCTTGTTCAAGTACCAGACCACTGACATATTGTCTGTCTGAATCGCAATCGCTCCTTGAGGAAGAGAGTAATGGAAGTACTGCAATACCAAAAGTACTGCTCTCATCTCCAGAACACTGATATGCAAGTGTGACTCCTGATTGGTCCATGTGCCTCGGGCAGTCTTTCCCTGAAAATGCCCCCACCCACCCTATCAGGGAAGCGTCCATGGTCACAATGGCTACTGGAGGGGGTAGAACAAAGGGGCATCCTATGGTGACATAAAGAGATGTCAACTACCACTGGAGATCTTTCTTGCAAGAGCTCATAATCAATATTGTGTGGTCCATGGGTAGCTCCTGGTAAGACCATTGAGTGAACAGCCATTGAAGGATCCGCATATGCATTCTTGCTAATGGTATGGCTAGGATTGCTGCAACCATCATACCCAATATTTTCAGAACTTCTGAAGCTGGTGCTCTGTCTTTTGATACCAATGTGCTGACATGCTGACGAAGAAGAAAGACTCTTAAGATTGGTAGCCTTAGAATTGTGGTTGAGGTGTCTAGCTCTGCCCCAATAAAAATGATATGCTGCGATGGCGACAAGGCAGACCTTTCTGAGTTGACTGTAATACCTAAATAATTGCAGAGTAACAGAGTGTACTCCCTTGACTGAATAAGTTGATGCCTGGTGGTGGCGGTAAGGAGCCAATTGTCTAGGTATGGAAACACCTGGAATCCTAGACACCTCAGGTGAGTCGTGATCACTGCCATACATTTGGTGAACACTCTGGGGGCTGTAGTGAGACAAAAGGGCAGGGCTAGAAACTGAAAATGATTGGCTCCCAGCTGGAAACGCAGGTGACCTCTGGATGGCCTGGCCATCTTTATGTAGTAGTATACATCCTTGAGATCTATTGAGCACATCCAATTGTCTTTCCCTAAGAAGGGAAGAATAGACTGAAGCGTGACCATCCAGAACTTCTCTTTCTTTACATATTGGTTGAGTCTGCTGAGGTCCAAAATGGGTCTCCAGTCCCCTGTTTTCTTTGGAACCAAAAAGAATCTTGAGTAAGTTCTGGATCCTGTCTGGTCTGCTGGAACTGGCTGGATGACTTTTTTTGTAGCAACTTTCGGACCTCTTTAGTTGCTTGTTCCCTGTAACTGGGTGGAATGTCTGGGATTCTCCTTATGGATGGGGGGGTGTGGCAAATAGTATGAAGTACCCTCTGGAAATGATACTTTGTACCCAGCTGTCTTTTATTTCTTGCCAGGCATCTGGGTACAAAGATAAGTGACCCCTGACTGCCTCCAGAACAGGACAATCGGGCCTCCTTTCAGGAGTGCTGATAGGGTTGCCAAGAGAATTGATCTCTGTCACTCTCATGGTGTGGACCCCCTCTGCCACGGGGGTGGCGTCTTCCACTATTACCCCATCTTCTGCCCCTGGAGGGGGGTTCACCATGTGTGTCCTGAAAGGCTCCTTGGGCTTTCTGGAACCACATTTTCCCTCCCCTTTGACCTTTGGGATAAGGTCAGGTAGGGGTGGAAAAACAGACTCCGACGGCAGAGTCTTTCCCTCCTGTTCACACCTGGTCAAGGTTTCCTTCACTTTAGGCCCAAAAAGGGATGAACCATCAAAGGGGGTGTTAATGAAGGATGACTTGAAGGGCTCCAAGAAGGAACACCAGCGTATCCAGGAATGGCTTCTAAGAGCGATTCCTGTACCCGCTACTCTACTCATTCCATCAGCTGCATAGGATATGAGACATATGGATGAGATGACAATATAATTTAGGGTAGAAAGATGGGCAGCAACTTTGTCAGAAGCACCTGCGGCTACCGTACCCTGAAGAGTATCTCCCAACTCCTTAAGGAAATCTCTCTGCAACCTAGTAAAATGGTTTAAGTAGTTCAGTGAATGAAGAGCAAAAGTCACTGAACTGAACATGCATTTCCCATATCTATCCATGATCCTAGACTCTGTATTAGGAAGACGGATAGGCGAGGAAGTCTCAGACATTTCCTTTTTGGTGGCCTCCGCCACCACCATGGCATCAACTGGGATTCCTTTGGATAAGAAAGTTTTGTCTGGTGGGGCTGAAATAAACTTGTTAGGCCTCCTAGGGACAGGCTCCATGGACTCCGGTGACTTCCATGTCCTTCGAGAAACCAACTGCAAGAGCTCATCAAAGGGCAGAGACACCCAAGAGGTGGAGGGTTGAGACCCAGAAGCTTTCAGGAGAACTGACTCATCCTCAGTAGGGCTTTTGGACTGCCAGTCATACTCTGCCTAAGGATCTCAAGTATCTCAGCAAAGGAGATATCCTCAGAGGGGGACCCTTCTGACTCATCCAAGTCAGTGTCAGATGTTAAAGACTCCTGTGGGGAGTCCAAGTGTCTCCTCTTACACAATCTCTTCCTGGGGACCTCCTCAGTGGGAGCCTCTGGAGAGGTCTTGGAAGAGCAGGGGGCACCCTGTGAGGCTACCTGAGGCTCTGGGTCTCTAAGCTTAGCCTGGATGATGGAAGCAGAAGAAGACACAGGCACTTTACGGGATGAGGAAGCAAGACCTGAAGTTGAGGATGTCTTTGGAGACAGAGCTCTTCTCATGGCTTTGAAGGCACCATTGCTCCGATGGGAAGGAATCAATGGATCCAAGGGAACCATTAAACTCTCCCGCACCAAGGCAGTGGGCTCTGAGCTTGAGGTAGGAGCTGAGCTCATCATAGCTGAAGACTCAAAAGGAAGAGTCGCCACTGACAAGTCGGTCCAACTATCCTCCCCGGATCTGACTGAAGAGTGTCGGCTCCTAGAGTCCCAAGTCGGCACTGAGGACGTCAGAGTGGATGGAGCAGAGGACAGTGGAGCAGGTCTTGGCTCCGAAGGCTCCACGATCAGCAGGTCTGCTCATTCTGGCTTCGAAGGGCCGATATGGCTCGGAGGAGGAGTAGCCAAAGCAGGAGTAGTGGTCTTCAGCTCCGAAGCCGCTTGGATTGGAACTGACAACAATTTAGCAAGGCCTGATACCTGTAAAAGCTTTTGCACCAATCGATCCATATCCAAATCTGAAAGGCTGACAGATGATCTAGATGAATGCAACGATGGTGCCGAATGGGGTAATGGTGAATGAGGCACTTCGGATACTGGCCCCAAGGCTGTGGGCCAGCTCCGAAAATAAAAGACAGTTGGCACTGAAGTCTGTGGAGCTGGTGTCGCAGAGTCATCAGACTTTTTAGATTTTTTTGAGTGCTTGGAGTCCTTAGATTCAACAGAGGACTTAGAGGACTTCGAAGATTTGCTGACCACATCCTGGTCACTCACAGCCTCTTGAAAGGGGTGTTTAAGTGGGTCTATATTAAATCAATGAAAATCCATTACATCGAATACCAAAACAGCGACATGTATTATTTGAACCATGAAAATATCGAACGTTCATAGTTGGCCAACCCCACCACCCGCTACATACTACCTACCCAAACAAAATAAATAAACCACATACATACACTAACCAAACCCTACTCCTAACCCTAAAGTAAAGCACCAAAACACAACTTCTAACCCTACACTAAACCCCACATACACAACTATCTATGCACTATCATTAACCCCTCCCTAACCCTAAGGTCCGTAACTACCGCACACTTCCCCTACTGAGATATACCCAAACAAAATAAATAATACACATAAATACATTTAACAAAATCCTACTTCTAACACTACACTAAATCTTACACACATTACCAATCTATACACTTACCTTAACCCGCACCCTAACCCTAAGGTCCGTAATTATTGCACACTTACCTTACAGAGTTATACCGCAGATGGGCCAACCAACACACTTCGACATTTTGAATTTCATGGTTTTGCACATTCAACAATTACGTATTTCACGCAATACGTGTCAATGATTTCGTATTCGCATAAATGGAGTTTCGACAATCTAATAGGAACCCGTTTAAGCAAACCTCTGTCCATTAACTTCCTTTTCCTCTCTAACAACACTCTTGATGAAAAGGAATGGCAGATAGCACCAGATTCTTGCAAGTGGACAGCCCCTAAACAATATACACAGGTAACAAGTCCATCAGTCACTGATATTTTCTGATTGCAGTCTGGGCATTTTTTAAAGCCCGACTTGGGATGTTTGTCCTTATCATCCGCCATAACTACTTTAACATGCAATCAGATATTATTAAAGCTACTAAGCTCTAAACACACACACACACACACACCACTAGAATATTTAAACACACTCTCTACGGAAACTATGGCCAAAACACATGAGGCCAGCAATAAAAAAAGGCTGTTTATAGCCACTAGAAAAACTACTTAAACACATACGAAGAGAAAGCTAGGTCGAAACACAGAGGCCAATAGTTTAAAGATTAATAACAACACATGGGAAGGGGAGCTTCAAGGAAGCTATACTTATTTACCAAAAGTTTAGTAAAAATTATTTAACCAACTGCTAAATATGAAAGTTTTTAAATTGTACTGGCCCGAGCTTTCACTGGAACCTCCAATCAGATGCCGAGGCAAACTAGATCTGAGGTAATTCACAGTGCATCATGGGATAGGGGCTTGGCCTCGAGCTACTGGAAGACCTCGAGCTTTGCATATGGCTGTGCCAAAGCCGATGGATCAGCTCTGAACCCATCAGTCAAGAATGAACGGCGAGATTGAACAACTTCACATCCTGGAGTTAAGATGGACCAAGGTAGTGTTGCCATGACTAGAATTAAGTATTCTCTAAAGGAAGATGCTTTACACCACAGTAAATACCCACAAAGAACTGAAGAGATGTGCAATAGAAAGCTGTCACTAGGGTACGTGCGACAGGGAACTGTGGAGTTTTTTACAATAAAAGTCCCGATGTGTGGGAGTCGCATAAAACTAAATAAGCTGTGAACAAAATATCAAACTAATAGCATGTGTTTGTGAAAATCAATAGTAATCACTGTATCAGCTGGTAGTATGTGAACCTAAACATTCTGAATCCATGGGGTTATAGGGAATCCTGGTTTCTGAGTGGAAAACACAGTGTGCTTGAGGGCATAGAGGGGGCCCCCATGCCATGTTGCTAAGTGGTATGAAGTGTTATTATGGCTGGAACGACATCCATGCTATAGTTCCTGGTCCATTATTACTCAGGAAAAAAATATGACAAAGTGAAACCTACAAAAGAGAATAAATCCACACTGTACTGTGTTAAAACAGGGATTGCAGGCTGTTGGGACAAGGGGTGGCCAGCTGGAACAAGTGTTCATGATGTTAGCCCAACTGTGATAAGAAAATTATAAGAACAAAAAAATTCTGTTTTTTTTTTTTTTAATTTAGGTAATCTGCACCTGAGAACATGTTTGCTATTGGAAGTGATCAAAGCTAATCTATAAAGTGGCCAATGAGTCTACATGTAGTCATACGAACTCCAAAAAAGAAAAAAATCGTATTATAATCCTCAAATAATGGCTAAGGAAATCTAAGTGGAGCTAGTGATCTGCTCCACCTAAAAATAAAACAAAAGCATCAGAATGTGAATTGAATAGCTCTAATACAGGTGGTATTTGAGGGTTCAGCCAGTCCCTATACAGAGACCAAGGTTTAGTGATATGTGGGGACAACCAAGCCATGTGGCTATCCCCAAGAAGCATTGCTGCAAATGGAATTGTGAAGGATTAGGAAGTAGATACGTAGAATCAGAATCCTTTACATTGCTAGACCCCTAGCATGGGAGTTAAATGTATCCAACTGAACATGAGTCAGCCTAGCATGTGATGATACAAAACATTCCCCTGAAAACTCCATGGGGCTAGTGATCCGCTGAAGCAAATAAATTAATGGAGAATTTGTTAAAGGTGCTGAACCATAGATCTCAAAACCCCCTTAACCTACTGGGTTACAGAATAATCATATCCGTATGTGGGAAGCTCAGTGTGCTTGGGGACTAGTAGGGTTTGCCATGCAACAAGGTTGGAATGGGGCTGTGCTGCTGCAACTGCAGACTAATGGGTCCCCTTGAACAGATGCAAAAAATCCTAGTGTTTATCACCCTGATACAGAATAGCATGTGCCAATGATAATGATCTGAAAAATCTGCTGAAGGCACTGGTTTGCAAACCCACTAATTCATAATCAAGGGGGTGATGGGACTAGCATCTACCTGTCTGGGAACTGTAGAGTGCCATGGGGCAATGTGGGACCTACCATACCACAATGGATTAAAGGAGGCACAGTTGTTGCAATCTGAGAAAACTTCAATGTTATTTAGCAAAACATATGTTGTGATTTTGAGAAAAATCAATGCTATTTACCACAGACTGAGGTTATACTTCCTAGCAAAACTCACTAAGACTGAAAAGAGGTATGCATATGGGAACCACTCACTCAGTAAAATTTTACATAGCTGGCCCCCACCCCCCAAGTATGGGAGTCTCATGCAACATGCTGTAGTATACAAAGATTTGAAAAAACAAGCAAGCAGATGAAGATACAAATTAACTAGTTAAAAGTAAGGTCATCAATGCAAATGCTAGTTCAAGAAGGGAGGGGGTCAGTAGATGTACTTGTGGTTTAGTTTCCTTAGGTTTAGGATACTGCAGATGGAACAAGCTGTGTTTGGTCTTGTTTTTTTGTATGCTTCCAGTCTGATCTGCCACTGCAGTTTTTTTTCTTTTTCTCAAGTATATTGTTTTTGTTTCCTTCAAGGTCATTCAAGTCCACTGTCTCTAGACTGTTGAAGCAGGGATCTACTCCAGTAGATCGAAAGTTCAGAAAACCAAAATGCTAATTAACAAGATGAGAAGACCACTAAGTCAAAATAATGAAACTTTCACATTTTGAAACTTGTAAGAACGAAGCACCTACTGCGCATACTCGAAAACACAGACATTCTGAATGGAGATCGCTGAGCAAAGAGAACAAAAGCTGCTCCATTTAAACAGATGATTTAAGGTAAAAATGTATAGTTTTCAACTTTTGTGAATGAAATCGCAGTGCATTGAGGATCAGAAAATTTACTCAGTTCACCACTGTAATGCGATCTTGGAGCTGGTATATATAATTAGTAGGGGTGTGGGGGGCTTGCCCTCCTGCAAAAACATCGAAAACAATATATTTTTAATTTAAATTAAGTGTTTAAATGAAGCAGCTGTTGTTCTGTTTTTTTTCTGCAATCTCCATTCGGAACGTCCAAATGTTGTCGGACATGAGCAGTAGGTGCTTCACTATTACAACTTTCAAAATGTTAAAGTCTTGTTATTTTGAATTTGCAGTCTTCTCGTTAATTAGAATTTCGGTTTTCCAAACATTTGATCTACTGAAATAGATCCGGAATTGGACCTCTCTGAGTCTAGGGTGTTCCAGCAGGTGCTTAGCTAGGGGGTTAAGAACTTTAGCTCTAATTTCTGTCATGCTGGACTATCCTTTTCAGCTTGTTTATCTTTTTACCTACATAGAAGCTTGGACACTTCCTGCATTTTGCCACGAATACCACTGTTTCGGTATTACAGTTCCTATAACATGTGGTGTGGTATTGTTTGCTTGTGTTCGGGCACCTAAAATAATCAGTTTTGCTCATAATTAGGCAGTAGTCACAGTCAGGTGGTCAGCATTTGCAGGTCCCTTTGTTCTGCATGCTGTCAACCACCTTACTGAGTTCAGTGTAGCTTCTGATGATCCTCACTTTTCTGAGGGTGATGGGGAGGGGTGGGAGTATCCTGCTCAATTGTCTGTTCTCTGTGATCATTACCCAAGAAACTCCTTGGTGTCTTGATAGCAAAAGCTAACTCAGGCACTGATCAGCTAAAATAATATCTCTACCCAGATCTGTGCTGGGCTTTTTCATCACGACTGAGCCAACATCACGAGCGCTTGTTCCAGCTTGGCCCAGCATCTCACAGTTCCCCTTTTTGTGTTTTAACCACGTAAAACTTGAATTTATTTATTTTTTTATCAGTTTGTAGGCTTCACTGCTTCATGACTGTGTTCCTAGTGATAGAGACCTGAGACTCTGGCAGGGATATTGCCCCATCCACAGTAACACAACCTACTGCTTAATCACGTGGAATCATGGATCCTCTCTATTCCCCCAGGTACACTGTAGTTTTCATACAGGGACCACATTTCCATGCAACCCCTTTGATTTAGAATCATTAGGTACACACACCAGTGCTTTTTCTATTCATGGAGAATGCAGAACAATGTAATTAGGAATGGAGTGAATGAAAATCAGTGGTCCTCTCTATTCCCTCAGGCAGACTGTAGTTTTCACACAGGGACCATATTTCCCTACAAAACCCCTTTGATTTAGAATCATTAAGTATACACACCATTGCTTTTTCTTTTCATGATGAATGCAGAGCAATGTAATTAGGAATGGAGTGAATGATTGTCACTATATATGTTTTCTGTTTACTGTTTAGGTTTTAGAAGAATTTTCAGTCATTTCTTGATTTTCTGTATTATGGAGAGTGTCTTGGTAGTACCTTTTTTATTTTTTTACTTCAGTTTGGGATTGATCGGAAGAAGCTTTTGGTGAAAACACAGCAGAACCAGTTTTTCTCTCCTCCGGACACCTTACCCCCCCCGAACATGTTAAATGAAATATCTCTGTAACAAAACGAAACAGACCCACAGCCTGAGGTGGAATACAACACTGTACCAACCTATTAAATGACAATAACCACCAATTAGGAGACTAGCAAGCTCCTGCCTCCATTTTAGAGCAATCAGGAAAGGCCACAACCTAAACTCCATCCACACCACCTGTGAGATTTCTATATATAAGTGACACAGGTTATCGGTATATTTCACTGAGCAGCACTTATCCATCCTGCAGGCAGAACCCAAAATAAAAAAAAAAAGATTACAACCAGAACTGAGGAATCTGGAGGAATGCTTTCTGTGTTATTTTCTTTGGCAGATTTGTTTGCATTATTTCTCAACTGTTTTAATGTGTCTTGGATCTTTCAAATTATTGTTGACTTGGCTAATTGAGATTTTTCATCTTTATTGTTGGAATATATGCTGTCTAGCTGCTCAACCTCACTGATACCCTGTAACACAGCAGGATAACTTTGATCAGCCAAGGTCACAAAATTAAAAAAATTCTTAATACATAGCGCTTCTTAAAATAGGGTAGAGGTATTAGGGATAATCCCTGGAAGACTTGGGTTGTTGATGGAGAATACAATTGTTTATTAGAATTATCATTATAATTTGTCAGCTTTGGGTAGGCATTCCCCATATCATGATCTTGTTAGTTTCTTGCGAATTTTCTCTCTTTATAAGCCACAATCAGATTGCAGCTCTTGTCCACCTTTTGAAAAACAGTGGAATATTGCAACTTATGTTTGGAAAACAACACATCTTTAGTAACAGAGTTTTGTTTGTATTTAATCACCAAGTTTATCCATGACTTCAGTATTAGCACAAATAATGATCAAAAATAACTTAAGTCTCATTTTGTCAAAAAAATCCACTATTTCCTTATGGTATCTAGTGTCAGATTCAAGTCCAAAGGGAAATTTCCCGACTCTTAACCCCTTGGGTATATTTTCCTCCATTGTAGCCACTCTCAATAACTAAACAGATAGGTAGAAATGCTAAAATGTTTCTGAGCTTTGTAACAATTGAAATGCAACATGTAACTATCTGATAAATCTTTAATTATTAGTACTGTATAAGAAGACGTTTATGACTGTACCACATTAGTGCAAAAAGATTAAGAATACCATGCTTGAGGATCATGCAGTATGTATTAGTTGGTATTGATATGTTTGTTTCGCTTGCAATAAAAATTGCTCCTTGTTAAAACATAGATACTTCCAGCTTTTTGATTAGGATATTGTAGTTAATAGTGTCAAAGAAAGTGTCCATTATCAATGAAAAGACCAGATGCATGCAGGCCATTGTTCAATTTAGAACATATGATACTAGGGCACCATTATGGTATTAAAGCCTGCTCTAAAACCACACTGTTAAATAGGTCATATCTGTTAGCATGAAATACAAGTTGTTGGTAGAGTATTCTTTTTGTTTTTGTCAGAGGCAGATGCTTGAGACTGGCCTGTAGTCATGGGCTCTATTAGGGTTATGAGACTTAGTTAGCGATATTATCTGACCATCTTTAAACTGACTGGGTACAGTCTGGTGGATAGAAAAAGGTTATAAATGTGGGAAGTGATTTTGCTATATAAATATTGGTTTAGCATTTTAAGGAAGGCTGTATGTATTGTACTGCTTTTGGAGGAGGATCATATGGCCTGTTTGTTCAGAATTTTGAGCACTACTTTGTGGAAGATGTTTATGAAACAGAAGACTGAAATATACTCAGTCAAAAATTATAGGACTTGGAGTAAAGGTGGGGCTACAATATTTACTTAGGCTTGGGTTGGATTTTGAGAGAAGATAATCTTTATTGGGGCATAGTGAGCTGGAATAGGAAGAGGGTGCATATGGAGAAATCTGCTATTCTGTTTTTAGGTCTTTTTATGGCTGCCCAGAGCAGATGGGCACATGAAGCTATGTCAGCCTGCTTGGTTCTGAGATATATAGCTTCGCAGCACTTAAGAGTATTTTGCATTTTTTCTTAAATTAAGAAAGTTGCTATGTGGTGTTTTGTTTTAAGATCATTTCTTCTAATTATGCCAGGTCAAATCTCTTTTTTTCAGGAGAGATTTTTGTTTCGGAAGTTAAATAGGGCAAGTATTACTATTTATTCTTCTCTTCTTTACAGAGAAGAGGACTGGTCTTGAATATTAGAAAGAATTGTTTTGAAAAAGGAATACAATGTCTTAAGGACAAATGGCAATAGTCACCTGTGTTGTTTGAATGGATAGAGAGACCAACACATCTATGTGGAACAGTGGTAAGAATAATGACTAGGGTTGAGTCAGTGCTTAGGTTTTCAAAAAATGCTATTTGATTGTTCTTGTGGTCCAGATTGTGGCTGAAAGGGGTATATAGGCCAACCCAATTACCCACTTAAATTCTAGATAAGAAATAAAAAGAGAAGAAATGAACAGAATATGAAAGCAAAGGTGTCAAAACTTGCAAAACGTTACAAATACATTTTTGAAAAGTTTAGAAAATGTAGCTAGCTAGGGCCATTTCTTTGATGGTAGGTGCATGTAAGACAGAAGAGGTCTGAAGAAGAAAGAAGACTGTTTGCAAAGTATGCATAAAAGGGGAAGGATTTATAGCCTGCAAGGTTTAATATGCTGAGCTGAGAAAACATCTGTGGCTATAACCTGGTTGGTTGATGAGGATGAACCTCCTCATTTCGTAGATCAAATGGTTATGATCACAACCCAGTCAGGATTCTTTGTAATGCATTTGGGAGTTTTAAATTAATTAGTTTGACTTTAGTTATTATGTAATAGAAATGGCCCAAAGACGGTTTTTAGACACAACTTTTCAAAACAGATTACCTTCAGAATTACATTTCAAACCAACATTATAACAAACATTTACAGTTCAGTAACTAGTATAGTTGTGTTTTTACATGGATGGTACTTATACACTTCACTGTGTTATATACAAGGATACTAACACAGCTTACATATTTACACTAATTATGTAACTGTTTCTATGGTATCATTATGGCTGTACATATTTTGTAATTTTTGGAAGGGTAGCTTAGGCACTGATTCTCTAGATTTAACTTGTTCCTTATGACATTATATTTACTAATATTTGCTAGTGAGCTGTGCATTATTTGTTTAAAAAAGTTACAGCAGTGTGTGTGCATGTGCATGTGTGTGTGAAGTGTTTAAGAGCTTTTAAAGCTATTGGTTTAACCAAGATGGGGGATGTTACCTTCATGAACAGACCTGTCAGCAGTAGAGTCCCCAGGGTTCCCTGCTGGGAGCTCTCCTGTTTGCTGTCGACTTTCTGGAGTAGAAATCAATACTAAAGGGCTCTAGCTGACTAAATTTGCAGATGACTGCAAGCTAGGAGCAATCACTGAATCCCCAAATGACTTAGCCATCCTGCAAAATTATTGTCTGAAATTAAATGCCAAAAAATATATTATAGTATACTTTGGGAAGTCATCAACCTCAGGGAACTATCACGCTGACAATACACCCCTAAGAGTTGACCCAGTTTTTTGGGATTTGAGAACTTAAGTGGATAGTGACCTAACTTTTGATGTGTATGTTGTTGTAAGAAAGTCCTTCTGAAATATACAGCTTACAAACAAAGGAATCTTGTCTAGACTTAGAAATGTCATTGTTTCCTTTTACTCTGCCCTCATTAGGCCAGTCATTGAATATAATGCCCCATTTGGCATATATCTGTAGAGTCACATGTAACAACTGGAATGCCCACAGAGATACCTTACTAAAAGGATACAAGGCCAAAACAACATGTCCTACATAGACTGACTGAAAGCCCTGTCATTATACTCTGCATCCTACAGACTGCTAAGAGGTGACCTGTGTCTGGCATACAAGGGATTCTCTGACCCATTACTAATGGATTTACTGCATATCAGCAAGTCAAATAGCATCAGAAATACTCGGTCTAGGGATCTGAAATTCTTCTGCAACATCAACAAAATGGTTGGGAGGGACAGGTATACTTCACAGAAGATACTGCTGCTATGCAGTAGGCTTCCTATCTACATAAAACAAAGTTCATCCATGTTCATTTTCAAACACAACTTAGATCTATGGATCGGAAACAGAAAATGTACTCCACTACTGCCCCCTGTACTACTAATGGATAGATGCAACTCCTAAATGCTTTATCCCATGCATGAGTCCCCTCAAATTATCTATTGTATGATCCCAGTTATTCTCTTTATGGGTAATATGTCAACCATGGGATGGGTAAGGCCAATCTATAGCCAAATGGAATAGATTATTTTGAGCACAAAAAATGGAAACTGGCTAGGCTTAAAATGGCCTGCAAAGACAACTAGCCTAGTACCACACTATGAACCTATGGTTGATTAGAGATGCACTTTGGTTTGCATTGTTTGGCAGCACAAATATTGTTATAACTTTCAAAGATGTCAGCAAGTTGATGCAGCTCTGTGGTAACTGGCATCTGTATGGCAGCGTGAGGTTCATAAGTAAAAACATCTCAGTATAACAAGCTCCTTTTAGTTTCCTATTAAAATAAACAAATAACTACCCCAATTAGCAGAGACAGAAGGATTTGTCCTCAAAGAAACCATGATTGTGACTTACTGGTAAGGATCTTAATCCCATTGAGACACAATAAGCCAGAAGGAAACCTCTGATCACGGTTAAGTCAGAAACAGTGAGCCAAATGTTTTTCTTATAAATACCTGACATGGGATTTTGATGATCTGAGTTTTTTTAAAGAAGAAACATCTTTATTAAATTATCATTTATGACATAGCCAATCATACATTTATATTAATGGAAACAAACTGTGCTGACATAATCTTAGTTGCAAGCATTATATATCACAAACCATATTGACATAATTTTAGTTGCAAACATTCTACATCACTTATAATCTACCCAATCATTGTCAGTCAAACGCTACATAGCTCATACAATTCCTGTCTTGTTTAAACCTCATTCCTCCCCTGTATGTATTGTTCCCACAATTCCCATTGTTCTAAGTAACTTGCTCCTACCCTTTTCTAAAGATCAACATTTTCCAGTTGCATTATCTCTGTTACTATATTCACTTACTTCTAATACAGTCGCTTTAGAGTTTAATTTCCATTTTCTAGTAATTGCTTTTTTAGGCAGCCACCATAATTAGGCTAAGCAAAGGCCTTACTATGTCTAGGCAATTCCGATTTTATATTATAGCTCAGAAAAAAAAAACATTTCTCATTCAAATCCTGCCTTGTTTTAAACCTCATTCCTCCCCTGTATATATTGTTCCCACAATTCCCATTTTTCTATGTAACTTGCTCCTACCCTTTTCTAAAGATCAAAAATTTCCAGTTGTATTATCTCTGTTACTGTAGTCACTGCTTCTAATACAGTTGTTTTAGAGTTTGATTTCCATTTTCTAGTAATTGCTTTTTTTTGGCAGCCACCATAATTAGGCTAAGCAAGGCCTTACTCTGTCTAGGCAATTTTGATTTTGAATCATAGCTCAGAAAAAACATTTCTCTACATATACCAACTTGCTCACCCAGTATCTCTGACAGAGTAGTCTGTAGGGAACCTTTAAAGTCTGCCAACTCATTACACTCCCAGAAAATATGTTCCTAATTACCTCTTTCTCCCCTATCACACCTCCAACATTTGCTATCTACCTGATGAAAAATTCTCTGGAGTCTACTTGGGGTATAAAAATACCCATGTAAACATTTCTAAGCAAAAATCCTATACTCCGATATCACTCCTTGATAGAGAAGGCAATCTCTAATCTGCAGTCCAAATACATTTTTGCCTTCTTCCCATTCCCTAACCTCTCTCTCTCTCTTAGTTATTTGCTCCCAATACCTTGATTCCTTTTCCAATTTTCTCCAGTAAATTATAGCTCCCTCATGCCTATTGCCTGTATCCAAAATTGCATTCATCCCTATCGGCCATTTTCGGGACTTTGCCATTTCCTTCACTGCTGTGCGATTCAGAGCTGATATATTTAAGTAGGGGGGTTGTGGGGGCAAAGCCCCCCACTTTACTTTGTGTTTGGATTTTTTTTTTATGGCTCAGCGATTTGATCCATGTGTTCGACATTTTGGGTTTTCGGGGATTGTGGGTCAGTTATATAGCATTCGCAATTCATTGCGTTCACTAATATAATATAGACTCATCTGTGAGACCATTATCATTTAAAGACATTCATACCGCTCAACTGTCCAGAGTTTCACACAGTGTTCATTTTTTGCCTCATACTTTTGGTCTATTTCTCTTAAAATTGTGGTTTTCTGGCAAATCAGGAAGGACTGAAGTCAGAATATTATGGCACACATTTGAGTTTCAGACTTCATATCCTTCAGAAAATTCATGCTAATGCAAAACCTGTTTTTCTATTAATGTTCTAAGTTTGTAAGAGCAACATTTAAAAAAGTGTCCCTATTTTGGGCATTTGCCCCCTTTTATTTGTGTCTTTGTCTAGATTTCTTGCTGCAAGAGGTTGAGAGGTATGAAGACATTACAGAAAGCATCATTTTAGTTATTATTCCTCCCTTTTATGTGTAACAGCTTTCTTGTTAAATGTCAAGTTCTAGCTTTTATGTTACATGCATACACTGTTTGGCAGGATGATCTTTTAAAGCTGTTTCTTGTCATATCCAATTGAGCCTATGTCACATCTTATAAAACTTTTTGTTTTATTGAAAGCCCTAAAACAAAAAACACACCCCAATACCACCCTAAAACCTATTAACTTAATACTAACACAAACAACTATGTACATCTTCAAATTCTGAAATTTTACCATCCTAATAGGAGCAAGTGTCCCAAACTAACAGCCACACCCACAAACTTGGGTTAACCAAAAAGAAAAGTTATCAATGCTAAGACTCAAGGAAAGCGCTGTCTGGTTTTGTCTTATCTTTATAGCTCTTCCAGATGGGAAAACACTTGAATTCATTCAGAAAACATTATCTTCTAGCAATTTCTCTTTATCAGATTGTCTCCATGGAGATATGAGGACCAGATACAGAATTGCTACTAAAGGCATACATTTATTTGATAGAAAACAAGCTTTATAATGTTCAATGTTCTTTTTCATTTACTTTCTTTAAAATGTGTTACTACATCAAGCTAAGGGCCTTAATCTAGTCATTCCCTATGAGAACAAGTACATCAGGTTTTCTTTTGCCATGCTCTTTTGACCAGACTTTTCTTCTTTTTTCACAGCAGTGCCTACATTTCTTAAAACTGAACAAGGAAAAACAGAGAAGGGAGGGATAAAAAAACAGGAGCACCTGTTTACATTATTAACCCCATTACACTTACAAATAACTCAGAAAACTTTACGTTATAGCATGCATAGTAATATTTTATAGTGCATGAATTTCTATTAAGAAAAAAAATGTTTAGTTTACAGTTAACTTTCTCCCTCTTCTTCCCCTCTCCTAAGTATTCTTCCAAACATTTATGGCATGAAGTAGGACATATGCTTTAGAGCCCCCTACAAGTTTAACATAGTCAAAAAAGTCCAATATTTTCAGATTTTCTTGTTCTTTTATGTTTCATAAATATAATTATTGATTTGTAATCCCACATTGTCAGTTTCCAAGTTACTGGTTTTATTCCTGTTCATCTCCATCTCCCAAATCCTGTCTCTGCTTCATTTCCAATGCACCCATGATTCTTCTAGTCAACTCTTGTGCTTTTTTCATTATCTCAAGCATTTTCTGTTGAAACACGTGTAAATGTTTCACTGGCACAGTCTATCTGTAGTCTTTATCACCAGAAGAATAAGATGAAAAATCTCGTTCTGTTTCACAACTCACTGTTTTGGACAAACATTTGTATATCCTCCTTAGCATGTACTGCATCAAAAAAAGCTTTTTTCCCTCCAGGAAAGAATATTTGAAGATAGCTGGGTATAGTAGTTTGAATCTCACGCCTGCTTCTCAACATTCCCTAAATAATGGAATAATTTTACTCCTCTTCTGCCTGATGTACAGTGAGTAACTATTCTTCACAAACACTCTGCTGTCTCCCACTTTTAATACTTTGCCCATCTGCCACAGTTTTGTCTGAATCAACTCCTTCTTCTGGTAGGACTGGATCTTTACTATTAAAGGTCTAGGGTGCTTTCTCATAGCCAGGTTTGGAGCGTACACACAATGTGCCCTTTCAACTAACAACTCCTGCTGTGAAATAGCAGTCCAGTTGCTTATTTGTGCTTTCATAAAATTAATACATTCTGTTCCTTTCAACTTCTCTGGTGCAGCAGAAAATCTCAGGTTTTCCCTATGTGTTCTGTCCTCTAATTCTATTGTTTTTTTAAACATCTCTGCTTGAGCAGTCTCATATTCAGCCAGCCTTTTCTTCATTTTAACCTCTGACTTTTGCAGTTTTATCACCTCATCTGAATATCTGTTTAAAGCTTCTTCCATTTTTTCCAGCCTTTTGTTATTTGAGTTGATATACTCCATCAGTGGTTTGTTTATTTTAATCAGGTCTGTGTGTGGTTGTCTCATATTTTCCTCTAGGTTACCGGAAGTCATATCTGGAACTTGGACTGCTTTTTGCCTAACAGCTGCAGCACTCTTCCTAGTTAGTGTTTTTTCCTAACCTTTTGTAGCTG
The DNA here is from genome assembly GCF_019279795.1 of Protopterus annectens. Classification (NCBI taxonomy): domain Eukaryota; kingdom Metazoa; phylum Chordata; order Ceratodontiformes; family Protopteridae; genus Protopterus; species Protopterus annectens. The sequence goes on along the minus strand of NC_056737.1, from coordinate 608,252,844 downwards.
ATTTTTTTAGGTCCTCTGTATTTCTTTTTTCCTGACATCCAGGCAGTGAATGTTACTGAAATTTACCCAGAAATATAAGTCCACTGCCTTTCTCTTCTGAGTTTCTGTTTTCATAATGGGAGAGTTAGAATTAAGCTGTTACTCAATGTGCAGCAATCTTGGAAGTCCTTTGATGATCTGTGTTATTCTGTAAAGCAGTTTACTACAGTAGGGGTGGCTGATGACACTGAGCTGCTGGGCTGCAGTCCCCACAAATCAATTTCTCATAGATTTAGGAGTTATGTACTTACCATAACTTGGTATCTTTGTTGTCCATTGTCATTCTTCCTCACTGATGCATTGTGGATTAGATCCTCAGATCTGACTCGGCTATATTTTCCAGGCTTTAGATCATAGTCTCGAGCTCTTCCCATAATGTACTACACCACCTCTAGCTCCCCAGATCGAGTTTGCTGCCTATATCTATGAAACTATAGAGACAGGGCAGATAAGGTAAGAATTACCACTCAAGTGGAACTAAAAAATGTGTGTAACATCTGATATCCTTCCAGTAAGACAATGCCTGGGGATGGCTGGGAGGGAAGGTGAGGAAGAATGAAAATGGACAGCACAGATACCAAGTTATAGTAAGTACATAACTCCTAAATCTGATGTTGTCCTTTTCATTCTTCCTCACTCATGGGTTAGAGGCCCCAGCTATGCAATTCTTGGGAGGCCCTGAAAGAATAAATAATATGGCAGAGCAATAAGGAACCAAAGGAAGGTCTGCTTCTGGAGAAAATGGACAGTCTGTAATGCATCATAAGGTTATGATTTGTAAAAAAACTGTGATTGCATTAGAGATATCATCAAAATAAACCATGGTAGAAAGGCTAATAAATTAGTCGTAGATTAGGTAGAATGGCTCTAGGATGATGAGACAATTCAAACCATTTTGGGAATAAATCAGTGAAAATATGGTTAGTAATCTATTTGGCTACAACAATATCAATATATATATATATATATATATATATATATATATATATATATATATATATATATATATTTATATAACCTACAAACCTATATATATATATATATATATATATATCTACAAACACACAAACACATTATATATATGAAAAGCGATAAAGAGCTTGCCAGATTTTCTGTATCATTTGGTCCCATGAAAATATAAACATAACTCTCTATAAATATCCAGCAGGAGAAAAAATTGTCAGCCATAATTAGAAAAATTGGCAGTTTTAAAACTAAGATTAATACTGGTTTCTGTGACTACTTGGTTATAATGGAGGGACTGGTCCAGAGAGATACACTATCTTATGGATAAAAAAAATAAAAAGGATTGGCAAACAAAGCCTGAAGTGTTAAAAATTTTTTTCCCCATGTAGGGTGACCAAGAAAAATGCCTTTTTTTAAGGAAATTTCACGACACAATTGCTCATCCAAAGTAGAAAAGTGAGCTTTTATTGTGTGTCTACACAGCAAGATTCCTTTCCATGGGGAAGAACATTATGTAATTTGGAAGCCCAAGTGAGAAATGTATTTATTATTATTATTATTGTTATGTCAGGATAAACAATGATACAGTAGAGGTTCTGAACCTTACGGCTAATGTCACGAACAAGGGAAGTAAACCTGAACCGTCTTACAAACACTAGAAATAACAGGCAGTCACTTTGAGAACATGCAGATTGGGATGCTAGATCTCTGAAGGATGACATAAGAGATCTTGACTGGGATCCAGAATCTATGGAGGATATTTCAGATGAGACTTGAGAGAGAGAAGAACCGGACTTTAGGAGGCCAAAAATAAAAAAAGGAGAATGAGGATGGCACAGCTCTTCAACCTGCTGTCTTTTGTAGAAACCTCAAGTTCAAGGGCAGAGGGGTAAGCATACAGTAGACTGGGGGGGTGGCCAATTGTGAATCCAAGCATCCTTTAGGAAATCCCCTGGAGGGGGGATTAGTGTGAAGTATTTCTTGTTTAGGGGAAAAGAAAGAGAGTTGTAATAAGGTTGGCTCCAATGGCTAAAAACCAGGTTTGCAACTGACTGATTGAGGAACCAGTCATGAGGAATCAGACTAGGCATACTATATCTGTCTACCAGAGGACTGAATTTCATCAGAATATGTATTGCCATCAGAAATTGGTCTGAAGAAATTGTCCATTCCCAAAACCCGTATGGCTTCTCTGCACAAGGGGTAATAACAAGTTCCCTTTGTTTGTTGATATACTAGACTACTGACATGCTCTTTGTGTGCACTGTAATAATCTCCAAAAGGATAACTTCCTGAAAGGCTTGTAATGAGAGTAGCACAGCTCTCATCTCTAGGATGTTGGACTGCAACTTGGGATCCAGGGGAGACCACATACTAGGACTATCTTTAAGTTGAAATTTTCCTTGAAATTTCCCTGCTTCCCATTCTGGATAGGGAGCATCTGTGGTCACTGTAGCTGGGAGGGGGGGGGGAGAAACAGCCTGCCTAGCAAGAGATTGTTCGATTGGATCCACCAGTGAGGATGATGCTTGTAAATTGTTTTTATAAGAACAGATAGAGGCTGAAAAGGAATAGGACCATGACCTTGTTGGTTCAATCTTGCTGGAGGGGGTGGAAGTGACAGCGAGTCCCACACTAGATTTCTTAGTGATGTGGTGAAGAATCAAAGATGCTATCTGGTTTGTGGTATTCAAAGGAGAACCTGTAAAGTTATAAATTCTGTATAGGGGATTGATTTTAGCTGAATTTATAGTAATGCCCAGGAGTCTAGGGATTTTAAAACAGGTAATCTCCAGCTGACAACAACTGATTCCCGGTTGGAGTAGTGGGAGGGGGAAGTTGTTCAGACACAAATACCCGAAAACTTAAAAATGGGTAGGGTACATTGAATCACCCTCATTCAGAAGTAGCAGGAATGGACTGAACCATGACCATCCAGAAGTTTGACTTCTCTACATATGGATTGTTTAGATACAAAATGGGAAAAAAGGAAGTATAATAATCTCAGGATATTATCCTTAGTACCCAGGCAAAGTTTGTTAATTTGGTCCAGGTATCCCCAGACTCCCTTCATAGATGGGCAGTAGGACAGTGCTTATAGGATCCATCAGAGAATGTTGTCTGGGACCCTGGTTCTATGCATCACCCCTGCTTCAGTGGCCCAAGCTGCGACATCTATCCTCCTAGGATTGTCTGCATCCTGAAACAGACAAGCAGATTCAGTGGGCACATCCCCAAAGTCATCATAGTGTGGAATAAATGAGAAGTCCAAGTGGGTCCAACTTTGAGAAGCCAATGCACTCTTTCACTTCCCCAACAGACTCCATGTCTAGTAGGAAAGGAGGTAAATATAAGGCCCAAGGGAGCCAGGTATTGTATTTATTTTGTTTATTTTCTGGAATAGAGCATTGGTCTGTATGGATCTTGTAAAAATCTGCTAACCATGGATCAAGTGGAATGGGCCAATAATGGCCATCTAGATAGAGTAACTTTGGAAAATTTTCGGTCTGTGAATGACTCAACTGGAGAGAATGGCCAGCAAGCAAAAGATTTCAAGGAAGGAGGGCAGGGTTTGTTCCGGCATTCTAGCTACAGGGGGAAAGTATCCCCATGGTAAGAAATGGTATCCTGAGCCTGAAAAAAAAATATCTTTATCTATATGGGTCTACGTTGACCCATCGAAAAAGAAGTTATGGCTTACCATAATGCTCCATCTGTGTTTTAGATCTTTGTTCATTCATTACAAACTGGACTTCAGTTCCATCCTCTGAACTGATACGGCCGTTTCCAAGCTCGTGCCAGCCAAAAACTCTCAGCTAAGACCTTCCCATAATGCCCCTCTCCTTGTTACTTCAGATCGAGTTTGCCCACCCCTATATAATAGAGGTAGTAATAGAAAAATACTAGAAGGCTCAGTCTGAGCAAATGCCCTAACCAGGAGTTCCTAAAGTCCCACCAGGAGTCCAGGCAGGGGGAAGGAGGTCGGGAAGTAATGAATGAACAAAGATCTACAACACAGATGGAACGTTATAATAAGACATAACTTCTTTATTTGAAGTTGTAAATCTTTGTTTATTCATTACAAACAGGACCGAGTCCCCAGCTACTTGAGTCCTGGGTGGCCCTAAGGAAGGATATTCCTGAGCACCACAGAACCAAAAGATGCTCGTCCCCTGGAGGCCAAATCCAATTTGTAATGAGAGATAAAGGTATGAGGTCTTGCCAAAGTGGCTGCTGCACAGATATCATCCATAGAGGCTCTGGAATTAAATGCTACAGAAGTAGCCATAGATCTGGTAGAATGAGACTTTATTCTGGAAGGTAAGGATAGCTTATTCTGTTGGTAGATAAAAGTAATGACGTTTCTAAGCCAGGAGGATAAAGTAATTTTGGAAACAGGTTTACCCAATCTGGGTCCTGCAAAGGCCACAAACAATTGATCCATTTTCCTGAAAGATTTAGTCGTGTCCAAATAACAACAAAGCTGCTGATGCACATCAAGTGTGTGCAAAAGGTACTCCCCTCTATTAGAATGCTGAGGAAAGAAAACCAGCAGGTCAACAGATTGGTTAATGGAAAATCCAGAAATGACCTTGGGCAAGAAAGAAGGGTCAGTAAAAAAGGGACACTCTATCCGTGTGGAAGATCAAGTAAGGTCTCTTGACACTCAAGGCCTGCAGCTCAGATACTCTTCTTGCTGAGGTAAGTGATACTAGAAGTAAGGTTTTCCATGACAAAAAATTTAAATTACATGAATCAAAGGGCTCGAAAGGAGGACCCGTGAGAGACTGAAGCACCAAAGTCAGGTCCCAGGGTTCTAAGGGAGGCTTGACCGGCAGTTTAACGTGTAATACTCCTTTCAAAAATGTCTTGCATAGGCGGTGTGACATAATCAAAGAATTATCAAGTCCAATATGAAAACTGGTGATAGCTGCTAAATGTACAGAGATCGTCAATGCTGAGGCTCCTGCATGTAAAAGAGTCATCAGGTATTGAAGGATCTTTTGAATAGACATAGTAAAGGGATCTATGTTCTGATCTTTGGCCCAAATAGAAAACCTAGTCAATTTTCTATGGAACCAAGCTGTGAGCTTTAGACTGTGCAGGTTCGGATGAATCAGTCCCTGAGGATGAGATAACAGGTCTTGGGAATGATCCAGGATACACGGGCTGTGAAGCAGATGACGCCATAGAAACGGGAACCAGACTTCACGGGGGCAATGAGGATCACTTTGCTTCTCAACCTCTTGAGTTTTCTGCAGAAATTTTTGGAATGAGGGGAAACGGGGGAAAGGCATACAGAAGACCCGGGGGCCAATCGTGCGTTAGAGCATCCCTCGGGGGTTCCCCCTAAGGGAGGATCAGGGCAAAGTAGCTTCTGCATTTGTAGTTTAGGGGGGAAGCAAACAGATCACAGCAAGGCTTGTCCCAGTGTCAGAAGATCTGATCCGCTGTTACAGGGTTGAGGGACCACTTGTGGGGCATCAGGATGTTCCTGCTCAGATTGTCTGCAATAAGGTTGGAACTCCCGGGAAGGTGCATTGCTATAAGAAAGCAGTTGGAAGCTATCACCCACTGCCAAATTGTCATGGCTTCCCTATACAGGGGGTAAGACCTGGTTCTGCCTTGCTTGTTGATATACCAGATGACTGACATGTTGTCTGACCGAATTGCAATGGCCCCAGAGGGTAGGGATGCATGGAACGCTTGCAATGCTAAGAAAACTGCTCTCAGTTCCAGGACATTTATATGCAAATTGGCCTCCATTGGGACTGGGTGCCTTGGACCATCTTTCCCTGCAAATGCCCCCCCCACCCTAATAGGGAAGCATCTGTGGTCACCGTGGCCGTGGGCTGGGGAAGACAGAACGGTCGACACCAAACATTCGTTTGTGGCTTCATCCACCATATAATTTCTTCCTTGCAACGGTTTGTAAGACGTATCATGTGGTTGAGTGTTTGAGTTAGAATGACCATTGTGCCGAAAGGAGCCACTGCAGGATTCTCAAGTGCAGCCTCGCCAGTAGTACTAACGTAATGGCAGCCGCCATGGAGCCTAAGAGTTGCAGTACAAGACATGCTGGTACAGAGGTCTGAGGAAGAAGGTCTTGGATTTGGTGTCTTATTTTCAAAAGCCTACGAGGAGAGAGAGAAGCTTAACAGGATGTTGTGTCGAAGACTGCTCCAATAAATTCCAGTATCTTCATTGGGGACATTTGAGATTTGTCCTTGTTGATTGTAATCTCCAAGTGGAGAGCAAGACCTTGAGTCTAAGAGAGGCTGCGGACTAGGAGATTCCTGATCGGAGCAGTAAGGAGCCAATCGTCTAGATACAGAAACACCTGAGATCCTTGTAGTCGAAGATGAGCTACCACAACTGCCATACATTTAGTGAACCCTCGGGGGGGCTGTTGAGAGACCAAATGGCAGTGCCCTGAACTGGTAGTGATTGGCTCCCAGCCGGAAGCAGAGAAACCTCCAGGAGCGGTTATCCATCTTTATGTGGTAGTATGCATCCTGGAGGTCTACAGGGCACATCCAGTTGTCCCTCCCTAGGAAGGGAAGAATGGACTGTACCATGACCATCCAGAATTTTTGAGGTTTGATAAATTTGTTCAATAGGCTGAGATCCAGGATTGGTCTCCAGTCCCCTGTCTTTTTTGGCACTAGAAAGGATGTGGAGTAAAACCGGGATCCTGTCTGGTCTGGTGGGACTGGTTGGATGACTCTTTTTCTTGGCAGCTTTCCTATTTCTAGGGCTGCTAATTCCCTCTGATTGGGTAGTACATCGGGGATTCATTTAATGGGTCTGGGAATTAAATTGAATGGTAGTTGGTAGCCTCTGGATATTATTCTCTGCACCCAAACATCGGTAGTAATAAGACGCCAGGCTGGTAGGTGCAGACAAAAATTACCCCCAACTGCTTCCAGAGGAAAGCAATCGGGCTGCTGCTCAGGAGAGCTGGTAGGGTCTGCCGAAGAAAGAATCTCTAGTGCCCTGGTTATGTGGACCCCCTCTACCCCGAAAGGGACATCTTCCAGATGAGTTGCCCCCTCTGCCCAGGGGGGGATTGTTCACCATGAGTGCCACAAAAAGATCCTTGGGATTTCTTGAACCACATTTTTCCTACCTTCTGGTTCCTGGAGTAGGACCTCTGGGGGTTGGAAAAGCGTAAGCCCACAGCAGACAAGGTCTTTCCGTCTTTCTCACTTCATGCAAGTGTGTCTCGTACTTTGGGTCCAAAAAGTGCAGATTTGTCGACAGATGCATTGATGAAAGAAGATTTAAAGGGGTCTGCGAAGTCACACAACCGCATCCAAGCATTACATCTCATGACAATGCCTGATGCGGCAGCTCGAGCTGCCCCCTCGGTGGTGTGAGATATCAAATGCATCGAGGAGTTTGAGATGGATTCAAGGATAGCTAGCTGCGAGGCGACAGTGTCACGCACCTCATCAGGCAATACTCCTGCCAAAGAGGAAGACATTTTGGAAATTAGGTCTCTTTGGAGGCGAATAAAGTGTGCCCGATAGTTCAGTGACTGAATGGTGAAGGTCGCTGAACCATAGGTCTGCTTCCCTAGTCTGTCCATTGTCTGGGACTCCCTGTTCGGAGGATGGACAGTGGAACTATCTTCTGCCAGCTCCCTCTTGGTGGCCATAGACCATAGAATCAACTGTCAACTGCTTGGACCAGTGGGGCTAGTCTTCAGGTGTATATAAAATTTTGTCTGGCCTCCAGGGGACAGGTTCTACATTGTCCAGGGCCTTCCAGGCATGCTGCACAATGAGCTTAACAAGATCATCTGCTAGTGGGGTCACCCATGAAGTAGATGGCCAGGCACGGAATGCCTACAAGAACACAGATTCCTCAGAAGAAGGATTAGAGGACTTCCAGTCTCCCCGCTGCTTGAGGATTTTGAGAATGTCTCCGAATGAGACATCATCTGGGGGAGACCGTGGGGACCCTTCCCCCATATCACAATTGGCGTCTTCAGTGATAGATTCCTCTGGGGAATCAAGTTGCTTCCTCTTGCACCATTTCATCCTGAGTGGCTGCCCAGTGAGATCTTCTGAGGAGGACTCCAGAGAAGGGGTTCCCTTCAAAGGGGGGGGGGTCTTGTGACTCCCGTGCCCGGGGTCCTGAAATAGGGGGTTTGGATAGCTGCATGCTGGGGGAGGGGTTATGATACTGATGTCATTGGTGCTGACTGCAAGCCAGCAGAGACAAAGACGCTCTCCATCACCTGGAAAGCAGGCCCATCTGAAGAGGGATGGAAGCCCGGAACTGGGAAGGACAACTTTGGAACCGAGGTCACACCCTGCCCTGAGGACCCCACCCCCAGGTGAGGAGCTCCGAGAGGACTGGAAATCGTCAGAGACGTGGACATAGACAGAGCCAGCGAGAAAATAGGTGCCGGGCTAGGTACCAAGGTACGGACGGTCCAAGCACTGTCCGAGAGAGCATCAGTTCCACTGGAGCCAATGCAGCAGGGGTGGTCAGTACCGACAGGGGAAAAACTGCTGTCGGAGCCAAGACAGTATGCACCAGGGTGGACATTGGTACAGAGATCTCTGGGACCTAGGTAGAGGCCAGAGGAGGATAAACAGGGGAAGATGTAGTAAAAGATTCTGAGCCAAGAGGGACGGAAGGTCTAGCTGGAACAAGCAATCCCCTAGCTGCCAGAAGCTGGTCCACAACCTGCACTAGATGTAATTCAGAAAATCTCCTGGTGGATCTAAAAGGAGGCTGTTGAAGGAGAATCAGGTCTTTCTAGTAAGGGGCTAAACCTCTACCCCAAAAAAGGGTCATAAGCTGGAGAGTATCTTGTCCCTGGCAAATATTCCAGTTTTGGAGCCGATGGAGCCGAAGAAACTATAGGCACCGTGGCCAGGGATGGTGTTGAAAGAGGTATAGTCATAGGAGCCAGTGTCGGATCCAAGGACGGCACTGAAATCAGTGGTGCCGAGGTTGGAATCAAAATAGGGGTGAATATCATGGACGGCACCGAGGGAGAAGATACAGAGCCTGGTGCCGAAGAGATCTGCACCAAGGGCGCCAGCGAAGCATGGAGCCGACTCAGTTCCATAACTGATGGAGATGCAGGAACCAAGTGACTCCATTTTTCCTTATGTTTTTTAGTCTTTGGAGGGGGTGAGACCTCCAACCCAGACAGAGCCTCTGAAAAAGGTGTCTTGATTAAACCTTTTAAAATAAGCTTATTTTTACGTTCTGCTAGTGTACGATTACTAAAACTAGCACAAATATCACAGTCAGCTTTAATATGATCCACACCCAAACAGTAGACAAAACGAGCGTGTCCATCCAAGTGGGGCATCTTATGCCCACACTTGTCACACTGTTTAAGCACCAACTTAGCTTTGTCTGATATAGTAAGGCAACAAGGCTATCCTATAGAAAAAACAAAAGAAGGGAGAGAAAAAGGTGAGAGAATACCAATGATGGTATTTAAAGGGCCTATCAAATGCAGGAAAGAGGGATAGTACCAATAATGGTAGAAATTAAATTACTAAGGTAAAGGGTAGGGAATAGAATTAGGTTATAGGCAACAGTGAGAAAAGGCTAAATTGACTAAAAAATAAGAAATTTTGAGGAGAAACTATCTTAAAAATTACAATTTTCAACTTAGCTTTGAGAGGGATGGCTAGCACGTCTGACGAGGAACGAGGCAAATGAGATCTGAAGTAACTAGGAGAGTGGCATTATAGGTAGGTCTTAGCTAAGAGTTTTTGGCTGACGTGAGCTTGGAAACGGCCGTATTGGTTCCAAGGACAGAACCGAAGTCCTGTTTGCAATGAATAAACAAAGATTTACAACATCAGATATTACTTTTTAATAAAACATAATCAGGTGAACTCTTTTTTTTGTGAACGTGCATTTTTTTGAAAATGCACTTTTGCGAAAGATAAACTTAAAAAAAAAAACACACACACAACGCAAATCATGTTTATATGGGAGGCAAGCCCCCCTGCACCCTCACACCCCTGCTATTTTTATTTTCTGACTGCGAGATCGCACTACAGTGGGGACAAGGGAACATTCCCTTATCCCTGCTGTGCCGCGATCTAAGCAACAGCCCCCATTACTGTTCATTTATTTGCCTTTTCGGGAAAGTGCATTTTCGAAAAAATGCACTTTTGCAAAAAGGAGTTTGCCTGAATACATTTCACTGAAATGTAATTTCGATGGGTCGAGGTAGATCCATATCTATATATATTGGTGAAGCACCTATGCAAGCCATGACAGGGATGAACTGGCCCGACCTCCATGCTGGAAGAAGAACCACAACTGTGTGGTCAACAGATTGGTGGGATGCTTTGGATCTGAAGGAGCTGCACTAGCTCAACAGCTCAAATCCGAAGAGGTTCGGATACAAGCAATGGCTGACAGTTACCTGTCAGATCCGATCCTGGTCCATAGTACTACGGAGAGAAAGAAAGACTCCATGGTGGAACTATGTAGGGGGTTGCAAACTAGGAGCAAGCACAAATCTCCAAGGCAAAGATGGCTACCAAGCTATAAAAGCAGAACCATTCTCAGGGAGCAATCTCATGGAGCTGTGACAGGTTAGATCATCCTGAACTCCATGCTTGCTGAAGCTGCTAAATGTACAGAGATCATCAATGCTGAGGCTCCTGCATGTAAAAGAGTCATCAGGTATTGAAGGATCTTTTGAATAGACATAGTAAAGGGATCTATGTTCTGATCTTTGGCCCAAATAGAAAACCCTAATCCATTTTCTATGGAACCAAGCTGTGAGCGTCAGACTGTGCAGGTTCGGATGAATCAGTCCCTGAGGATTAGATAACAGGTCTTGGGAATGATCCAGGATACACGGGCTGTGACTGACGCCATAGAAACGGGAACCAGACTTCACGGGGCCAGTAGGGGGCAATGAGGATCACTTTGCTTCTCAACGTCTTGAGTTTTCTGGAGAAATTTTTGGAATGAGGGGAAACGGGGGAAAGTAATACAGAAGACCCGGGGGCCAATCGTGTGTTAGAGCATCCCTCGGGGGTTCTCCCTAAGGGAGGATCAGGGCAAAGTAGCTGTTGCATTTGTAGTTTAGGGGGGAAGCAAACAGATCACAGCAAGGCTTATCCCAGCGTCAGAAGATCTGATCCGCTGTTACAGGGTTGAGGGACCACTCGTGTGGCATCAGGATGTTCCTGCTCAGATTGTCTGCAATAAGGTTGGAACTCCCGGGAAGGTGCATTGCTATAAGAAAGCAGTTGGAAGCTATCACCCACTGCTAAATTGTCATGGCTTCCCTATACAGGGGGTAAGACCTGGTTCTGCCTTGCTTGTTGATATACCAGATGACTGACATGTTGTCTGACCGAATTGCAATGGCCCCCAGAGGGTAGGGATGCATGGAACGCTTGCAATGCTAAGAAAACTGCTCTCAGTTCCAGGACATTTATATGCAAATTGGCCTCCATTGGGACTGGGTGCCTTGGACCGTCTTTCCCTGCAAATGCCCCCCCCCCTAATAGGGAAGCATCTGTGGTCACCGTGGCCGTGGGCTGGGGAAGACAGAATGGTCGACACCAAAGATTCGTTTGTGGCTTCATCCACCATAGAATTTCTTCCTTGCAACGGTTTGTAAGACGTATCATGTGGTTGAGTGGGTGAGTTAGAATGACCATTGTGCCGAAAGGAGCCACTGCAGGATTCTCATGTGCAGCCTCGCCAGTAGTACTAACGTAATGGCAGCCGCCATGGAGCCTAAGAGTTGCAGTACAAGACATGCTGGTACAGAGGTCTGAGGAAGAAGGTCTTGGATTTGGTGTCGTATTTTCAAAAGCCTACGAGGAGAGAGAGAAGCTTAACAGGATGTTGTGTCGAAGACTGCTCCAATAAATTCCAGTATCTTCGTTGGGGACATTTGAGATTTGTCCTTGTTGATTGTAATCTCCAAGTGGAGAGCGAGACCTTGAGTCTAAGAGAGGCTGTGGACTAGGAGATTCCTGATCGGAGCAGTAAGGAGCCAATCGTCTAGATACAGAAACACCTGAGATCCTTGTAGTCGAAGATGAGCTACCACAACTGCCATACATTTAGTGAACCCTCGGGGGGGCTGTTGAGAGACCAAATGGCAGTGCCCTGAACTGGTAGTGATTGGCTCCCAGCCGGAAGCAGAGAAACCTCCAGGAGCAGTTATCCATCTTTATGTGGTAGTATGCATCCTGGAGGTCTACAGGGCACATCCAGTTGTCCCTCCCTAGGAAGGGAAGAATGGACTGTACCATGACCATCCAGAATTTTTGAGGTTTGATAAATTTGTTCAATAGGCTGAAATCCAGGATTGGTCTCCAGTCCCCTGTGTTTTTTGGCACGAGAAAGGATGTGGAGTAAAACCGGAATCCTATCTGGTCTGGTGGGACTGGTTGGATGACTCTTTTTCTTGGCAGCTTTCCTATTTCTAGGGCTGCTAATTCCCTCTGATTGGGTAGTACATCGGGGATTCATTTGATGGGTCTGGGAATTAAATTGAATGGTAGCTGGTAGCCTCTTGATATTATTCTCTGCACCCAAACATCGGTAGTAATAAGATGCCAGGCTGGTAGGTGCAGACAAAAATTACCCCCAACTGCTTCTAGAGGAAAGCAATCGGGCTGCTGCTCAGGAGAGCTGGTAGGGTCTGCCGAAGAAAGAATCTCTAGTGCCCTGGTTATGCGGACCCCCTCTACCCCGAAAGGGACATCTTCCAGATGAGTTGCCCCCTCTGCCCAGGGGGGGATTGTTCACCATGAGTGTCACGAAACGATCCTTGGGATTTCTTGAACCACATTTTTCCTACCTTCTGGTTCCTGGAGTAGGACCTCTGGGGGTTGGAAAAGCATAAGCCCACAGCAGACAAGGTCTTTCCGTCTTTCTCACTTCGTGCAAGTGTGTCTCGTACTTTGGGTCCAAAAAGTGCAGATTTGTCGACAGATGCATTGATGAAAGAAGATTTAAAGGGGTCTGCGAAGTCACACAACCGCATCCAAGCATTACATCTCATGACAATGCCTGATGCGGCAGCTCGAGCTGCCCCCTCGGTGGTGTGAGATATCAAATGCATCGAGGAGTTTGAGATGGATTCAAGGATAGCTAGCTGTGAGGCGACAGTGTCACGCACCTCATCAGGCAATACTCCTGCCAAAGAGGAAGACATTTTGGAAATTAGGTCTCTTTGGAGGCGAATAAAGTGTGCCAGATAGTTCAGTGACTGAATGGTGAAGGTCGCTGAACCATAGGTCTGCTTCCCTAGTCTGTCCATTGTCTGGGACTCCCTGTTCGGAGGATGGACAGTGGAACTATCTTCTGCCAGCTCCCTCTTGGTGGCCATAGACCATAGAATCAACTATCAATTGCTTTGACCAGTGGGGCTAGTCTTCAGGTGTATATAAAATTTTGTCTGGCCTCCGGGGGACAGGTTCTACATTGTCCAGGGCCTTCCAGGCATGCTGCACAATGAGCTTAACAAGGTCATCTGCTAGTGGGGTCACCCAGGAAGTAGATGGCCAGGCATGGAAGGCCTACAAGAATACCGATTCCTCAGAAGAAGGATTAGAGGACTTCCAGTCTCCCCGCTGCTTGAGGATTTCGAGAATGTCTCCGAATGAGACATCATCTGGGGGAGACTGTGGGGACCCTTCCCCCTTATCACAATTGGCGTCTTTGGTGATAGATTCCTCTGGGGAATCAAGTTGCTTCCTCTTGCACCATTTCAACCTGGGTGGCTGCCCAGTGAGATCTTCTGAGGAGGACTCCAGAGAAGGGGTTCCCTTCAAAGGGGGGGGGGTCTTGTGACTCCCGTGCCCGGGGTCCTGAAATAGGGGGTTTGGATAGCTGCATGCTGGGGGGGGGGTTTATGATACTGATGTCATTGGTGCTGACTGCAAGCCAGCGGAGGCAAAGACGCTCTCCATCTCCTGGAAAGCAGGCCCATCTGAAGAAGGATGGAAACCCGGAACTGGGAAGGACAACTTTGGAACCGAGGTCACACCCTGCCCTGAGGACCCCACCTCCAGGTGAGGAGCTCCGAGAGGACTGGAAATCATCAGAGACATGGACATAGACAGAGCCTGCGAGAAAATAGGTGCCGGGCTAGGTACCAAGGTACGGACGGTCCAAGCACTGTCCGAGAGAGCATCAGTTCCACTGGAGCCAATGCAGCAGGGGTGGTCAGTACCGATAGGGGAAAAACTGCTGTTGGAGCCAAGACAGTATGCACCAGGGTGGACATTGGTACAGAGATCTCTGGGACCTAGGTACAGGCCAGAGGAGGATAAACAGGGGAAGATGTAGTAAAAGATTCTGAGCCAAGAGGGACGGAAGGTCTAGCTGGAACAGGCAATCCCCTAGCTGCCAGAAGCTGGTCCACAACCTGCACTAGATGTAATTCAGAAAATCTCCTGGTGGATCTAAAGGAGGCTGTTGAAGGAGAATCAGGTCTTTCTAGTAAGGGTCTAAACCACTGCCCCAAAAAAGGGTCATAAGTTGGAGAGTATCTTGTCCCTGGCAAATATTCCAGTTTTGGAGCCGATGGAGCCGAAGAAACTATAGGCACCGTGGCCAGGGATGGTGTTGAAAGAGGTATAGTCATAGGAGCCAATGTCGGATCCAAGGACGGCACTGAAATCAGTGGTGCCGAGGTTGGAATCAAAATAGGGGTGAATATCATGGACGGCACCGAGGGAGAAGATACAGAGCCTGGTGCCGAAGAGATCTGCACCAAGGGTGCCAGTGAAGCATGGAGCCGACTCAGTTCCATAACTGATGGAGATGCAGGAACCAAGTGACTCCGTTTTTCCTTATGTTTTTTAGTCTTTGGAGGGGGTGAGACCTCCAACCCAGACAGAGCCCCTGAAAAAGGTGTCTTGATTAAACCTTTTAAAATAAGCTTATTTTTACGTTCTGCTAGTGTACGATTACTAAAACTAGCACAAATATCACAGTCAGCTTTAATATGATCCACACCCAAACAGTAGACAAAACGAGCGTGTCCGTCCAGGTGGGGCATCTTATTCCCACACTTGTCACACTGTTTAAGCGCCAACTTAGCTTTGTCTGACATAGTAAGGCAACAAGGCTATCCTATAGAAAAAAACAAAAGAAGGGAGAGAAAAAGGTGAGAGAATACCAGTGATGGTATTTAAAGAGCCTATCAAAGGCAGGAAAGAGGGATAGTACCAATAATGGTAGAAATTAAATTACTAAGGTAAAGGGTAGGGAATAGAATTAGGTTATAGGCAACAGTGAGAAAAGGCTAAATTGACTAAAAAATAAGACATTTTGAGGAGAAACTATCTTAAAAATTACAAATTTCAACTTAGCTTTGAGAGAGATGGCTAGCACGTCTGACAAGGAATGAGGCAAATGATATCTGAAGTAACTAGGAGAGTGGCATTATAGGTAGGTCTTAGCTAAGAGTTTTTGGCTGACGTGAGCTTGGAAACGGCCGTATTGGTTCCAAGGACAGAACCAAAGTCCTGTTTGTAATGAATAAACAAAGATTTACAACATCAAATATTACTTTTTAATGAAACGTAATCAGGTGAACTCTTTTTTTTGTGAACGTGCATTTTTTTGAAAATGCACTTTTGCGAAAGATAAACTGAAAAAAAAACACACACACACAACACAAATCATGTTTATATGGGAGGCAAGCCCCCCTGCACCCTCACACCCCTGCTATTTTTATTTTCTCACTGCGAGATCGCACTACAGTGGGGACAAGGGAACATTCCCTTATCCCTGCTGTGCCACGATCTAAGCAACAGGCCCCATTACTGTTCATTTAGTTGCCTTTTCGGGAAAGTGCATTTTCGAAAAAATGCACTTTTGCAAAAAGGAGTTTGTCTGAATACATTTCACTGAAATGTAATTTCGATGGGTCGAGGTAGACCCATATCTATATATATTGGTGAAGCACCTATGCAAGCCATGACAAGGATGAACTGGCCTGACCTCCATGCTGGAAGAAGAACCACAACTGTGTGGTCATCAGATTGGTGGGATGCTCTGGATCTGAAGGAGCTGCACTAGCTCAACAGCTCAAATCCGAAGGGGTTCGGATACAAGCAACGGCTGACAGTTACCTGTCAGATCCGATCCTGGTCCATAGTACTACAGAGAGAAAGAAAGACTCCATGGTGGAACTATGTAGGAGGTTGCAAACTAGGAGCAAGCAAAAATCTCCAAGGCAAAGATGGCTACCAAGCTATAAAAGCAGAACCATTCTCAGGGAGCAATCTCATCTAGCTGTGACAGGTTAGATCATCCTGAACTCCATGCTTGCTGAAGTTTCCCAGATGAAGGAGAAATGGAGCAACCTCACTCAGGCAGTGTTTGGAAACAGCTCCCAAACCTTGTCCACAAAGCATGTGGTAAATACCCTCCAATCAAGCCACCATGTTTCCCAAGAAGAGAAAGGTGGAGCCAACCACTCAACCTCTCAGCTTTACAAATTTGGACAGAGTTTATAAGATGGGGATGATCAGATTTTAAACTCAATTGTTTGAGTTTAGAAAGTAGCTATAACAACAGGAAATATGCTGCTATGTAATTGGGCTAAAAGACATTAATGTTTATACACTTGTTTCTTTTCTTTTTTTTTTTTTGAAAGCAATAAGAAAAGAAGGTCATTGGGTCCGAGAGATGTCTCGGATCCAATGGAAACCAAGGTTAACCGGCCACTCCAGATCCGAAGGCACCAAATCTGAGGAGGGCCCAGTTTTCTGTAGTCAATCTGCTACCCATCGGATCCTAGAACTTCAGATCTGAGGAGAGAATCATTAATCGAAAAGATGTGGATCTCAGATTAGTTCAGCTGCCACATGTCGGATCAGAGATCATTGGATGTGAGGAAACAACCATTCTCTTTCAGCTCCAGATCCACAGTCACTGGATCCAAGAACAGTACAGCTATATCTGATATCAATTATCGGATCTTAAGTGAGGCAGTTCAAAGTGTATGCCTCCCAAGAAGAATTCCAGTCATTCGAATCAGAGGAC
Source organism: Protopterus annectens (assembly GCF_019279795.1). Taxonomy (NCBI): domain Eukaryota; kingdom Metazoa; phylum Chordata; order Ceratodontiformes; family Protopteridae; genus Protopterus; species Protopterus annectens. Next base: position 608,235,813 of record NC_056737.1, on the reverse strand, counting down.
TAGAACCAAAGATGGAGAATGTAAGCTGGGAGACTTACCATATCTACCTCTCAGATCAGAGGAGACTTTAGGATCTGAAGGTAGTGCCAAGAACTACGGATCTGGAGGGGGGTGAATCTGAGACTTGTAGAGGTGGTTCTGATTTTGTTTTTTTTTTAAGGGGGGGGGTTGAGCCCCTAAAGGAACCATAGTCAAATACAGCAGTTACACATACGTTTTGGTCTCTCTCATAAAATATGTAGTCTTCAGCAAACTACTGGGAAATAGTTGAGGACATAAGTCAGAAAATAATGGCAGACAACTAATTTTCAGACTTCATATCCTTCAAGAAAATTCATACCAATGCAAAACCTGTGATAATATCAACAGCCATAAGATTATGTTTCACATCTAATCACCCAATAATCCAGTCTTCTAACGGAAGACACAAAGACGGAATTTAGCAGGAATGAAGACCAAACACTCTACCTTGTGCCTGTTAAAGAAAACTAACTCTAACTTCTCCTAATGCTTGGTAGTCATCTGTAAGAGAAAGGTGTGTATGGAACAATTGCGAAGAACGGGGCATTCTTATAACCTGTAGTAAACAAAGAAAAATTTAAGTGGTTAATTAACTCGGCTACCTGGTGTGGGAATAGAACCAACAGTTTTCTGATCTTCCAGCTCCAAAGGTAAATATGCTACCCACTGAGCTATCAAGATGGCTGAAGCAGGTAAGCCTGAGATGATGAGGATAAAGAGTGGAAAGATAGAGGATGTCATAAGCAAGTTGTTCATGTCTGTTAGCTGCCTGACGACACTAGAAGGAAAATGCTGTTCCCAAGAACGCATGCTCAACACGGAAATCTGACCCAGCATGTGTTTAAAGAGACCAAGGGAGGTAATAGGACTTTTATATAGTATCTTCCATTCCAAGTTACACACAGAGCAGCTCCAAATAATAAGGTGCAGACCAACAGAAGCCATCATGGGAAACAACAAGGAAAAAAGCAGTACTCTCAGTCAGAGCGAGACAGAGGAACTGAGTTGAGAGGCAGAAGGCTTCCAATGTAGCATAGACTCAACCAGATGAAAGAAAACCAATTAACCTGGTAAACCAAACCACACAAAGCAGAAAGCCAACTTAGTGGGAGGGATATGGATACCATGGAAACCTAAGCAAAAAAGTTACCAGGACTGAGACTGTTAAAGAACAAGGTAACAGCCAGACATAAATCAACTAATATAAAGACAAGAAAAATCAAATAAAACCAAATTACAGTCAAATAACCAAGAGGAAGGAAGGAACTAGCAACAAATAACCAAAAATATAACTAAAGTCCTTACAGCTTGCGATTTTGGAATATTCTGTCTTAACACTTTCAGTGGCAAATGAGATCTGAGGAGCTAGAGGTGGTGTAGTGCATTATGGGAAGACAAAGGAGCTTCAAACTAGGATCTAAAGTCTGGAAAATGTAGCCGAGTCAGATCCGAGGATCAGATCCATAACCCATCAGTGAGGAAGAATGAAAAGGACAAAATCAGATCAATGTACTTTTTTGTGCTTTTCTGGGTGTGTGTTTTTTTTCCATATCACAGGCAAGTCCCACTGGCTGATCTAATTATTTTTTTCATTACCTATACCGAATGAGTTGCAAAGCCTGTTCACGCCCACCTCTCACCAATATGCATATGCATGGAAAAAAGACACTGCTGAGACAGCTCAAAATTTTGTGACAATCTCTGCACTGAAAATCGGGTTGTTTCTGGTAGTGGAAGCTGCAGGGGCACACTGACAAACAAAATGGAAACAAAAACAGACAGGTGTGGTATTGACATGTGTTTCAGACAACTGTGGGTAGACACAGACAGAGGGTGAACACCTGATGGGGATGACTTTCCCCCCAAGCCTTTCTGTGTTGGAGGGAAGCCTTTTAGCTTATCAGTGGGAGTGGTAAGCACTAGGTAACCTGTCTACCACATAAGGAGTGGTTTTCACCCAGAATTTGTAGTTATTGGCCGTTTGGGCGGTCTTCCATCTCTCTCAACTTTCTGATTTGAAGGCCTGCATTTGCACTTGTTTCTGTCCTGTAACTCCTGGGCCCATCTCATTTGCTCACTCAAAAAAAAAAAAAAATGTATCTGCTTTTACTGTATTTGTCTTTCTTCCTACTTTATTTTGCTTTTGCGTCATCTTAAAAGTACTCAGTTGTATTTATTACTGCTTGGTGTAACTCATTCTAAGCCTTTTAGTTTAAGCACTTGGGCTTCAGACCAGTTGTTTTACATTAAGAAGGTTTGTGGTCTGCACTGTAGTGGCAGAACAGGTAGCTTACATCCTTATAAGTTGGGAACTGCTGATTGAGGGCTCAGTGTCTGTTATTCTAAAAGTGTATTAATTCTGGTTTAAGCACTTGGGCTTCAGGCCAGTTATTTTACATTAAAAGGGTTCGTGGTCTGCACTCTTGTGGGAGGAGAGGCTGGACTCTGCCCTTCTGAGCTGGGAATTTCTGGTTAAAGGCTTATAGTGCCTGCATATTTGAACTGCTTCTTACTGAAATTGGTACACCTTCTTTGCTGTAGCATAGACTAGATCCAAGCCTGCTGAATCTAGCTTTGTTTGTATAACTTGAGCACTAATCCAGGCATTCTTTAAAGTATTCAATTGTATTTATTACTGCTTGGTAGTAACTTGATTAAAGTGTACCTATCATTCTAAGTCTTTTGGATTAAGCACGTGGGCTTCAGACCAGTTGTTTTACAGTAGGAAGGTTTGTGGCCTACACTGTGGTGGCAGGACAGGTAGCTTACATCCTTCTAAGTTGGGAACTGCTGATTGAGGGCTCAGTGTCTGTTATTCTAAAAGTTTATTAGTTCTGGTTTAAGCACTTGGGCTTCAGGCCAGTTATTTTACATTAAGAAAGTTCGTGGTCTGCACTCTTGTGGGAGGAGAGGCTGGACTCTGCCCTTCTGAGCTGGGAATTTCTGGTTAAAGGCTTATAATGCCTGCATATTTGAACTGTTTCTTACTGAAATTGGTACACCTTGTTTGCTGTAGCATAGACTAGATCCAGGCCTGCTCAATCTAGCTTTGTTTGTATGCTTGTTGTTTGTTTGCTTGTTATTTCCCTGAAACGCTAATTCCACCTAAAATGCGGGTTTTCAGTGCTTCTGTGGATCCCTAGTGATATCTGCATTGCTTACTGTACTTATTTCCTTGTTTCACTTGAAAGAAAGTTACTGTTTGTCATTTTGCATTTAAGTTACCTGTAACACATTGCATTTAAGTTACCTGGCACTTGCTCACTAAAGCAATTATATAAGTCAGCACTAAAAATTAAAAGCACTACACCCTCACAAACTCCCTTGAGTACCTCGTTCCCCATTGGCCCTTTTTTCAATTATAAAGGAATTCCCAATACTATTCTAGCATGTCCAAAGGTCAGTTGTCAATCTCCTCTCCGGTCCAGCTGGTGAATCTGGGAATCTTGAGGCAATGTTACAACTGCCTCATGTACACAGACAACCCTCTCCTCCTCCCAACAAATTCCAACACATGTGAGAGATGCAACCATATAGCCATACTGGAGGCTAAGCTCTCTCAACTCAGTACTGGCGAAACCAGTCAGGAGGAGAAGGAAACCACACTCACTACAATTCCAGTCTCACATAGACCTACCACGACAGCAAACCAAACACATAAACACACAAAAACATACTCGGAGGCTCTAAATAAAAATCTTCCTAAGCAGCAGAGACCTCCAAAGCAGACACCCAAGCAACTGCTACTCCAAAACAAAACACGTGCAACACATAACTCACAAAGCCAGTGTGCCGAACAGTCACAGCCCTTAAGGCTAAACAACACACCTGATACACTTGTAATAGGTGACTCTATCATCAGGCACACTGACGTCCCACTCACCAGGCTGAACAAGGAGAAGGTCACAGTGTGCTGCCTGTCGAGCGCTAGGATCCGCCACATAACACAAGCACTCAGGTTACTCCAAGGCAGGTACAAATATGACTCAGTCATTGTCCATGCTGGTGTGAATGACCTGAGATGTACCTCCCTGGACTACATGAAAAGAGACATAGAGGAGCTCCCTGAGCATGTAGCCTGGGCTGGTATGACCCTGACCTTCTTGAGTAGCATCTTACCCTCACCAAGAATAATGCCACAATATAAAGACAAGATGATCAATTTCAACAACTGGCTTAAGTATTTGTGTCATTCAAAGGGGATCCAATGCCTGTCAGCCTAGGATGACATGCTCAACAAGCCACGATGCTTAACTAGGGATGGCTTGCACCTGTCACCCCTGGGCTTTCAGATATTAGCAAAGGCTCTTGCTACCCCCATAGTGCATTTTTTAGGTAAGGCTCAAAAGACAAACCCACCTCCATAGGTATCACATGGGATAAGAAACTAACAGTAATGCTACTCAACGCCAGAAGTCTAAACCTCAAGATGCACGCACTCAAAACTCTCCTTAGCATGGAGAACATCGATATCTGTGCGGTAACAGAAACCTGGTTCAAGGCTCCCGAGAGCACCCCAGCACTACCAGGTTATACCTCATACCATGATTTTTGGCCCCAAAACTTGGACCAAACTACAAAAGGAGGGGGAGTATCAATATTCGTCAAAGGTACCCATACCTCCAGGTTGGTGGCACAGCACGAAGCATCAGAGACTATCCATGTGCAACTAACAGTGGGTAAAACTGCCTTCCAGTTTATAGCCTGCTACAGACCACCCTCCCAAACCTAGGAACCCCACTCTGCCTTCCTGAGAACACTGGAAAATATGAAGGTCTCTCCAAACACCATTATATTGGGCGACTTCAACTACCCAAACATAGACTGGGAGCATTATTCTAGCTCCAACACCCTAGCCCAAAGGTTCCTAGAATTTATAAACTCAAATGCTATGGAACAACTTGTTACCACTCCCACAAGAGGGGAAAACATACTGGACCTGATCATCACCAACATGGGGACTCTATGCTCCAGACCAGAAGTGTATCCCTCACTGGTAAGATCAGACCATAAACTAATCTCACTGGATATTCACATCCCGACTCCACCCCTGCCCTGAAAACCACAGTGAAAAACTTCTCTAAAGCAAATTTCACACTCCTCAAAACCGAGGTGGAATCCTTCAAAGCCCCCGGCCTGTGGAAAATACAGCCCAGACCGCAGAATCCTTTATAAATGCATTCTATGAACACCTTCAGGAATGCATGGATCATGCAATCCCAAATAAAACCAAGACCCAATCCTTCAAAGGCAGACGTCCTGTCTGGTGGACCCCAGCCATAAACAAACTATACAATAGAAGGAGGACGCTACTATATGATAGAGCAAAATCCCAAAAAGGGAAGGCATCTCTGATCAGTATTAGCAAAAAACTACAGGCACTCATAAAATCGTCTAAGGCCAGCTTCGAGAGAAAAATTGCACAGGACATTAAGGATGATCACAAGGCTTTCTTTAGCTATGTTAGGAACCTGGGTGGGAATTCCCAGATATGCTCAGAATTAGTCCAAAATGACAAAAAATACACCAAACCCACAGACATTGCCAACATCCTAGCTGACAGGATCAGCGCAAACTCCCCCCCCTCCTCACCAAAAGGGCAAATATCTAGCCCAGCAGAGTGCTGCCCCCCTGACATCTCAGATGCTCAGGTAAGAGCTGCCCTCTCCAAAGCAAAAAACACAGCATCAATGGGACCAGACAGTGTCCTGGGCTGCGTCCTACATGAACTCCAAGAAGAGCTAAACCCAAACATAAAACTACTGTTCAATCTCAGCCTTACTACAGGATATGTACCCAAAGAGTGGCATACAGCAACAGTGGTCCCTCTCCACAAAGGTGGTGCCTCAACGGATCCTGGAAACTATCGCCCCATAAGCCTGACTTGCTTGGTCTGCAAAGCTATGGAAAGGATCATCATGGACCTCATAAATAAAGATATTGGGGACCTACAGACACCGGATTCTACCCAGTTCAGCTTTGTTAAGGGCAGATTCTGCCTCTTAAACCTGGTTAATTTCTTTGAAACAGTCACCAAGGCCATTGACGAGGGGAAGGTGGTCCACACAGCCTACCTGGACCTCGCAAAAGCCTTCGATACAATACCCCACTCAGGCATCATAGATAAGCTCACCAGCTTAAATATAAACCCCTATGTCACTAGATGGGTTGCAAACTGGCTCAAGGACAGAACCCACATAGTTAGAATTGCTGGAGCCATGTCAGATTCCAAACCAGTTACAAGTAGCGTCCCACAAGGCTCAATCCTGGGACCTCTCTTGTTCAGTATATAATTCTCGGAGGTACAGGCCAACACAGAAGGACTGTGGCTGACCAAGTTCGCAGATGACTGCAAACTGGGTGTTATAATTGACTCTCCAGCCGCCACAAGCATTCTCCAAAAGGGCCTCATTGAAACAGACAACTGCTGCCAGAGCCATGGCCTCAAGCTAAATGCCAAAAAGTGTATAGTCATCCCCTTTGGCAAAAACAAAGTGCCCACAAATTACCACATAGGTGGTAATCCATTAAGTACAGAAGAAGTAATTAGGGACCTGGGGACCCAAATTGATAGCAATCTCTCATTTGACAACCACGTGGCCAAAGTGGTTAGAAAAACATTTTATATAGCCCACCTAATCATGAAGGGATTCACATCTAGATCACGGGAAGTCATCGTGCCTCTTTACTCATCCCTCATCAGGCCCATAATTGAGTACAATGCCCCTTTTGGGATGTACCTTACCAGACACCTGTAGCAACTGGAAAGACCCCAAAAGTACCTCACCAAGAGGATCAAAGGGCTCAAACAGATGCCATATGCTGCCCGGTTAAAGAAACTCCAGCTCTACTCAGTGGCATACCGCCTGCTCAGAGGCGATCTGTGCCTGACGTATAAAGCCATGTCCAACCCGGAATTAATGGACATGCTGTACCTCAGAAAATCCAAATCCCATTGAGCTACGCGCTCGAGAGACTTGAACCTCAGCACTGAAATAAATAGGACATGCTGGAGGGACAGATTCATAACCCAGAGGCTCCTTTCACTCTGGAATAAAATCCCAGTCCAGGTTAGGCAGAGTCCCTCATTGACTCTCTTCAAGAGGAATCTTGATGAGTGGATGGGAGATCATAGGTTTACCACGGGTATCACTTCTGTGTCACTGTTAGACAGAGGCACAGTATACTAACCTCGAAAAAGGGCATAGAAAAATTAATTTAAAATGGGTGGCGAAAGCCAAACACACTCTGGCTAGGCTTATAAATGCCCTAGGGCAGATAGCCTAGTATGAACCTATGAACCTATGACTGGAAAACAAACAAGGCATGGGGATTGATGCACAAGGTGGTGACTAGGCGATACGACAAGGTACAGGGCAGTGCCACATCAGCCCACAGACCAACCCACAAAATTAATCAGGATGTCATCTGCAGGTCATTACTGTGGTGGCCCAATGGTCAGGGCCCGTCAGTCACAGGCCTCAACCAGCTATGTCAAGATGTGTTTAGTTGTTTGGCAGGTGTTCAGCTGTCAGTGCACCTTAGATGTCATCAAACTATGCATCTGATGCCTAGGGACCACACAGACTCCCCCCGGGTCACTGTCAGAAGAGGTGCCGCAAATCCCCTCTTGAGGGGATTGAGAGAGACCTCTGGGCCACCTTCAGCAGGGTGACCTCCATGTTCCCTGGTGAGAAGTAGGTGTGGTGACCACTGATGACCCAGTAGCAGAGAAGCCAAACTGTGCAGGCTGAGGTGACCATCACTGCTCCACTGCCGCAACCACAACTGGACCTGCAGAAAAAAAAAAAGAGAAAAAAAGACAGCACATTAGTACACACATATATCATACAAACTATTCACATCATGGTGCTTTAACAAAGTATTAGTTTAAGGGTGTGCACACTTATGCATCCAGCTTATTGTACGTTTTTTATTTTTTATAATTTTCCCCCGAACGGATTTGTTTTTCAATTGAATTGTACAGGTTATAGGTCACATTAAAGGTGGGAAAAGTTTTGAAATTATTTATTGTGGTCTCATTTTTTTATATCACAAAAACCTTGCATTTTAACAGGGATGTGTACGCTTGTTATATCCACTGTATATTAAGCATTGATTAGGCCAATCATTGAATACAACACTCCCTTTGTTTAATATGTCTGTTGAAGTGCAGCCCAATTAGAAAGGCTCCTGAAGTTCCTAAGAATAACATTGGCTTAAAAACCCTAAGGTACCAGAGAAGACTAGAAGCACTGTTCATTCATTTGGTATCATACTGACTCCTCAGAGCAGAGCTATACCTTGCCTTCCATGCCGGTAGGTACCCAGTGGTCCTGGATCTCTTGTAACTTCACAAGTCAAACACTTCCACAAATACCAAAACCAAGGATGCAATTCTTCTTCAGCAAATTAATAAAACATGTTGGAGAGACAAGTTCATTACATAGCACCTCCCCCACCACTTTGAATAAACTCACCCTGCAGATCAAGCCGTGTGATGCACTACCTTCCTTAAAAATGGGCCCTGGGTGATTTTAACAGAGCTCATAAATTTACCACTGGCTTGACTGTCTTATCCCTTCTTGAGAGAGGAGGTACAGTGTAATGGTGGGTATTAGCAAGGCATAATGGCCACAAGACTCAGTTGTCTTGAATTGTCCTGTGATTTCTATGATTGCTATTATCGACTGGGATGATTTAGTCATGAAAAAAATATCTATCCATTAGGTTGCTAGTCAAAATATGGTATCTCCTTGATTTGTCCAGCTATTGTTTATGTTGAGACTGCCTATACTGGGTTTGTGGCTGACAGTGTAATTGATACTATTTGTAGTTGTTTACTTAATGTGTTGGTCTTTTCTGATAGTCAAGTTGGTAATGCTGCTGTGTATAATGAATAAGATGGCTGTTATGAAATGACATAATTTTTCCTACTTTTTGGTCAGAAACATCTTATGTCATGTTTGACTTACATGAATTAACAAGTAAAATTAAATTCAAATTAATATACCATAGCCTTCTGTAAATACAACGTTGTGCAGAAGATATATCAAAGGTCCTCAGGGTGAGGGGTGGAAGATGTTCAAACATGCTTTCTGAACCTCTGCATGGCCCAAGTTTTCACATCTGGAATGGTGGACAGTTAGGGTCTATGGGGAAGCTATCTGCTGGCCTTCTTTGGGATGGAAGCCATTATATCTAGGTTCTCCTATGCAATTTTTATGGCATTCTTCAAAATACCTGCTATCTGGGTAGATCAGTCAGGAAGCTACATGGGATATCCAACAAGCCTATTGTAGTATTTGGATGGGTAAATATAATCCCCTGGATTTACTAAACTTTCGTGCAGGACTAGAAGCGACTGTGTAGAAGCAGGATGGCAGCGTGCCATACATAATAATGAGGCATGCTGCCCGAGCTCCTAATCTTACATGGAGTGTGTAAGAGTGCAGGGGGCATGTCTGAGAGCAGAGCTCTAACAATATACACACTCCCGCAATACAGAACAGCAGAAAGGTGTCCGCATATCCACACCAACAGTCCCCCATGTGTACAACAGCAACAGTATATATAAATAAAATAAAGAAACCCTTTTAATGTTTATTAAAAATCCGAATAAAGCTAACCTTAGGCGCGCTAGTGTGCCCATCACTTAGCTATGGTTAATGTAGCTTAAATGGCTGAAGAGGATAACAAGGAAGATATATGCAAATGAAGCAGCATAGCAATAGTGTAGTGGGCAGAGCATTCGCCTTACGAGCAGGTATTCCTGGTTCGATTCCCACTGCAGCACATTCCATTTTCCATGGCAAAGCATGTTATGAGTAATATTTATGTTGCACAACTCACTAAATAACATATTTTTATGAACTGGAGTATTGCAGTAAATGCACATATGAGGTGTCAGTGTCATAATGGATAAGGCACTAGTAAGCAGGTGTAAGCACTAATAATCAGTAGTAAGCATATTTAAGCACTAGTAAGAGGACTTAAGCCCGTTTGCGCAGTGGTAAGCAGTGCCTACACTTGTTAAGCAATTCAGAAGCTAACTCTCTGTAAGCAGATGTAATGGCAGGTTAGCAGTGCTTACCGTCGCGTAAACCCGCTTACAAATGCTCAAAAGTGCATTAATCACTCTGTATCCAACAGCCCTTGTTCTGCCCATCAACAAAATAAACAGCCATGCAGGTCTTGAACCCAGGACCCTATGCACCATAGTCACAGTAGTTAACTACCAAGCCATCACAGAAGTACAGAAGAATGAGGTAGCAGCAAACAATTCCTCACCATAGTATAATCAAACTGAACCCGTGAATGGAATCAGTATACAGTCATATGTTCCATAACCCACTTCATAACATAAATATGTGAACTGGAGTACAGCAGTACGCCCAGAAGTGAGGTGTAATTGTAAGAGAGTGCTGAAGTCCCCAATAAAACATAAAGGACCCCACAGAGTATACGTACACATTAATCATGGATACCAGGCATACATATAAGGTGTAATAAATAATAACACAATGCTAAAAAGCCATTATAATGCAAAGTCTAATGTAAGCAATGCTAATCATTGCACAGGCCAGCTTAGGAAGTGTAAGCAATGTGTAGACAAGCTAACTCATTGTGCCCAGTGGTATACCCCTTTAAACAATGCCAACCCTAGGTAAGCAGGTGTGTCCATAGCTTAGCCTTTTCAAAACCGGCCAATTACAGAAAAGTGCAGGAAATCGGCCTTACTTAAACCCAAGAGGCAGGAATACATCTCATAACTGGTTATAGCTTCCCCTTGCAGGCACTATGGTAGTAAGGGGAGAAGGTGTGCGATTCCGGGCACAGCGCTGGTGCATCCAGGAGTCCAAGGTCATGGCAGGACTCCTAGTTATAGACCATGCTCAGACACTGCTGCAGGGCCAGTACCAGGGCTGCCAATATAAGGCGGAGGCCTGGGACCATCTCACCCGTGACCTCACCAGTGCCACTGGCATACCCCAAACTGGTGAGCAGGTCAGGCAACACTATGCCGACTTGAAGCGGCGTAAGGGAGACCTCTTGGAGGAGTGGCTCCAAGAGGCTAGAGTGTCAGTGGATGTTCAAAACGTGTGTAAGTATCATCCCAGTATGTGTGTAATAATTGCAGCTCAGGTATATCATGGATAGGTATGGCTAAATATTCCTCTTATGTCCTCCACAGCTGCAATGGAGCGGGCCGCGATCCATGGAGGCCCACATCAGTCACCTGGAGAGGTTGTGATGCGAGGCAGGTCAGCAATACTCATGCATTTACTGTCATAGGAAATAAAAATAAATGTTGTAGTAAATTAATTGCTAGTATAAAACCTGTATTGTTCAAGGCAAGTACTACATAAACTACAGAATATGGCAGTAAGAGTCTCATATTGTTTGTAAGTCAATAAAAGTGTAATAGCCTGACAAAACAGGCCTAACTGCTGGACTGCACGTGTATATCCTGGTATCATACAGAAATGTAGCTGTGCAATCATATAATAGTACTGTAGTATTAAACACTGTTACCCACACTGCACACCACAAATTGAATGTGTAGGAATGCCTGTATATGACAGGTGTAATCCCCAGAGGCCATTTAGTACAACTGAGAAGCACACAGACAGTAAACAGGGAAAATGCAGACAACAAAAAACAAATATCACATGCAACTGAGACGTGAACTGTTATTTTAGCATACAGCCACAGTCCAGAATGTCTAGTAAAGTGGCCCATATCTGTTGCCTATCAACCTGTCCCCCTGGGAAATCAGTGGGATGATCCCAGACATATAGGTAGCACACAGGAAATGCAACTGATTGACACACAGCTATGAGAACAAAGCTGGCACACTAGCAACTCCCTAATACCTTATGTAACTAAGAAGCCACGTATGTCCCATTTACACCCCAACTTGTCAAGCTGTGGTCAGAGTGTGTACAGTTACAGAGTGAGATTTATGTGCATAATAGTAATGTGGACTCTGATACTGTGTGTGTGGGAACATTCAGGTAGTGCTAATAAACATTCCTCCCAAAGGTCTGTCAGATACCAACACTGTGCCCAGAAATACAAGAATGATATGCAGTTGCTCTGAATGATGAGGTATTACACATCACTGTCGCCCACACTGTCCAACAACATATGACTGTCTAGGAAATCTGTATATGAGTGCTGCAATACAAGGTCAGAATGCACAAGCACAGGGGATTAATAAGACAGAAAGTGGATAGGAGATATACATCAATAGCTACATAGCAGACACAACTGTGATGGACAGTGTGTAAGTTGTAGCAGACACAGCCATGGTCTGAATGATCCTGGGAGGAATGCTGCACAGATGCATACCCCACAACTGTGCAGAAGAGGCCAGAATGTCCAGTATATGTGCCCATGTCTGCTGCCTGTCCTCCTGTGCACCTGGTAAGTCTGTGGGATGATCCCAGATGTTTAGCCAGCAAACAGGGAATACAAGTGATTGTCAAACATCATGAGAACACACCTGTCACTGTAGCAACCATGTTGTCAAGCTGTGGTCAGAGTGTGTACAGTTACAGAGTGAGATGCATGTGCATAATACTAATGTGTAATCTGGAACTTTGTGTGGCAACAGTCAGGTAGTGCTAACAAACATTGCTCCCACAGGTACGTTGGATACGGACACTGTACTGAGAAATACAGAACATTATAACCTGTACTGGTAATGTTCACTCTGGTATTGTAGGGAATTGTGAGTGTTGCAGTTTCTCTGAATAATAAAGTATCACTGGTCACTGTCACCCACACTGTGCTACATGATATAACTGTGTAGGAAAGCATGTATATATCTGTGTCAGGTCACTAAAGGTGGAAAAGGGCAATATTCAAGATATGTCCAGGCACACCAGCATGTGGTCAACATATGGCCAGAGTCTGTGCAGAAAGAGTTGGATAGCATAGTGCAAAACATCAATCTGGAATCCGGGAGTATGTGAACAAATAGTTAGTTAGTGTTAACAAACATTCCCTCCACAGGTATACCAGGTAAGAGGTGTATACTGCAGGTAAAACCGGTTCATGTGTAATGATGACGACAGCCATATCACTGTCCAAACTAAGGCTATAGGGTAGTGTAGTAAGACTTGTAAGGTACAGATAAGAGCACTGACTAGGAAAGTAATGTGGACTACAGGAATATACTAGTTGTTAATTGACATCTTTCTCCCCCCCCCACCTTATCTCCAACAATAATCAACATACCCACCCAACTAGTATGTAATGACTCTGATAATGTCCAATTGTTTGATAAATATTTTAATGGTTCCCATGCATGTGCTATATTGAATTATTCCAACATTGGTGGCATGGTGCCATCAACGTACCTGCATGTTGTTCTCATTACCTCTGTGGTCCCATATATAGGTTCATAGGTTCATACTAGGCTATCTGCCCTAGGGCATTTATAAGCCTAGCCAGAATGTGTTTGGCTTTCGCCACCCATTTTAAATTAATTTTGCTATGCCCTTTTTCAAGGTTAGTATACTGTGCCTCTGTCTAACTGTGACACAGAAGTGATACCCGGGGTAAACCTACGATCTCCCATCCACTCATCAAGATTCCTCTTGAAGAGAGTCAATGAGGGACTCTGCCTAACCTGGACTGGGATTTTATTCCAGAGTGAAGGGATTTTATTCCAGAGTGAAGGGAGCCTCTGGGTTATGAATCTGTCCCTCCAGCATGTCCTATTTATTTCAGTGCTGAGGTTCAAGTCTCGAGCGTGGCTCGATGGGATTTGGATTTTCTGAGGTGCAGCATGTCCATTAATTCCGGGTTGGACATGGCTTTATACGTCAGGCACAGATTGCCTCTGAACAGGCGGTATGCCACTGAGTAGAGCTGGAGTTTCTTTAACCGGGCAGCATATGGTATCTGTTTGAGCCCTTTGATCCTCTTGGTGAGGTACTTTTGGGGTCTTTCCAGTTGCTGCAGGTGTCTGGTAAGGTACATCCCAAAAGGGCATTGTTCTCAATTATGGGCCTGATGAGGGATGAGTAAGGAGGCACATGACGCCCCTGATCTAGATGTGAATCCCTTCATGATTAGGTGGGCTATATAAAATGTTTTTCTAACCACTTTGGCCATGTGGTTGTCAAATGAGAGATTGCTATCAACTTGGGTCCCCAGGTCCCTAATTACTTCTTCTGTACTTAATGGATTACCACCTATGTGGTAATTTGTGGGCACTTTGTTTTTGCCAAAGGGATGACTATACACTTTTGGCATTTAGCTTGAGGCCATGGCTCTGGCACCAGTTGTCTGTTTCTATGAGGCCCTTTTGGAGGATGCTTGTATCGGCTGGAGAGTCGATTATGGCGCCCAGTTTGCAGTCATCTGCAAACTTGGTCAGCCACAGTCCTTCCGTGTTGGCCTGTACCTCCAAGAAATATATACCGAACAAAAGAGGTCCCAGGACTGAGCCTTGTGGGACACCACTTGTAACTGGTTTGGAGTCTGACATGGCTCCAGCAATTCTAACCATGTGGGTTCTGTCCTTGAGCCAATTTGCAATCCATCTAGTGACTTAGGGGTTTATATTTAAGCTGGTGAGCTTATCTATAATGCCCGAGTGGGGTATTGTATCAAAGGCTTTTGCGAGGTCCAGGTAGGCTGTGTGGACCACCTTCCCCTTGTCAATGGCCTTGGTGACTATTTCAAAGAAATCAACCAGGTTTAAGAGGCAGGATCTGCCCTTAACAAAGCCGAACTGGGTAGGATCCAGTGTTTGTAGGTCCCCAATATCTTTATTTATGAGGACCATGATGATCCTTTCCATAGCTTTGCAGACCAAGCTAGTCAGGCTTATGGGGCGATAGTTTCCAGGATCCGTTGAGGCACCACCTTTATGGAGGAGGGACCACTGTTGCTGTACGCCACTCTTTGGGCACATATCCTGTAGCAAGGCTGAGATTGAACAGTAGTTTTATGTTTGGGTTTAGGTCTTCTTGGAGTTCATGTAGGACGCATCCCGGGACACCGTCTGGTCCCATTGATGCTGTGTTTTTTGCTTTGGAGAGGGCGGCTCTTACCTGAGCATCTGAGATGTCAGGGGGGCAGCACTCTGCTGGGATAGATATTTGCCCTTTTGGTGGGGAGAAGTTTGCGCTGAACCTGTCAGCTAGGATGTTGGCAATGTCTGTGGGTTCGGTGTATTTTTTGTCATTTTGGACTAATTCTGAGCATATCTGGGAATTACCACCCAGGTTCCTAACATAACTAAAGAAAGCCTTGTGATTATCCTTAGTGTCCTGTGCAATTTTTCTCTCAAGCTGGCCTTAGACAATTTTATGTGTGCCCATAGTTTTTGCTAATACTGATCAGTGATGCCTTCCCTTTTTGGGATTTTGCTCTATCATTTAGTAGCTTCCTCCTTCTATTGTACAGTTTGTTTATGGCTGGGGTCCACCAGACAGGACGTCTGCCTTTGGAGGATTGGGTCTTGGTTTTATTTGGGATCGCATGATCCATGCATTCCTGAAGGTGTTCATAGAATGTGTTTATAAAGGATTCTGCGGTCTGGGCCGTATTTTCCACAGGCCCAGGGGCTTTGAAGGATTCCATCTCAGTTTTGAGGAGTGTGAAATTTGCTTTAGAAAAGTTTTTCACTGTGGTTTTCTGGGCAGGGGGTGGGACTGGGATGTGAATATCCAGTGAGATTAGTTTATGGTCTGATCTTACCAGTGAGGGATACACTTCTGGTCTGGAGCATAGAGTCCCCATGTTGGTGATGATCAGGTCCAGTATGTTTTCCCCTCTTGTGGGAGTGGTAACAAGTTGTTCCATAGCATTTGAGTTTATAAATTCTAGGAACCTTTGGGCTAGGGTGTTGGAGCTAGAGTACTGCTCCCAGTCTATGTTTGGGTAGTTGAAGTCGCCCAATATAATGGTGTTTGGAGAGACCTTCATATTTTCCAGTGTTCTCAGGAAGGCCGAGTGGGGTTCCTGGGTTTGGGAGGGTGGTCTGTAGCAGGCTATAAACTGGAAGGCAGTTTTACCCACTGTTAGTTGCACATGGATAGTCTCTGATGCTTCGTGCTTTGCCACCAACCTGGAGGTGTGGGTATCTTTGATGAATATCGATACTCCCCCTACTTTTGTGGTTCCGTCCAAGTTTTGGGGCTGAAAAGCATGGTATGAGGTATAACCTGGTAGTGCTGGGGTGCTCTCGGGAGCCCTGAACCAGGTTTATGTTACTGCACAGATATCGATGTTCTCCATGCTAAGGAGAGTTTTGAGTGCATGCATCTTGAGGTTTAGACTTCTGGCATTGAGTAGCATTACTCTTAGTTTCTTATCCCTTGTGATACCTATGGAGGTGGGTTTGTCTTTTGAGCCTATTCTAAAAAAGGCACTATGGGGGTAGCAAGAGCCTTTGCCAATATCCGAAAGTCCAGGGGTGACAGGTGCAAGCCGTCCCTAGCGAAGCATCGTGGCCTGTCGAGCATATCATCCCAAGCTGACAGGCCTTGGATCCCCTTTGAATGACACCAGTACTTAAGCCAATTGTTGAAATTGATCATCTTTTCTTCATATTGTGGCATCATTCTTGGTGAGGGTAAGATGCTACTCAAGGTCAGGGTCATACCGGCCTGGGCTACATGCTCAGAGAGCTCCTTTATGTCTCTTTTCATGTAGTCCAGGGAGGTACGTCTCAGGTCATTCACACCAGCATGGACAATGACTGAGTCATATTTGTACTTGCCTTGGAGTGAGCTGAGTGCTTGTGTTATGTGGTGGATCCTAACGCCCGACAGGCTGCTCACCGTGACCCTCTCCTTGTTCAGCCTGGTAAGCGGGATGTCAGTGTGCCTGACGATAGAGTCACCTATTACAAGTGTATCAGGTGTGTTGTTTAGTCTTAATGGCTGTGACTGTTTGGCACACTGGCTTTGTGAGATATGTGTTGCACATGTTTTGTTTTGGGGTAGCGGCTGCTTGGGTGTCTGCTTTGGAGGTCTCTGCTGCTTCGGCAGATCTTTATTTATAGCCTCCGAGTATGTTTTTGTGTGATTATGTGTTTGGTTTACTGTCGTGGTAGGTCTATGTGAGACTGGAATTGTAATGAGTGTGGTTTCCTTCTCCTCCTGACTGGTTATGCCAGTACTGAGTTGAGAGTGCTTAGCCTCCAGTTTCGCTATATGGTTGCATCTCTCACATGTGTTGGAATTTGTTGGGAGGAGGAGAGGGTTGTCTGTGTACATGAGGCAGTTGTAACATTGCCTCAAGATTCTCAGATTCACCAGCTGGACCTTAGGGGAGATTGACAACTCACCTTTGAATATGCTAGAATAATATTGGGAATTCCTTAATAATTGAAAACCAGGGCCAGTGGGGAGTGAGGGTGTAGTGCTTTTAATTTTTAGTGCTGACTTATATAATTGCTTTAGTGAGCAAGTGCCAGGTAACTTAAGTGCAATGTGTTACAGGTAACTTAAATGCAAAAATGACAAACAGTAACTTTCTTTCAAGTGAAACAAGGAAATAAGTACAGTAAGCAATGCAGATATCACTAGTGATCCACAGAAGCACTGAGAAGCCACGTATTAGGTGGAATTTGTTCCAGGGAAATAACAAGCAAACAAAGAACAAGCATATAAACAAAGCTAGATTCAGCAGGCCTGGATCTAGTCTATGCTACAGCATACAAGGTTTACCAATTTCAGTAAGATACAGTTCAAAATATTCAGGCACTATAAACCTTTAACCAGACATTCCCAGCTCAGAAGGGCAGAGTCCAGTCTCTTCTCCCACAAGAGTGCAGACCACAAACCTTCTTAATGTAAAATAACTGGCCTGAAGCCCAAGTGCTTAAACCAGAACTAATACACTTTAAGAATAACAGACACTGGGCTCTCAATCAGCAGTTCCCAACTTAGAAGGATGAAAGCTACCTGTCCTGCCACCACAGTGCATGCCACAAACCTTCCTAATGTATAACAACTGGTCTGAAGCCCAAGTGCTTAATCCAAAAGACTTAGAATGATAGGTACACTTTAATCAAGTTACTACCAAGCAGTAATAAATACAATTGAATACTTTAGAGAATGCCTGGATTAGTGCTCTAGTTACACAAACAAAGCTAGATCAAGCAGGCCTGAATCCAGTCTATGCCACAGCAAACAAGGCTCACCAACTTCAGTAAGAAGCAGTTCAGATATGCATGCACTATAAGCCTTTAGCCAGAAATTCCCAGCTCAGAAGGGCAGAGTCCAGCCTCTCCTCCCACAAGAGTGCAGACCACGAACCCTCTTAATGTAAAATAACTGGCCTGAAAGCCCAAGTGCTTAAACCAGAATTAATACACTTTTAGAATAACAGACACTGAGCCCTCAATCAGCCATTCCCAACCTAGAAGGATGTAAGCTACCTGTTCTGCCACTACAGTGCAGACCACAAACCCTCTCAGTGCAAAACAACTGGTCTGAAGCCCAAGTGTTTAAACCAAAAGGCTTAGAATGAGTTACACCAAGCAGTAATAAATACAATTGAGTACTTTTAAGATGATGCAAAAGTAAAAAAAGTAGGTAGAAACACAAGTACAGTAAAAGCAGATGAATTTTTTTTCTGAATAAGTGCTGAGATCAAAGAAACAGATTTGAGTGCTGAAACTAGAAAACTGGCTAGTTATAAGAAAAAAAACTAAGCTAGAAGGCTTCCCTCCAACATAGAAGGGCTTGGGGGCTCAGAAGCCTACAAATAGTCTATACCACTTAACAGGAAAGGCAGGAAACAAGCTTAATTTTTTTTTCTGTTTCCCAGATGCTCTCTTTGTACACAGTAGGAGTGCCTGAAATCAGAATATGATCTCACTGCACTCAGTTGAGTGAGCAAATGAGATGGGCCCAGAAGGAGTATCCAAACACAAATTTACAAGAGGGGAGGGCAGTTGCAAGGCCACTAAGATTAACACCAAAACAAAAACAGGGAGGGTGGGTTGGACTAACTGAAGAGCAGAGTCAAAACTTCCAGTTCAGTTAATATTCCTTCCACACAGTTAAAATCAATTTAAATAATGTATTTTTTGAAAAAAAAAAGAGCAGATAAAGGTACTTAAATTCTCTTATACGTCCAGTTGAATACAGCAAGTCCTTAGCCGGCCAAAGCTGAGGTTTTTAAGCAGAAAATATTTCACACTGTACCACTTAAATAGGCAAGGACAGGAAATCAAATAATGTGACTACCCCCACACCTGTAATTACTAGCAAATAACAAAGTTCAGCAAACACTGACTAACTTCCAGTTCAGTTAATATTCCTTCCACACAGTTAAAATCAATTTAAATACTGTATTTTTTTGAAAAAAAGAGCAGATAAAGGTACTTAAATTCTCTTATACGTCCAGTTGAATACAGCAAGTCCTTAGCCGGCCAAAGCTGAGGCTTCTAAGGAGAAAATATTTCACACTGTACCACTTAAATAGGCAAGGACAGGAAATCAAAGAATGTGACTACCCCACACCTGTAATTACTAGCAAATAACAAAGTTCAGCAAACACTGACTAACTTCCAGTTCAGTTAATATTCCTTCCACACAGTTAAAATCAATTTAAATACTGTATTTTTTGAAAAAAAAGAGCAGATAAAGGTACTTAAATTCTCTTATACGTCCAGTTGAATACAGCAAGTCCTTAGCGCCAAAGCTGAGGTTTTAAGCAGAAAATATTTCACACTGTACCACTTAAATAGGCAAGGACAGGAAATCAAAGAATGTGACTACCCCCACACCTGTAATTACTAGCAAATAACAAAGTTCAGCAAACACTGACTAACTTCCAGTTCAGTTAATATTCCTTCCACACAGTTAAAATCAATTTAAATACTGTATTTTTTGAAAAAAAAAGAGCAGATAAAGGTACTTAAATTCTCTTATACGTCCAGTTGAATACAGCAAGTCCTTAGCCGCCCAAAGCTGAGGTTTTTAAGCAGAAAATATTTCACACTGTACCACTTAAATAGGCAAGGACAGGAAATCAAAGAATGTGACTACCCCACACCTGTAATTACTAGCAAATAACAAAGTTCAGCAAACACTGACTAATTTCCAGTTCAGTTAATATTCCTTCCACACAGTTAAAATCAATTTAAATACTGTATTTTTTTGAAAAAAAAGAGCAGATAAAGGTACTTAAATTCTCTTATACGTCCAGTTGAATACAGCAAGTCCTTAGCCGGCCAAAGCTGAGGTTTTTAAGCATGTGCATGTGTTCTGTTTGCTATGCAACTGTTCCGTATCTGGTGTCTGGGTTAATGGGAATATCTATGCATGCTGTTATCTCTAACCCTGGAATGAGTTGACTATTACTAACCCATATATGATGATGAAATGTAAACACTATACCACGCTTGGGAAGGCCAGTCCCAGTGGACCCACCTGTCCCACCTCAGCTGGCCGTGGCACAGGGCACCAGCATGTCAGGGGCCCAACCCCGGACCTCCCTGTCCGTTGGTCCTGCACCACCTTCGGGTGGAACTGCCTCAAGGGATGGGGCTCACCACCCCCTGGGAGTGGGCGCGGACAGGCACCTGTTACCTGTCGCCAGGTCGGGGTCGTGGTGCACAGAGCAATTAACGAGCAGTTTGGTGATCTTATACGCTAGCTCGAGAGGCAAGTGTTGCAATTAGAGAGTCAGCCTAGCTCTGCGACTCAGCCCCCAGCACAGCCACCTTCGGGGCTGTGAAGGTGCAGTGGTTACTGCCCATGGGTGAGGACCTCAGTCCCACTGTTACCACTAGGGGGCTTGTGGGCTTCTGATATCCCAACACCCTGCTCCATCAAGGTGTTTACCCCCACGTGTCATATACCACTTCTGTATGTGTCTTGTTTGACTTGTCTGTTAACCTACCCAACCTACCTCCCCAAATATACCTACTACCCCTTCCCAACATCCCACTCTCACCTGAAAAAAAAAAAAGGCAATCTGTTCCCACAAAAAAATCTTGCCCCATACATAGCTGTCCATTTCGCACATGTATCCACTGGACACATGTAATCCGGTCTAATTGGCATCACAACTTATTACTGTTGTCCTCACACCTCTCCCAGGGGTTTGAGTGTCCAAATCTACCTCCAAATTCAGTGTATATGCACAGCTGTTGCTGTAGAAGAAATGGACAGCTATGGACCTTCCCTACACCCTTCCTGCACATCCCAGGCTATTTTCCCTACTGTCTTTCCCTCTTTGTGCCCCTTTTATCACCACTTTCCTATCAACCCCTTTTTCTTTTCTTTTAAAGAAATTAGCATGGGGGTAAGCAGGAGTAAGCACTTTTAAGCAGCAGTAAACGGGTTCAGGCCTGTTTGCGTGGGGGGTAAGCAATGCCTACACAAGTTAAGCAATGCAGAAGCTGAGTTTAAGAAACTGTAACCAGAAGTTAGCAGTGCTTACCTCTGCGCAAACCCACTTACAACTGCTTTAAATTGCCTTAATCACTCTGTATCCAATGCCCGTGTTCTGCCCGACAACAAAATAAGTAACCTCTGCAAGTCTTGAACCCAGGACCCTGCACACCATAGACAAAGTGATTTACCACTAAGCCATGCCAGTTATACATAACTCTGATTTTTTCAAAAGCATATCATCCAGCTCAGTCATGCAACAGTACAGAGAATGCATTCCAACATTTAGATGTCTGTGTGTGTAAATATATCAATATCCAAACAGATACAACATATCTATATATGTAGATATATATTTAGAAATATCTACATATATATATATATAAATATCTGAGCATATATACATGCAAATGCCTACATCGACACATATATATGTCTACACCTATATGTCTACATATACACAGCAAGTTAAATATATATAAGCAGATTGAACATTGAACATTTGCCTGTAGTTCCTAAATTGTGTAGTCCATATTATTAATATGACTGTTGCATCACATATGTTTTATCATAATGTGCACATAGCAGATACATACGGTGAGATACATGTGGAAGGGTATACACAACTGTGACGTTTACTCATGATGGGAATATGGTCTTATACATATAATAGGTCTATATATGTCTACATGTACATACACATGTATACTCATACATATGTCTGCATACACATCTGTATATTGCTACATATATATGACCATGTGTACATCTGTTTGTATGTACATATATGTATATATATATATATATATATATATATATATATATATATATATATCTACACATATATGTATATATACACGTGTATATATAGCTATATGTATATATAGATATATGTGCATATAGCTATATATGCATGCACATCCTATGTGTACAGATATGCCTAGTTATATTGGTATATATGTAGATATCTATAACTATATGTGCATACATATCTATTCTGATATACCTACTACTGTCAATATATATGTAGATATCCATATGTATATGTGCATATGTATCACTATCTGTATATGTGTAGACATATAATGCTCTGTATATGTATATATCTGGGTGTGTATATGTATATTTATGTACATATACATACCCATCTATATATATCAATATGTATATGTGTAAATATCTATATAGATATCTGGATAATTATATGTACATATATTTTCACCATATGTCCTGAACATGGCATGTGGCCCTATCTCAGCCCTTACAGTCCCAACTTCTTGTGCAAGGAGATGTCAGGTATGTATAGCAGGTATATTAGTAGACTATTGCTACTGTAACAGGGATTGTCTTCACAGACATGGTTTGTGTGTTGGAGATCACATCTGCTTTTCACATGTGCGCCATTGGCTGTTGACAGACATCCTAAGGACCTCATAGTACAGTACCGCTGCTAGCACGTAATGCTCCTGTGAACTACAGCAGATATATTGGCCAATATATGTGGACATTTTGACACACTCTGGACAGTCCAGAGGTATACATCTGTACAGCATCCCACTGCTCTGTCTGACATACATGACTGTTAAGGGAGGTCTGGCCGCAGTACATCTGGCAAGTATCTGGACATGAATTCTCATTGGGTAAGTACACTAAGCTGCTAGGCATGTAACAAAGCACTGTGCAGGCTACAGACAGACTGGCTCAACACTGGCCTACATCTCCTATGGGGGAATGCACATGTACCTGCATATATAGCAGGCTCTACAGGAATGTCACAGCACATGGCAAGATACACCTGTGTGAAAGTGCATAACCACAACCAATGTGAACACAGCCACAGACACATATGGTAAGCTTGCATAATATTACAGTATATGGACTATCTGTTCAACACCATCCTCATATGTGCCACTCACACACTAACCCTACATATACTGGGCCACTACACAGTGTGGTCTGATGCCTGTCTGTAGTATGGGACATGTGTGTGTATGGCCCTACACACATGTAAGCCAATACAGTAACATACAGTGGAGCAGCATGTAACATCAGATAGGACGGGACCAAGAACAATGACATCTACCACAGTCTGTACACAGGCCAAAGTACATATTAACAATACACACATTGTCGAATAAGTACACAGACCTCAGTACTGTACACGCAACCACAGAATGTCCAGGTTACATCAAATATAACCCCTACTGTACATAACATGTGTAGCAGTCTGATATCTCACTGGCTTATCAGATATGATGACACTAATTATGGTGTACAGCACTTATGTACCTCTTAATGCATGACATATGTACAAAGGTTGACAGAGTTTGCTAGAAGCACATACACAGGGCCAATATTGACATGTTGCTGTGATAACCTCATACATTTACTGTTGTAACAGGGTTTGTTGCAACATATGTCCTATGAGGGATATGAAGTCAGTAACTGTCACAGCTTTCACCATCTACAGTATGCAATCCTCACACTACCTTCTGCAGTTCACAGATAGATACTCTGTGGGTAACACATGAAACCAAAGGCACCACACACTGCCTAGTCTGCAGATGACCCTACAGATGGGGATTCCTCATAAACATAGCACTTACATGTCAGGTATTAAAACATGTAGGACAGCCATATCCACACACACCCTGTTAAACCAACATTACTCCAAATGCAGTATAGCAGCACTTACAGTCTGTAGTTAGGTCAGGCACATCCCCCTCCTGTGTGTTGCCTTGTTTCCACAGTGTATGTTGTTAGAGGTAAATCCCCAAACCATCTGAGATGCTTTTTGCCAAACAACAGATCGAGTTCCTGCTCACAGCGAATGGAAAGGCCCAACACCAACATGATGTTCATAGATATTGGAGTGTGTTTCCATGCAATTTGCTATGGGAATGTTACCACAGCTGTTCCACATGCAATCAGCTAGAGGAGGGCTGCAATCTGTGCAGAGGCCATCGGCTGATCATAAGCATCACTTAAAATACACATGGTGCTGCCTAAGCAAAGCAGGTGTAGATCTCCACATGCACCAGAGAGGGCATGACAAAGGCAGACAGAGGCAAGGACAAGTCAGGGAGGGGTGGAAGAGTAAAACTTAAGCATGTTTGTGTCACACACCTACCAGCAAAGGGTATCAAATGTAGTGCTGTCACATTTATATGCAATCAAACTCTCTACTACCTGACTCACATTCATTTCATCCTGTAGCTGTTGTACCTTCCCTACCCCTCTGTTGTTGTGCCTGCATAGTAATTTGCATGGGTTTCTTTCCTGAGTGACCCCCCCCCCCAGCTGGGATTCACTGCATAAAGCAATTTCTACCTTCTCCACTGAAACTGGCTATCTTAATTAAGTAAAACCTCTGGGAAGCAAGAACCTAACTCCCTCCAGCTTTTTAATTGTAATAGTTTGCACGGGTTTCTTTCCTGAGTGAACCCCCCCCACACCTGGGATTCACTGCATAAAGCAGTTTCTACCTTCTCCACTGAAGCTGGCTATCTTAACTAAGTAAAACCTCTGGGAAGCAAGAACCTGACTCCCTCCAGCTTTTCAATTGTAATAGTTTGCATGGGTTTCTTTCCTGAGTGACCCCCCCACCACCACCACCACCTGAGATTCACTGCATAAAGCAATTTCTACCTTTTCCACTGAAGCTGGCTATCTTAACTAAGTAAAACCTCTGGGAAGCGAGAACCTGACTCCCTCCAGCTTTTCAATTGTAATAGGTGAACTACAATTTAGTTTTTGTAAATTGTTGAGGTTTAATGGTGTATGCACAACAACAGTGAAGGGATCTAACCAATTGCCACTAGATTGGGCTATACTACTTTGAATCAGCCTCACACTTGCACAGTGTTCCAGTCCCAAGCATTTACTTTTTAATTTGGTAAAGTAATTTTGCTCCCTCCTTATTGACTACACTTGCTAGTTTTCCCCTAGGATACAATTAAACTTAGCCTGAAAATTGGTGTAAAATTAAAAAAGAATAAAACAAATTAAAGTACAGCCAACAACACTGCTTACATACAATCATACAAACCAAACCAAAAGGCCAAGGTAACTCTCAGAGTCAGTGTTAGCCCTGCTCTGCTCGCCCTCGCTCCGCTCCCCTCCCTGCCCCCAAATCTCACCCACCCCCACTAGTGCTAAATTTAAACCAGACTTTGCCACTCCCCTCCTGCTAAGTACCAATCAGCACCTCACACATCATTGAGCAACCCTGCCCCCTTAACCCATTTCCTTCTCTCTCATTCTTCCACACCCTGTTAGCACAGTCAGCCATCAAATTTGGCTCGCCTCCTATCAAAATGCAAACAAGCAAAAAAACACTAATTACCCAAATGCCTATACTGTTTCTATTTTACTATCTCACTGTCTATGAACAAACACTTGACCATGGTATTCACTACCCAAATGGTCAAACAGACACCCACGATTTCACACATAACACCAAACACTTTACCTTCCCCTGCACACCGAATACACCAGCCTCTATAAAATACCAGCCTTGTACAGCCACAAAACATAATCCTAAAGACAAAGACTATATAAAGCTTATAAACAAACTCCTAAAGCTCAGAATATCCTGTCACTATAACCTTATAACACATGGAGACATTCATCCCAACCCTGGCCCACCCACACCCAATAACCTCCACTCCCTTACCACAACCCCCACAGTCAAGCTACCCATGAATACTCCCACTAGTTCCCTCCTAGCAATTCACCAAAACATTAGTAGTATTAGCAATAAGATTCCCAACCTAAACGCCCTCCTAGCAACCCACTCCCCAGACATTACGTGTCTTATGGATACCTGGCTAAAACCCAGTACTACTGACCATGAGATACTACCTCTAGGATACAATATTCACCAGTTAGGTCATGCTACAAGGAAAGGAGGTGGGATAGCAGTCCTTTACAAAAATACTCTAACCGTTAATAGAGATGCCATTCAACCTCCCCAATTCAATAACGCGGAACTCCACATAACCAAGCTACAAATTAACCAAAACAAACACTTGAACATCGTCTGTGCATACATTCCACCAGGCAACAACCTAAATAACCTAGAAAATCTCCTTTACTGGTTATCCACTACCTATCCTCAAGAAACCATAGTTCTTGGTGATTTTAACACCGAATGGCACCCCTGCTCCTCTGACCCCCCCCCTCACTCATATAAACTTATATGGGTTTAAACAGACCATAACCTCTCCTACTAGGATAAACAAACCAACCAAAAGGGAAAGTATTCTAGACTGGATCCTAGTTAATAACCAACCCCAACTGTACACAGCTAGTACTCTCCCTGATGACCTCAGTGACCATCGTCTAACCTATATAATAAAACATAAGGCAGGAAACCCTCACCAGCCCAAATATAAAACATTTAGAAACAGGAAAAACTTTGATGCTGCTATATTCCAAAATGAATTAAAAGCAGTTGACTGGTCAAAATTAAAAAATCTAACATTAGAGGAGGCCACAGATCACTTTAACACTAAATTCCTAAGTATCCTTGATTCCCATGCTCCAGCACATACAATAAAAACTAAATCAAATACAGCACCATGGCTCACAAAAGATACCAAAGCAAAAATCAAAACTAGAAACAGAGCCTGGGTAAGCTGGAGAACAACCAAAGCCCCACTTGATCATCTAAAATATCGTCAACTCAGGAATGATACAAAAAAATCTATTTTACTGGATAAAAAAAGCTTCTACCAAAATCTCCTACAAAAACACCACAACAACCCTCAAAAGTTCTGGGCAGGCTTAAATCAACTACTTTGTCCAGGTCACTCCACCACCCCAACCCCGGCTAACTACATCCATAGTTCCCCAGAGACAATAGCTAGCACCTTTAATAACTTTTTCACTGAAACAATCCAATCCCTAGCAAATCAACTAACCCCCTCTAACTTAAACCACATGCCTAATCTACCTAATAATCACCCAGAAGTTGGCTTCCAACCAATATCCACTAGTTTTATCAAAACACTTCTAAAAAATCTAAAACCTTCCACCGTTGCTGCTAACCTCCCTGCAGAGTACCTGCAAATAGCTGCAGATGCCATTGCATATCCCATATCTATCCTCATCAACAGAACCTTATCCAAAAATGTTATCCCCTCCCACTGGAAAATATCTCACGTCATCCCACTCCATAAAGGTGGTAGCTCATCAGACATATCCAAGTACAGACCCATTGCCATTCTTTCCCCACTAGCCAAAATAATGGAGAAATGTGTACACAAGCAACTAATGCAATACTTTCCAAAGGATAACTTACTATCAGACTCCCAGCATGGTTTCAGGCCATACCACAGCACCATCTCAGCCCTCCTTTCCTTTACTACTGCCATAAACCAAAACAGGAATGACAATAGGCTAACCTCTGCCCTCTTTCTTGACCTATCAAAAGCCTTTGATATGGTCAACCATGAACTTCTCATTCTTTCACTAAAATCTATTTCCCTCAACAAGCCTGCTATCCAGTGGTTCCAGTCCTACCTGACTCTTAGACAGCAGGCAGTACTATGGCAGGGCAAACTCTCCAGCCAGTTACCTCTCACACTTGGTGTCCCTCAAGGGTCCATACTAGGTCCACTACTTTTCTCTATTTTTATCAACAACCTCCACACTGCTATCCCTAAAGCCAGCTGCATCCAATATGCAGATGATTCCACTCTTATCTGCTCAGCCACCTCCCCATCCGACTTGCAAATCTTAACCCAAAATACATTTAACACGATCAAGAACTGACTCACCAATCAACGCCTACTTCTGAACCCCAATAAAACTAAACTTCTACTCTTCTCTTCCACTAGTAGATCCACCACACTTTCATTATCTGTCACATCTAACAATGGTGCCACTATTTCCCCAGATAATCACACCAAACTGCTAGGGGTTATCATAGACAATAATCTCAAATTTGACCTACAGGTTAACAAAACCATACAGACCATCAATAAGAAGCTTGGGTCACTGTATAGAAACAAGACATTTTTAACCCCACTGGTTAGGACTGCAATCGGCCGATCACACCTACTCTTTACTCTCTTATATGCCTCGGCTGTACTCTCAAACCTCAACAAATCCGAACTAGGTAAGCTGTCCCATAGCTACAATCATATTGCCAGATTCGCCACTGGCTCCACCTATAGAACCCACCACTGCCAGAACCTTAAACAACTAGATTGGCTAGAACTGCCCAGCTTAATTCAATTCAATCAACTCTTAATAGCACACAAAATTCTGTACCACCCTGAGGATACTCCCTCACTTAAAAATATTATTAAGTCATATAGCAATCTAAGATCCCTACGGTCAACCAATAGACTACTGGTCCAAACCCACAAAGCTAATAACTCTGCTGGTGAATCCCTGTTTGCCAACTTCATTGGCAAAACCTGGAATTCGTTGCCAAACTATATAACCCTACAATCCTCCAAAAGTCTCTTAAAAAAACAGTATCTCAAAGTGAATTGGCTATGCCCATGTGCCAACCCTGATTAAGTTATAAACTAAAAGCATATTCTGCAATTATCATAACTTGTAACTATATCACCAAGCTGTGCTTCCAATCTGATGTCTCTTACTTTTAATTCTCTGTCCATGACAATTGTGAGTCCCTACTAGGGAATCACTACTAACCCATTGTATATAATCACTTTGTTTTTATAATTGTTTGCTAACCTCTGTGTAATCTATGTAAGTTTGTCTTTGTGGAGCTTTTCTCCCCGGGCCTCTGCTGAAAATGGACATGTATCCTGTCGGACTATCCCGGTAAACAAATGTAAATAAATAAATAAATAAATTATTGGATACGCCACATAGGTTACATGTTGTGGAGCCCTCAGAACGTATATGTGATGGTGAGTGACATCTGCAACAGGGATATGGTAGCTATAAGGTAGATGAAGTACACGCGCCTGTCCACATGTGCAGTTGCCAGCGTCAACACATTCTCACAGGGACACACACACACACTGACACACTTGGCAGGGCCAGGAACACAACCCATCACTAGTGAGATTGCCACAACACATTAATGTGCAGGTATCACATGTACCACAGGGGTCATATGGATGTTATATAGGCAAAGGGTATGGGGAGGTGTCTAACATCAGACAGCATGGTTCAGTATGCCAATGGGGGTTGTAGTGAGTGTGAATGTGAACATACGCATCATACAACACACACACACACACACACACACACACACACACACACACCCACAGTGCCAGTACTGACATGCATGGGTGCACTGATTCACGGGTGTGTAGTGGTCAACTGTGCAAGATGGCTATACAAGGCTAGATGATGGGTATACCTTGGTATCAGGCCACATGACAATGGTCTGTAGTGTGGCTCAGGGGTGTGGTTTCTGGGTTTGCCCACACAGGTGGGTATTGTATTCACCATCCAGTCACCTGTGGACTATTGCGTGTGGCCAACACTGTGCATTGCTTGCCATGCATGTGTTCCTTAGACCATGACATTGACAGTGTCTATGATGTGCACACCTCCCACATGCATGTACTGTGACATGTGGAACTGTACCTGGGGTGTCTGGCCCATGTTGTGTACACAGATTAGCATCAGATGTGCCAGTCCAGGCCTCATGTCACAGTCGCGGGAACTGGTAATGGACAGCAGGTTTACCCTGCACCTACATTGACAGCATGCTAACAGCACTCCCTGATGTCAGTGGCATCTGTCCATACACAGCATGTTTTCAGGCATGGTATGTCCTTTGTGGGTCGCATTTGATGGCACCACAGGTGTTGCAGGTGTCCAGTGGGGAACATGGGGAAGGTGCACTGTCTGCATGTACGTGCCTATTGGACAGATGGACAGAGTGCCATGCCCTCTGTAGGCCACTGCAATCACTCCATAGTTACAATCTGCGGGCAATATGCAGTGTACTATCAACTTAGCGGCTGTTGCCTAGGCAAGTGTGTGTGTGTATGAGACATGGGTTGAGAGTGTTCTCTGGGTAATACTAGGGTTGCTAACTTATGTTTGCCTGGCCTTGATGTCACATGTATGGGTATGGATTCGCACACCAGCCTTTTGGCCATTTCACATCTGTTATCCCTGTACTGTGGGCATTGTGATATATACTAGGGCCACCATATAAGAAATTTGCAAATCTCGTGCCACAATGGGTCCAGTTGTTACACACTCACAATCACCTCCACACAGGATATGAATTACAAACACAGACACACACACACACACACACACACACACACACACACACACACACACACACACACACACACACACACACCTGTCATGACTGGGATTAGAACTCCTACCTAACTAGTTTATTACACTACAGCACTATGCAGTTATAGTACAGGCCATGGAGATTACTGGAGTACCCCTTCCCCAAAGGTGTATACCACATTGGATGACATCAGCAGGATTGCCAAAGTAGGACATTTGAATTGTAGTGAGTGTGGCTAGGCTAAAATGCATTGCTCCCTATACAGACAGTGAAACGCACACAAAACATCCACAACCGATGTGTGGCTATAGAACCCCTAACAGAGGTCTATATCACACTATAGCATGGAGCTGTTATAGGATGCACCATGGGGATTACTGGAGAACTCCTTCCCCAAAGGTGTATTTCACACTGGATGACATCAGCAGGATTGCCAAAGTAGGGCATTCAAATTGTAGTTAAGTGTGGCTAGGCTAAAATGCATTGCTTCCTACACAGACATTGAAACACACACAAAACATCCAAAACTGCCATGGGTGGGAATAGAACCCTACCAGAGTTCTATATCACACTACAGCAGTACACAGTTATGGTACGCGCTACGGGGATTACTGGGCTACATCCTTCCCAGAGGTATATTTCTAGGTGGATGACATCAGCAGCCTTACCAAAGTAGAGCATTAAAATTGTATAGAGTGTGACTACCCTAAAAAGCATTGCTCTCTACACAGACAGAGTCAGACAGACACACACACAAACACGCACACACTTGTCAAGTCTGGGATTAGAACTCCTACCTAACTATTTTATCATACTACAGCAGTGCACAGTTACATAATGTGCTATGTAGATTACTGGGCTATAACCTTCCCAGAGCTGTATTTCTAGGTGGATGACATCAGCAGCCTTATCAAAGTAGAGTATTCTAATTGTAGGGAGTGTGACTACCCTAAAAAGCATTGCTCTCTACACAAACACACACACACACACACACACACACACACACACACACACACACACACACAGTTGCCATGCCTGGGATTGGAACTCCTACCTAATTACTTTATCACACTACAGCAATATGCAGTTATGGGACGTGCCACAGAGATTACTGGGCTACAACTCTCCCGAAGGTGTATTTCACAGTGGATGACCTCAGCAGGCTTGTCATAGTAGGACTATGGGGAGGGCAGTGTGTGTGCATGGGCCATAACCCATTCATCTAGGGGATGACACACCAAATGCAGGCGCAAACAGGGTCATATTTCACAGGTACATGTATACAGCTGCTACATGACTACTTCCTTGTATAGTCAGGTTGCACAGCTAGCACGTGCACCACATAGTCTGTAATGCTGACAGATACCGGTGGCTAGTATCTGCAGTGAGTGATATCTGACCCTCATGTGGTTGTGGCCCTTTGGCTGTGTGCTGGATGGGACAGGCTTGGGTTGCTCCTTGTCACAGACACCCTCTTCCACACATCTATGTCCATCTACCTTTGGCTTATTATAGTGTGTTGTCCTTACATACATGCCTGTATTCCTATCCACCGTGTGTGCAAAGCATGAGTGGTGCATACTGAGGAGTGTCTGCATTAACATCTGCGACTGTCAGATATGTGTGGTCCACTGGTGTTTGCAGACATGGCCTTCATGTGTTTAAGTGTATGAGCATGCCCAGTATGCCCAACTGTATTGAATGTGTGGATCGAGTCCAGGTAGTTTGTACTGCAGTGCTGACCTTTGTGTTGTACACCTACAGGTAGCATGCTGTGTCTGCAGGGTATCCGTCAATCATTTGGCATTGACTACTACTACATTTCTGCATAGGATGGGGGGCACACCTGCCTATTTCTACACAAGATTGGGGGGCACTCCTGATTGTTAATACATTTCTGCATAGGATGGGGAAGGCACACCTGACTATTTCTACATTTCTACATAGGATTGGGGGGGCACCTGACTGTTGCTACATTTCTACGAAGGATGGAGGGGCACACCTGACACTTGTAAACATTTGCTAGGACTGTACTGGTATGTCAGGTACTCCATTTTATTCTGTAGTATTACCTATCATGCTGACTAGAGGGATACCAGTGTACTACAGATCTTAGCTTTTATTTACCTACATATTACTTTCCGACTTCCTACCCTTCAGAATTGACATCCCACAGCCTGACCTGCTGTAGTCTGCCCTGGGTATCGCACACGACCTGGCAGTTGATGGAGGGGAAGCCCTTGTGGTTGATGTAGACCCTACCCCGCTCACCAGGTGGTGCTTTGATGCATATATGCATGCAGTCTATAGCACCCACTACCCTCTGGGTATTATGTTATTTGGTGGAACAGTTGCATATTGCTGGCCAATGCCTCACAGGTGTTGGGGAAATATACGTGCTCACCAACATGTGCTGACATGGCATCCAGGAACTGGTGGAGTACCCTGGATGCTGATGCCCATGAGATCCCCATAATATCCCCAGTTGGCCTTTGGAAGGTACCTGTAGCTAGTATTCATAGACCTACACATACCTTGGTATCCACTAGGATGGGTTCCCCTCTGTTAGTTCTGTATGGCAGGCGTGGCCGGCACAGCTCAACAATTTGCTGTAGGAGGTCCCTGTCCACCTTATAGTGCACCACTACCTCCAGCTCATGTAGCCCCTGGTAGGTTACCCTGGGTCTGTACACTTCTCCATCTCCTCACTGTGGGTTGGTCGACAGCATTCACATCCTCACCACCTTCAGCCTCTTCCACAAGTTGTTGTATGATAGCTATTGCAGCCCCTATTATTTTGCTGTTGTAAATGTTAAAAGTTCCCTGCTTTTTTACACCGGTGGCGTAGAGTGTGGGAAAAACCAGAGGGAAAGGTGTTTACATAGTTCATAGTAGTGTTCTGGGCTGGGCTGGTCTGCTGCCTGTGTAATTGGATGATTCCGATACATTTCAACTGCCAGCTATGCTAGTTCTCCTTGATTACCTTCCTACTGATGTTTTCCCTTCCCATTGCCTTCCTGTTTAAGCTGGGGGGGGGGCGCCGTGCAAACAGAGTGCTCAAATGTGCACACTGCTGCTATTTCCTGGTTTAACTTTTTTTTCTTCCTTTGAAACCCAGTGCGCGGCGCACACACATGCTTAGGCAATGTAAAGAGTGCTAGGCAGGTTTCGACACACCCCCAGCTAAGCTAGGAGCAAACCCGAGCCGCAGGGCTCCAATCCATTTACAGTATGACTGACACCCCCCCCCCCCCATGATGTCACCTAACTCCTAGGCTTGCACCAAGCTATTCCTTCTCTTACACTGTTGGGACCTGACTAGCATGCTGGGGAAAACTGGGATTCACTGTCATTCCCCTCATTTGCATAGGATTGCCTGCTAATGCATAGTTACATGTCTCACACTGAGCCTCCCCCCTTAGCAACCACCACCACTCACTGGCTATGTTGTCTTCTGCCTGCCACTGACTTGCATGGCAGAATAGTGATTTTAGTTAGAATGCTTAATTTAGGTTTATTTTGTTATCCCCCCGATCCCATTTGCGTGTCGCTGCCCTATGCTTAAACAGCCGAGCCTGGCTAAAAAAAAATAAAAGTTGATTTTTTTAATTTTTTTTCGCTGTTTGCAGTGCCAATGGCCTTATACTTGGCCATTGGCATGCTTCCTAAGTGATATGCAACCTTTTATTTGGAGCTGTCACAGCTCCGTTTTGGATTTTGCAGAAATGTACTCTGTTACTAACGGAGTACATTTCTGCAGATTGCACTAGTCCTGCACGGCCGGTTGCAATCTTCCTGGATCGCAAATTCACTTCATTTGCATGGATTTCTCCTGCAAATAGGGTGATTTGCATACAGGGGCTTAGTCTGTGCAGGATTAGTGCAGGAGCGCTTGTGCACGCCCCTGCAGGCTGTTCCTGGATCGCACGGCAGACATATTGTCTGCTAGAGCTCCTGCACTGATCCTGAACGCCATGCAGGGCATAGATAATACGGGGGCCTGTCTTGGTAGCAAAGTCATAAATTAATGCATGAACTACATAAATTCACCACACTTCAGGTTACTTGGAGGGGAGGAAGATGAACTTCTGCTTTCTTCATCCTTAATGTCCTTTTGTAAGAGGATCTAGTGTAGTCCCCAGGTGGTGCTCTTCAAATGTTCTTATTTGAGGCCTCTCCTGGGGGGGATTTAGCATTTTATGACTCCAAAATCTTCTAAGAGGTGACCACTACACTACAATGCAGTGCAGCTAAAAGGAACTTCACAAGCAAGGTGGTGGGAGAAAAAAGAAGTATGGAGGACTTGGTATACCACGTCGGAAGAGAAGAGTTGAAGGAATTACAAATGTGCTTTGGACTAAAAGAAAGCACATGAGGAAGACAAACAAACAAAACAGGAGTCCACAGAATGTCCTCAGCAAATATTTAATACAATAAATAAAATAAAGTGAAATAAGTAAAGCATACAATTACAATTACACTAACAGACTGAGCTCTTTCGTCTTAAGTTCACAAGACTTTACTAGAGTAATAAACTAATGTGGACTATTTTGTTTGCTTGTTTTGAGGTAACTTGTTTTGCGTTTTTGGTTACAAGTTTATTAAGGATTCCACTTTGGTTCTTGTGCATCCTTTTACCTGCACATTATGAATCTGCCTGGGGACCTCATGTTGCTGATACAGCAAATATCCAAATTTGCCAACCCTCCCCTACAAAATGTTCAGAACCTGAGCTCTCAAAGCATGGAAGTATCCAATGCTTGTTTTAGTCAAGAATTATTTTCTCAGCAGCCTCAGACCTATGCCCAAGCCACAGTGAATGATCATCCAGGAAACAATCAAGGTTTGGTGATCAACAACCAATCACAGCCCAGTAGGAATGGTGACGTGGATTTTGATGCCTGGTTACAGTCTTCCAGTTTTTCTTTAACCATTGGTGTACACCAAAATGATTCATCATTGTACACCCAGATATTGGAAACTGTAAAATTCTTATTTATTTGAATGCATTAAGAGTTACATGCCCATGAGGTTGCGAATGTGGACGTGCCCCAATGGAGTTGAGCCAAACTCTGCATTTTACCTTGAATTGGTGAAATTATTCAAAGAAAAAAGAAGTTATGTACTTACCATAACGTTCCATGCGAGTTGTTCATCGCGCCTTCATTCTCACTGATGGGTTCGGAGCCAATTCTCGGCTCCGACTCGGCCAAATGCTAAAGCTTGAGGCCTTCAAACAGCTTGTGTTCTACTCCCTATCCCATGATGCAATAGTGCTTCCCTCAGATCTTGTTTTCCCAATCATACTGATAACTAAAGACTATAGTCATTGAAGTAAGAATACCGTAGATAAGGACAAAGTATCACTAAGACTTGGTAGAACTTCCCGGTCCTCAAGACTTTAAAGGTAGGGGGTTGATGGATGGGACGTTAGAATGAAGGCGAGATGAACAACTCACATGGAACGTTATGTTAAGTACATAACTTCTTTATGTGAAGATGGTCTATCTCACATTCATTCTCACTGATGGGTCAGCGTCCCAAGCACCATCTCCTTGGGTGGCTCATGGAAGTATATTCCTCAGAACCATAGAACCAAAGGAGGCCC
Source organism: Protopterus annectens (assembly GCF_019279795.1). Classification (NCBI taxonomy): domain Eukaryota; kingdom Metazoa; phylum Chordata; order Ceratodontiformes; family Protopteridae; genus Protopterus; species Protopterus annectens. Next base: position 608,199,554 of record NC_056737.1, on the reverse strand, counting down.
TGTCCCTGGAGGCCTTATCTAATTTGTAATGAGTGATAAAGGTATGAGGTGAGGACCATGTGGCTGCTGCACAAATGGTATCTATAGGCAGCAGTGCTAGAAAAGCTGAAGAAGTGGAAATTGCCCTGGTTGAGTGAGCCTTGACTTTATGATTTAATGTCATCTGTGAAGAGTTGTATGTGAAAGAAATACTTTTTCATAAAGTGTTTTTTACCACCGGAGTACCCTTCTTAGAATCTGAAAAGGAGACAAAAAGTTGATCTGATTTTCTGAAGTCCTTAGTCCTGTCTAAATAGAATTGAAGTTGCCTATGGACGTCGAGTTTGTGCAACATGTGTTCCATTTTGTTTGTATATTTGGGAAAAACACAGGTAATTCAATAGTCTGGTTGGTTTTTGTTTCAGAACAAACCTTAGGTGGGAATGAAGGATTTGTTCTTAGTGTTACTCTATCATTATGAAAAATCAAGTATGGGGCTTTGATGTACAAGGCATGCAGTTCTGAAATCCTTCAAGCGGAAGTAATAGCTACTAGGAAAATGGTCTTCCAAGATAGGTATTTCAAATCACAGGATGATGCAGGTTCAAAAGGGGTAAAATGAGAGCACAAAATTGAGATTCCATGGAGCAGATGGGGTTCTAATAGGTGGTCTCAAGTGAATAGTACCCTAAAGAAATGCTTTAGAAAGTCTATGTGACATGATGGGAGTCTGTTGATCACCAATATGAAGATTAGAGACTGCTGCCAATTGAAAGTACAGTTTTGTACCTACCATAAATGTAGATGTTCGAGTGTTCACACTGCTGCAGTCATCCTGCCGTCAGGCGGTCCCGCAGTCGGCCAGAGGTCCAAAGTCTTGGTCCGGTGTCGGTTGCTGTTGCTTCTTCCCTGATGTCAGTGCAGCAGGGGTATATACGAGGCATCAGATGACATTTTCTTCAGTTTTTCTTGCCCCAGATGTCAGGTGCCCCCTAGTAGGTGGGCAATACATATTGCCAATAAAACATGTACAGAAAATACCAAGAATACCTTCAGTTACAAGCAAATACACCACAAAGGTTGTATCAGATAGAAAGGTATAGAAAAGTTCAACTAGTTCAGAGGGGATGGAGGGAGGGTAACCTGGACTGCAGCAGTGTGAACACTCGAACATCTACATTTATGGTAGGTACAAAACTGTACTATGTTCATCGTGTTACACTGCTGCAGTCATCACACTTGGGTTGAATCCCAAAGCTAAGGATGGGTGGTGGAGTTAAACAGGGTTTGGAGAAGCTAGCAGGCCCTGCAGAACTGCAGTGGCAAAGCCAGCTCTAGTCTTACGAGTATAAAGGTAAGTGATAGTGCTTGGTGAAGGTGTGCACTGAACTCCAAGTTGCAGCTTCCAAAATATACTTGGTTTGTACCCCCCTGAGAAAGGCTGTTGATGTTGCTGTAGCCCTGGTGGAGTGGGACCTAATGCTAGCAGGTACCGGTTTCCCATGATGTGTGTAAATGAAACGTATACAATGTCCTATCCATTTTGAAATTGTCTGTTTTGAGATAGCTTTTCCTTGTGATCCTGCAGCATAAGATACAAAGTGCTGGTCAGATTTTCTGAAAGCCTTAGTTTTATCCAAGTAGCAACGTAATTGCCTGTGAATGTCCAAAGAGTGCAGGAGTCTTTCTCCTTTGTTCTGGGGGTTTGGGAAAAAGGTGGGTAAATGAATGGTTTGGTTTAGGGCTACACTGAATACTACCTTTGGCATAAAGGAAGGGTTAGTCCATAGAGCGACTCTGTCTTGATGAAAAATGAGGAAAGGCTCCACTGTCATTAGGGCCTGTAGCTCTGAGACTCTTCTAGCTGAAGTTATTGCTAGTAGCAGGGCAGTTTTCCATGATAGAAACTTTAAATCAGCTGAAATAGCTGGTTCAAAGGGCGGCAGTGTAAGCTTTTCCAGAACAATGTTGAGGTCCCAAGTTGGTGTTGGTGCTCTCCTGGATAGTCTTATGTTCTTAGCCCCTCTGAGGTACTGTCTTAGGAGTGGATGTGAAAATAAAGGAGGATTTGTGTTGTAGTGAGCTGAAATCGCTCAGGCTTGGATCTTAATAGATGAAAAAGGAAGTCCTTTGTGCAACATCTCAGTTAAATATTGTAGAATCTGAGGACTGGTTCCAGGCGCAAAATCTTTTCCATTTGTCTGAATAGGCTTTCCTGGTGCTGGGCCTCCTGGCCTCCAGAATGACATCCATAACAGCTTTAGATAGAGGTGTTGTCTGGTTGTTTAGGCAATTTGCCATGCAGCCAGATTTAAAGTCTTGAGCTGGCTGTGTAGAATCTGATTGTTTTGCTGAGTGAGCAGGTGAGGAATTTGGGGTAAAATCCATGGTGGGCCATGTTCCTTAGTATTGGGTACCAGTGCTGGCGTGGGCAGTCTGGAGCAATGAGTATCATTTGTGGCCTCTCTAATCTGACTTTCAGCAGCACCTTTGCTAGAAGAGGCAGTGGAGGAAAGGCATACACTGTTAATATTTTCCAACTGAATGAGAGGGCGTCCAATTTCCAAGCTAGTGGGTGGAATGTCCTTGTGCAAAATTTCCGAAGTTGGTAGTTTTGGGGGTTGGCAAGCAGATCTATGTCTAGGCGTCCCCATTTTTGAGTTATCATTGCAAATACTTGTGGATCCAGTTTCCACTCGTGAGGATCCATGATGTTTCTGCTCAGGTCATCTGCCAATGTGTTTTTCTTTCCTGGCAGGAATTGTGCTTGTAGTTGAACTTGGTAAGTCAGTGCTGTGTTCCACAAGGTCATTGCTTGCCTGCATAGGGGGTAGGAGTGTGTGCCCCCTTGCTTGTTTATGTACCACATTACTGTGGTATTGTCCGTCTTTATTAGGAGTTGTCCTGGATGTAAGAGGTCCTTAAAAGCTGTTAGGGCATTCTGTACAGCTAGCATTTCTTTTTGATATGCGGATGCCTTTGATCTGTTATCCCATTTGCCCTGAATGCACTGTCCTGCCATGTGTGCTCCCCAGGCATAATCCGATGCAACTGTTGTTATAGTTTGCCTGGCTGTTGGCAAGGTAAAAGGCTGACCTTTGTTGAGGTGACATGCCTGTGCCCACTATAGAAACTCCTGTTGAAGGCAGGAAATGAGTGGTATCATTGTTTCCAAGCTGTGGCTGTGCTGTGTCCATACACTCTTCAGGTACCATTGTAATTTCCTCATATGCAGTTTTGCAAATGGTATTAGGAGTATACAAGATGGCATGAATCCCAAAGCCTGTAGAATTTTTCTTGCAAGGAGATGGGTCTTTGTTGCCATCATTTTGAAGTATTGAGTCAGCTGTTGTTGCTTGTCTGGCATGACATAAGCCATCTGGGCCATTGTATTCAAGCTGGCACCCAGGAATGTTATGTTCTGTGAGGGCACTAGTTTTGATTTCTTTTTGTTCACTGTGTACCCTAGGCAACTTAAAAGGTTTTTGACAAATGCCAGATGCTTTAAAAGAATGTCCTTGCTTTCTGCTTGAATAAGGCAGTCGTCCTGGTATGGGTATATTTGAATTCCTCTTTGTCTGCAGTATGCAATTACTGGTGCCAGGCATTTTGTGAAGACCTTGGGTGCAGTAGATAAGCCAAAGGGCAGTGCAGAGAATTGATAATGAGTTGAACCTGCAATGAAACGGAAGTATCTTCTGCAATTTTGTCTGATAGGGACATGCAGGTAAGCCTCCTTGAGATCCAACATTACTAGCCAAGCCTTCTTGCCCAGCATGGGAAGAAGCTGCTGTAGTGTTAGCATCTTGAATTTGGGTACTTGGAGGTAGGTGTTTAGAAATGAAAGGTCCAGAATGGGTCTTCAGGCTTTGTCCTTTCTGGGGACTAGAAAGAATCTTGAGTAAAATCCTTGTCCTTGCTCCTGTGTAGGTACCTGTTGAATGGCTCTCATGTCCATGAGAGCTTTAATTTGTTTTTGTGCCTCCGCCCATTGATTTGGTGGCAGGTTTGGCATTCCTCTTATCCTTGGCAAGGTGTGAAAGTGGAATGTGTATCCTTGTTGTGTATCCTTGTGAAACAATGTTTATGACCCATTTGTCTTTTGTGATGATGTGCCAGTTGTCTGCAAAAAGTGCTAATTTTCCTCCCAAGGGAGCTGCCAAGAGAGATTTGCTTGGCAGTCTGAGGGTTAAGGCATTGTGTTTGTCATCTGTTAGTTTGGGGCCTGTCTTCTCCTCCTTTCTGGGTAGCGGCACCCCATTGGCATGGTTTGTAAGGGCCTTGTGACTAACCTCTGCCCCTTGGGCGTCTGTATTTGCCCCTCTGTGGTCTGTCAGATGCTGGAAAGGACCAGTATTTTTGTTGGCCAATTTCTGCTGAAATAAGGGGGTTGAACCTGTAAAAAATCCTTGACCGTCTGCATAGATTTTGCCTTATCCTCCATTTTCTTTAAAACTTCTTCTGCTTTTACACCAAATAAAACATCCTGCTGTAAAGGTGCATCCAATAACTTTGCTTTAACATGATCAGGCAGGGTTTGTTCTTTTAACCAAGCATGTTTACGTATGACAGACCCAGTCACTGCTGCTCTACAGGAAGCTTCCAATGAATCAAATCCAAATTGTAAAGTATGTTTGCCCACCTGTTCAGCTGCATGTAACAGATCCTGCATTTCCTTGAAATCAGGCTGCTCTGAATGTGTGCTCATTTTTTGTTTTAATTGGGACATTAGGAATTGCTGATATTTCAGCATGTGAAACTGGAAATTTAAGGCTCTCATAGCTAGAGTAGCTGAGGTGTATACCTTCTTTCCCCATCTATCTAGTGCTCTGGAATCCCTTTCAGAGGGTACAGGAATTTTAGCAATATAGGCCTTAACCCCTTTGGGACCCTGGGAAATTGTTTCTGGGTCAGCAACAGGGATTTATATAGGAATTTGTGTGAGTCAGGGACTCTGTAGTATCTGTCTGGTTTGGCTGGAGCAGGAGGTAGAGTCTGGGTTAAGACTAGATGCTAAGTAAACATCATCCACAATGTCTAACACGGGAAGGATAGCAAGTGGTCTGTGCTGGGGTAGTAAAAGGAACTCTCGGAGCCTTTTCTTAGAATCAGAGTAATCCTGGCCTTCCCAGTGGAAATGTTCCCTCATGGTATGTAAAGTTTCCCCAAAGGAGTAGTCTTCTGGAGGAGATGTTGAGGGGACAGATTCTTCAGCATCAGAATCTTCAAAAGGGGGAAAAGAGTATTCCTGTTCCTCAGAAGAATCTGAGGAAATTGAAACCTGGTCAGAGGAAGCATAACCCTCCTCTTGTCTTGGCCTTTTATCAGGAGGGGGTTGGGAACCCCTGATTAGGGTAATTAAATCTTCAGCCATCTTAAGCATCTGTTTCTTAGGCATGGGGCCTTGTACTGGAGACTGATGTACAGTCTTTTTTGGTTTTAATGGAGTTTTTAGCTCAGCATAAGATTTAATGGTGAGTGTAGTCGGTCTGAAGACACCTTCTGCAACCAAAGGCGTTTCTACTGCACCGGAATCTCCTTCTGCTCTGGAGTCGGAAGGGCCTAAAGAAGAAGGCTGCGGTGGCCTAGTACTCTCTGCTTGTGAATCAGAAGCCGTCTGGGGTTCTAAATCAACGGTCTTCAGGGGCTGCGTAGGCACTACACTGAAAACCGGAGAACCGGCGACAGGCCCAGCAGAGGCCTCGGATTCTGGTTTGGTTCTAGGCTGCCTGTCCTTATCCTTGCGTTTTTTATGCATGCCAGTCATCGGTTGCTCCGACGGCATGGTATAATTAAATTTCCTACCAAAGTAATGTCGGGCGAAATCAAACCGACGTTTGATAGTTTGTTTATTAAACCTAGCACAAAACCGACAACCTGTGACTTTGTGGTCTGGGCCTAGGCAAGGAATACAATAAGAATGAAAGTCCTTATGAGGTATTTGCTTCCCACAAGAAATGCAATTGTTAACTTTTTCTGACATCGGACTGAGGCAAGAAAAGGTTCCCCAACGGGGTACTTAGCTTTATTGAAGACTTCGGTCTGAAATTCGATTTGAAAATCTCAGGAGTCGGCCGACCGGCACTTGCGAACTGCTTCTGCTTTGGGCACCACACAGCAAGAAAGACTGAAGAAAATGGCATCGGATGCCTCGTATATACTCCTGCCGCACTGACGTCAGGGAAGAAGTGACAGCAACCGATGCCGGACCAAGACTTTGGAACTCTGGCCGACTGCGGGACTGCCTGATGGCAGGATAACCCAAGTGTGATGACTGCAGCAGTGTAACACGATGAACATCTCTCAGGGTTGCTGCAGCCACTCCTTCATAAAACAGTTTAGTCAGAAACTCTAGAATGGAAGAAATCGAAGCCATATATAGATCAACATTATTATTTGATGCCCATACGGAAAATCTGTTCCACTTGCTAAGGTATAGTTTCCTAGTAGAAGATTTATGAGACATTATGGCTATTCATGGAACTGGAGCAGCCAAGCTGTCAATTTTAGGGTATGAATTGCAGGATGAAGAACCCCTGATGACTGTATCAGAAGATCTGGAACTGGGTCCAGGATCCTTGGTTCTTCCAGTAGATGAGGCTGCAGAAAGGGGAACCAGATTTGACGAGGCTATCAAAATAATGGTCCTTCCCAGAGTGTTGGCTTTCTGTAAGAATTTGGGCATCAGAGGAAATGGGGAAAAAGCCTAAAGAAGTCCCAGGGCCAATGGTGTACAAGTGCATCCCTTGAGGCATCTCCCGAGTTGGGGATCAGGGCAAAGTAGTTACTGCATTTGGTGTTGGCAGGGGTTGCAAAGAGGTCGCAGCAAGGCTAGCCCCATCTGTGGAATATCCTTTCTGCTACTTCTTCTTTCAGGGACCACTTGTGAGGAGAAAGTATTGTTCTGCTCAACTTGTCTGCTATCCCATTGGACCTCCCCGGAATGTGCCTTGCTATCAGAAAGCACTGGGTGGATATTGCCCACTTGCATACTCTCAAGGCCTCTTGACATAAGGGGTATGATTTGGTTCCTCTCGGCTTATGTACTAGACCACTGACATGTTGTCCATCTGTATTGCAATAGTCCCTAGAGGAAAAATGTTTTGAAAGGACTGCAATGCTAGACGTACCACTCTCATCTCTAGGACATTGATATGCAGATGGGCCTTGTGATTCTCCCATGTGTCTTGGGCTGTCCTTCCCTGAAAATGACCCCCCCCCCACCCTATCAGGGAGGCATCTGTGGTCACAGTGGCAACTGGGGTTGGAAGAACAAAGGGACGTCCTATTGTCACTTGAGGAGAGGTCAGCCACCAAAGAAGATCCTTCTTGCATGACTTTGTTATTATAATGTGGTGGGACATTGGAAGTTCTTGATAAGAGCATTGTGTGAAAACCAGCCATTGCAGTATCCGCATGTGCATTCTGCCTAATGGAATAGCAATGATGGCTGCTGCCATTGTCCCTAGTAATTTGAGCACTACTGAAAGTGGGGGTCTCTGGGGATGAGATTCAGAATTTGTTGTCAAAGATTCACCACTCTTTCCATTGGGAGTTTTATGGTCATGGAAACTGTGTTGAGATCTGCTCCTATAAAGACGGTACGTCTGGATGGTTGCAAAGCAGATTTGTCCCAGTTTACAGTAATCCCCAAATGACTGCAAAGATTTAAGGTTGTCTCCCTTGCGTGTATGAGTTCATGCTTGGTGGTGGTGGTGAGGAGCTAGTCATCTAAATATGGAAACACCTGGAATCCTAACCGCCTCAGGTGAGCCGTGACTACTGCCATGCATTTGGTGAACAGTCTGGGGGCTGTAGTGAGACCAAAGGGCAGAGCTCGAAACTGAAAGTGACTGACTCCCAGCCAAAAGCGCAGATGATCTCTGGTCGGCCTGGCCATTTTTATATGGTAGTACGCATCCCAGAGATCTATTGGGCACATCCAATTGTCTTTTCCTAGAAAAGGACATATAAACTGTAGCATGACCATCCAAAACTGTGTTTTCTTGATAAAGTTGTTCAAACTGCTGAGATCCAACACTGGTCTCCAGTCCCCTGTTTTCTTTGGTACCAAAAAGAATCTTGAGTAAGTTCCGGATCCTCTCTGATCTGCTGGAACTAGTTGGATGATTCTTTTTTCTAGCAACCTCGTAATCTCTGTGGTTGCCTGTTCCTTGTGATTGGGTGGAACATCTGGGATTTGTTTCACAGTGGGTGGAGGGGTAATAAAGGGAATAGTATATCCTCTGGATATTATGCTTTGTACCCACCGATCCTTTGTGATTTTTAGCCAGGTGTCTGGGTACAAAGATAAGTGTCCCCTGACTGCCTCCAGAGACAAACAGACGGGCCTCCTTTCAGGAGCACTGGTAGGGCTTGCCAAAGAACTGATCCCTGTCGCCCTGATTTTGTGGGCTACCTCTGCCGCGTGGACAGCGTCTCCCATTATTGCCCCCTCCTCTGCCTCTAGAGGGGGTTTCACCACATGCGTCAAAGAAAGCTCCTTGGGCTTTATGGAACCACATTTTCCCACTTTTCCGATCTTTAGGTTAAAGTCTGGTAAGAGTGGAAAAACGGACTCTTACGGCAGACAGAGTCTTTCCATCTTGCTCACACCTGGTATGCTTTTCCTTTACTTTCGGTCCAAAAAGTGATGAACCATCAAAGGGGGGGGGGGGTTTACAAAGGTTGACTTATAGGGCTCTGCAAAGGAACATAAGTGCATCCATGAGTGCCTCCTAAGAGCAATTCCTGTACCCGCTGCCATACTCATTCCATCAGCTGCATATGAAATCAGATGCATGGAAGAGTTTATAAGGGAATTTAGGGTAGCAAGCTGTGAGGTTACACCATCTGAGAACTCCACAGCTACCACATCCTGAAGAGTATCTCCTAACTCCTTAAGGAGATCTCTGTGTAGTCTGGTGAAATGTTTGAGATAGTTCAGGGATCGAAGAGTAAAGGCTGCTGAACTAAACATGCGCTTTCCGTTTCTGTCCATGATCCTAGAATCTCTATTAGGAGGATGAACAGATGTGGAGGTCTCTGATAGCTCCTTCTTGGTGGCTGCTGCTGCCACCATAGCATCAATGGGTACTCCTTTGGTAAGGAAAGCCTTGACCTGAGGTGGCATAATAAATTTATTTGGCCTCCAAAGGACTGGTTCTATGGTATCTGGGGACTCCCATGCCTTTCGAGAGAGAAGATCCTTCAACTCATCGAAGGGCGGAGTCACCCAAGAGGTAGAGGGTTAATACCCCAAATCCTTCAGGAGTACTGACTTATCATCAGCAGGGTTAAGGGAGTTCCAGCCACCCCTCTGTTTTAGGATTTCTAAGATATCGCCAAAAGAGATATCTTCAGAGGGGGACCGCAGAGACCCTTCAGACTCATCTAAGTCAATATCTGATGTGATGGATTCCTGTGGGGAATCCAGATGCTTCCTCTTGCAAGTTCTCTTCCTGAGAACTTCCTCAGAGGGAGCTTCTGGGGAGGGCCCGGAAGAAAAGGGCTCACCCGATGGGGGGACCTAAGACTCTGGGTCTCTACGCTTTTGAGGGATTAGTGAAGCAGACACAGACACAAGAACCTTAGGGAAGGAGATTGCTGGAATTGATGATGTAGATGCCTGAGGGGGCAACACTCTCCTCGTAGCATCAAAAGCCCCGCAGCTCCAGTCCGAAGAGATGCCTGGATCCATAGAAACAGGCAGTCTCTGCAGTGCTGAAACCAAGGGCTCCGAGCCCGAGGTAGGTGTCGAGCTCACCCGAGCCGAGGCCCTGAGAGGCAAAGTCAGCACCAAAAGATCGGTACAACTATCCTCTCCAGATCTGACCGGTGAGTGTCGGCTCCTAGAGTCTAAGGTAGGCACCGAAGAAGTCAGGGTAGTCGGAACCGAAAGCACAATGTGTGTCGGCTCTGACGGTTCTACACTCATCGGTTCTGAATACTCTGGCTCTGAAACTTCGGGTCGAATCGGAGGAGGAACTGAAGAAATGGGTTAAGTCTGGGTTGGTTCCAAAGCCCTAAGGGTCAAACTCAATAGAATTTTAGCTAGTGCCTGTGACTGCAAAAGTCTCTGTACCACTCGATCCACATCCTTATCCGATAGTCCTGAGAACCGGGAGGCAATAGATGATGTCTCAGACTGGAGAATAGGAGACTTTAAAGTGGGAGATACTGGCTCCAATGCTGGGGGCCAGCTCCTACTGACCACAATTACCTTCGGCTCCAAAGGCTTCGGAGCCGAGGTGGCAGTCTTACTAGACTTAGATGTGGAAGCCAATGAGCCCTTTTTTGGCTCCGACCCAGATGATGAACTTGTAGAAACAGCTTTAGAAGACTTAGTGGACTTGTCCTTGTCTAAGGCTTCTTGAAAAGAGGATTTCAAGAGACCACTTGCCATGAGTTTACTCTTGCATTCTTGAAGAATGCAAGAGCTAGAGGAGTGACAGATAGCACAATTTTCCTGCAGGTGAAGCTCACCTAAGCAATAAACACAGTTTGTATGTCCATCTGTAACTGACATCTTCTGTCCACATTTTGGACATTTCTTAAACCCAGATTTTGCTTTTACAGACATCACTCTAACTTATGCAAAGTAAAAAACTCTAACTCTATAAAAGAAATGTATATTTGTATAACACACAGCACACAGATTATAATCTCAAAAATTAGCTTCAATAAAGAGGGTCACCTATAATAACTATGTATAACACACAGCACACTAAAACTAACAACAATTATCCAACCCTAATAAAATCTGCAGGGTTGAATAAAATGTAACTACAAGTAATAGCAAAAATTATAATTATTAATGGCCTAATAAAAACCGGGCTACTAATAAAGCAGAAAGGATATGGAGCAAGTTTTCTAAATCTAAATACTAATCTAATAAAAGTGTCAATAACTGTAAATAGGCCTAGGAAAAAAAAAAAACAGCTTCAAGAAAAAAGAGAAAGCACCCTAAGTAGTTATCACTATCACCAGCAAAGGAGACAAGTGTCTCAAGAAGCTAAATGTAATCTACAACTATCAAACAAGAATGAAAAATTATCCCAAAAAAAATTATCAAAGTTTTGCAATACTGGCCACAGCTATTTGACGAACACCCGATCTGTTGCATTGGCAAACGATATCCGGGGAAGTACTATTGCATCATAGGATAAGGAGTAGGCCACGAGCTGTTTGAAGACCTCGAGCTTTAGCATTTGTCCAAGTTGGAGCCGAGGATTGGCTCCGAACCCATCAGTGAGAATGAAGTCGAGATAGAACAACTTCACATCAGGTATTTCTCTCTTAAAAATTATTATTAAGGAAAATGAATGTAAAATGACTGTCCCAGACAATGAACTTAGGGCTCTAAATGAGGCAATTAAGATGGATTTGACATTTGTGAATGTTAACAGTATACTGATATCTTCCACAGGGTGTACAACAATATAGTAAACAGTAAAGCCTGTAAAGTGCAAAAACAGCAGAGAGAGATAAAGCTGAATACGAACAGGAGAGGGCTTATCCTGTACCAGGTTCTAAGCGTGATAACAGAATAGTTTCTTAGAGAGAGAATTTGGAATCTACTAATGAGGTGTTTGACAATTATGATGGGGAAGTTTTTTTTTTGACCAGCCCCAAGTCTGGATGTCTGAAGGGCTTGCCAACTGACATCAAGACTCCAGCTATGGCTCATGACCCAAGCTGAATCCCCAACAGATGGACACTTTTCAGAACTTTAGGGGCAGGGGCAGATGCAGAAGAAATTAATGTGCACATGTGATTGTAATCTACCATTGGACAATGCAATTAAGGACACTTTCAAAGTCTTTAATTTGTCTGATGTTACTGTGTCTGAAGTAAGTGCGTGTGTTTTTAAGAAGGTTTTAGTTTTATCCCCAGTTTTAATCTAGACATTGTACAAGTTATCATTCAGTTGAAATTATTTACCAGAAGCTTAAATTTAAAAATGTATTTTCCTGATAAAGCTGCTATTTCTTTTGATGACTCTGTTTCCCTATGTAGGAAAAGTACATTTATGTCTCCCCGAAACAATCAGTTTTCAACTTTTGACAGGCTATGCCAGGGTCCATTTAGGAATATTTACAATGAAACCAGACAAGGGTGGGGGGTGGTTATCATGACTAATTTCGACAATTCTTTAACAATGTTTCAGTTACTTTCCAATGAAGACACTTACCCAAGGGTTTCATTAAACTAAATAAATACAGCTTATGCCAAGTTGGACTTTTTATTGCTTGACATGGTCTTGCAAAGGGATATAGAACATGAGCTGTGGGAGTACTTGAAAGTAAACAAACCTAAAGTGGCATCCATATTTGGTATCCCAAAAATAGATAAATCTGCCCTAGACCCATAATTGAGGCCAATAGTGTCAGCAAAAGGCTCTAAAACTGAGCCACTAGCTAAATACATTGATTTTTAGTGTAAATTTGTGTTACAATCTGAAATACTTTTTAAAAAAACTTGTGGTATTTGCTTGAGACCCTAAATTCATTGGAATATTCTGAGGACATCATCTTTATTACTGTGGATGTAGTGGGTTTGTTCTCTGTAATTCCCATAACATCGGTGTAGAATGTTTTTTCCACATTTCTTTCTGAACATACCACTTTATTCACACAAGATCTACAAGTTGTTTCCACCCTTCTTGAACTTACATTGTACAATAACTTTATATTTTTTGTGGAAGAGCATTACCACCAATCTTCAGGGGTTGCCATGGGAACAGCTTATGCCCCACTTTATTCTAATGTTGTATTGGCAATGTGGGAAAGATTTGTTTTTACCCCAAATTCCTTTCCTTGACTCATGGTTACTATAGGTTCCTGGATGATGTACTCATATTGTGGAAAGGTACTATGGAACAATGTGAAGTACACTACAACCATTGGCAGAATTCTATATTGTTTTTAAAATTTACCTATTCTACAGTTATTGACAGTATAAATTACCTTGATATTTTATTAGGGAAAAATCAGGTCAGTGAATGTTACACATCCACCATCTATAGAAAAGAAACATTTTCCAATGCGTACCTCCACTATGATAGTTGCCACCCCTTCTATCAAAAGAAGTCTGTCGTTAAAGGCCAGTTGGTTAGGCTATCTAGAATGTTATCAAGCAACAGTACTTTTGACAATGAGATGCACCAGTTAATTTGTTTATTTGTAGAAAGGGGTTACCCAATTCAATTACTGAAAGAAATTAGGGCTGAAGTGGAGGAGCATTGTTAAGATCACTTTTCACCCATTTTTAGGATGAAAACAAATTTGGGTATGCCAGTAAATTTAAATGGTTTTGTTCAGGCCAGGACACAAAACAACATAATCAATACTGCAAATCCCATTTTTATTGTTCTATTTACTAATGATGTTCATTTATACACTAGAAGAGTGAGAGTAAATTGGGATATTGTTTTTACTGATGACATCAAAGAACGCCTGGAATCATTTCCAAAGATAATGTTTCTCCCTTTGGAATACACTAAGTGAATACTGGAGCAATCACAGGGGGCGGGCGAAGAAACCCACTGGTCATGGACTTATGCAGAAATGTGGTGCATGTAAGATTTGCAGGTTCATTTATGAAGGCCCCTACCTGGTGGTTCATAATTTTGACAGAACCATACCCTGCCCAGGAAATTGCAACTGTAATACTACACACATTGTATATTTAGCAACATGCTGCTCTTGAAATGTGTTCTATGTTGGGAAAACTATTAGAAAATTCAAGGACAGGATATGTGACCACACTTACAACATCAATAAGAAGAAACTCACAAATGCACTGTTTAGACATTCGACTGAATGCTCCAATTTTAAGAAGTTTTTATTTTTTGTTATAATCAGGGTGGTGGTTACAAAGTTTGGTGGTGATTTTGAGACGTTACTCGAATTTAGGGAACTTTCCAGGCAGGTGAGGCTTACTGCTTCAAATGCTCCTGGCATTAATGACACAGTATCTATCTCCAGCGTTTTAAAGAAAAAAGCAGCATCTACTTAAACAATATTGGCTGGGCATTAGTTTCTACATTTCTGTTCAACTAAATTTCACTTTCATCTCATGTCAGTTTATTCTGTTGTTTTAAATTAATTATTCCTAATTTTTTATAAGAAAAAAAAAATTCCCAACTATTTACAGCATGTTTAAAACAGTTACACACTGTGTTGTATGGTAGGTTATATTAATTGTTAAATTATCAGTTAAGCTTCTGGTTAATAAATAGTTTGTTATTGGTGGTTCATTATGTATATATTATGTTTCATAAAGCAGTATTACAAAGGCTGCTTTGTGCCATCTAATCAGGGGTGGACAGTTGTCATACTGCTCAAATAATCTTTAAGAAAAGTACTGCACTGTTACATTATGGAGTTTCTGTGATTGACTGAAATATATTGTCATAATGCTTTCAAACTGAAATGTATCATGTTGTAATACTTTCAAACTCTGCTTTATAGCAGTTATCAATTTATGTATACAACTTTATTTTTATAGGAATTCTGATTCATAAAAATGGTAACTACTGTAAACTCATCACTTTAAAAAGAGCTGAATTTTCAAAATGTTATAAATATTTATGACATTAACTACTAAGAACACAGCAACATACTAGGCAAGTGATCATGGGACATCCTTAGCCATATACACCTTTCAGAAGACAAATGTAAAAGTTATTGACACCCTTTCCAAGCACTTAAAAGTGCTCACCTCCCAAATAAGCAAGGATGTACATGATAACCCTGTTGAAAATATGTGTTTACCTTGCCAGTCATCAAGACCAGCTTGAAAAGGTAGTACTTTGTTTAACATACAGTGGTAATTTATTTTACAGGCTAGGAATATGTTGAGTTAGGAAACTATCTCTCCAGCAAGTCTTGCTTATTTGCTGGTGTAGATTTAAATCCTTAGAGTGGATCTTTGTAGGGCTACTGGATTTGCAAAGAAATAAGAGGTCAAATTCATGGCTTGAAAAGTGAAGCACAAGTCACCTCACAGCAACCTGTAGAATACTAAGTAGAAGGACAGGCATGCTAATCAGGGTAGCTGAAGGATTTAAGAGCTCTAATTTTCTTAGATAGAAATCTTTGGAGCCTTTCCAGTTGAGTGATATGCTTGGATTTGTACATACCAAAGGAGGCACTGTATTCAATTATGTGTCTAACAGGGGAAGAGTACAGAGGTAGGATAACTTATCTGGCTCCTGAAGATATTCCCTTGTAAATTAATTGGGTCAGATATAAGGATTTCCTGACTATGGAGGAAACATGATGACTGAATGAGAGAAAGCTACTACATAAGTCTCATATGACCATATCTGTCTGAAGAAGAGTATCATTTATAACATATGAGGTGGGAACAAACTTTCTGCCAAATGCTACTACGTTGCATTTTTTTCATTTAGTTTCAGACTATTTTTGATACACCATGTATGTGCATATTCCAGCCCTTGATGGAGCTGTTTTGTATCAGTGAATGAACAGATAACAGTGACTACCTTGGAGTCATCAGCAAACTTGGGCAACTTCACTTCTGGGGTACTGGCTTGGATGTCTGCAAAATAAATATCAAACAAGAGGGAGCCCAGAACTGATCCCTGTGGCACCCCACTAGTTGCAAATTTATATTCAAAAAGGGAACCAGCAGCTTTCACAACCTGGAATCTGTTGGATAGCCAGTTTGTAATCCAGCAGACAATGTAGGGTGTTACATTAAGCTTCTCTAATTTTTCAATAATAATTGGCATGTGGGACAGTGTCAAAAGCACTAGCCATGATGAAATAAGCACTGCGCACATGACCACTGTCCACACCCCTTATAACCATTGCAAAGAAGCTTATTAGGTTCAGGAGACAGGACATGCCCTTCACAAAGCCAAACTGATTGGGATCTACATCAGTTATGTTGCCTATGTCTGCAAAAATGTGCTCTGCTATGATGTGTTCCATGGCTTTGCATATGAAACTGGTGAGGCTGATGGATTCATAATTACTTGGGTCTATGGGGGGGGTACCCTTGTGTAAGGGAGTCACACTGGATATTCTACAGGCATCAGGAACAAACCCTGGTAGATAGAGTGAGATCAAACAGTTTAAGCAGAAGCTTGGGTAGTGTATACTTGGCAGTGATGAAATACAGCCTGGTATGTTGTCTGGTCCAATGGAAGTATTATTTTTAGCTTTTGACAGAGATTTTAAGACTTGTTCCAAGGTCATTTCAAGGGAAACAAAATTCTCAGGGACAGTTAGGGGAAACAATGTGGGTGGATAGGCAAAGTTAACACTAAATCTGCATAGGTTTCGTGTGAGGCTTGGTATCAGTTATCAGTCATGATCTCTGCTTCATCAGTTTCACTAAGTGGTGACTTAGTGTTGGATTTTAACTGCTTTCTCTTAGTTTGTTCTTTCTCTCATTTTGTTGGATTTTCTTCTATTCTGGCATGTAGAAATAGAGTGTCTTCTTGCATTCATTCTGCGTGTTTTACTAACAAAGCCTTTGGTGTTAACATTACTGTGAAGATACCTACCTCACAGACAGCGTGGGTTTGGTATAACAGTTAAGGTCTTTACCTCACAAATACAAGGCATAGGGTTTGATTCTGACCTCAGGATATTGGATGGGCTTAAAATGGCCCTTCAGGGCAGTTATCCTAGTATTCACATATGAACCTGCATGCCAGGAACGTTTTCTGGAATTCATAAATTCCAATGCCTTGGATCAACTTATTCACACCCCCACCAGGGGCAGCAATATCCTAGACCTGGTCATTACCAACATGGGCGACCGGTGTTTCACACCAGAGGTCTATTCCACGTTGGTCAGATCCGACCAGAAGCTAATCAGCCTAGACATCCATATCCCGTCCCCACCCCACATTAGGAAACCATTGTAAAAAAGTTTCTCCAAAGCCAACTTCATGCTTCTTAAGACAGAAGTGGCAAACTTCGCAACACCCATGCAGATGGACAACAGAGGTACAACTGCTGAATCCTTCACAAATACACTTTATAAGTACTTACACGAGTGCATGGATCATGCTATCCCTAACAGAACCAAGATGCTATCCTCCAAAAAAAGGAAGCCAATCTGGTGGTCCCCTGCCATAAACAAACTCTACAACAGAAGAAAGAAACTGTTGCAAAAAAAGAGTAAAATCCCAAGACTGGAAGAACTCCCTGGTCAGCCTCAGTAAGAACCTGAGATCCCTCATAAAATCCACCAAAGCTAGTTATGAAAACAAAATTGCCACTAATTCTAAAGACAATCACAAATCATTCTATAGCTATGTCAAGAATTTCAATGGCAACACTCAGATCTGCTCTGAGTTACAGCACAATCGCACTAAATATACAGAACCAATTGATATTGCCAACATCCTGGCAGATAGGTTCAGTGCTAACTTTACCACACCCCCACCCCCTAAAGGGCCCATCTCTATACCGGAAGAATGCAAAGTTCCTGTAATCACGGCTGCACGGGTAAAAAACACACTCTCCAAAGCCAAGAACACAGCATCCATGGGACCTGACAACATCCCAGGCTGCGTTCTACATGAACTACAGAATGAACTGGCACCCCACCTAAGCACCATGTTCAGTCATAGCCTCACCTCAGGCTTTGTGCCCACTGAATGGTGCACAGTGACAGTTATCCCACTCCACAAAGGGGGAGCCACCATGGTCCCTGGGAACTACCGCCCCATTAGCCTAACAAGCCTAGTCTGCAAGGCCATGGAATGTATCATCATGGAACTTATAAACAAAGACAGTGGTAATCTTCAAACTCTGGACTGTACCCAGTTCAGGTTTGTAAAAGGCAGATCATGTCTCCTAAACCTGATTGACTTCTTTGAAGCAGTCACCAAAGTTGTAGACGAGGGTAAGGTGGTTCACACAGCCTATCTAGATCTCGCCAAGGCTTTTGACACCATCCCCCACTCTGGAATTATAGATAAACTCACTAAACTAGGTATAAATCCCTATGTCACAAGATGGGTTGCCAAATGACTCACTGACAGAACCCACACTGTGAAAGTAGCAAACTCCAAATCCGACTTTAGATCAGTGACAAGTGGAGTACCACATGGTTTAGTCCTGGGTCCTCTCCTGTTTGGTTTATCTACTTTTCTGAAGTACAGGCTAACACAGAAAGTATTTGGCTAACAAAGTTCACTGACGACTGCAAACTAGGAGCCATAATTGAAACTTCTAATGATGTGGACATCCTACAAAAGGGCCTCACTGAGACAGATGCCTGGTGTCAAAGCCATGGCCTCAAGCTCAATGCTAAAAAGTGCATTGTCATCTCCTTTGGTAAAAACTCTGTACCCTTAAGCTACCACATAGGTAGTAGTCTACTTAACATCAAAAGTGTGATAAGAGACCTTGGGACACAGGCAGACAATAGTCTCTTCTTTGATAATCACATCGCTACAGTAGTCAGGAAATCCTTCTACGTGGCACACCTCATCACAAAAGGTTTCTCATCCAGGAAAAAAGAGGTAATTGTTTCCCTCTACTCATCACTCACTAGACCCATTATAAAGTACAACGCCCCTTTTGGTATATACCTCACAAGACATCTACAACAACTGGAAAGGCCACAGAAATACATCACAAACATGATTACTGGCCTCAAACAGATGCCCTACGCAGACCATCTCAAAAAACTCCAGCTTTACAGACCATTTAAAAAAACTCCAGCTTTACTCCATCGCATATCACCTACTCAGAGGTGATCTATGCCTAACATACAAAGTTATGTCAAACCCAGAGCTTTTGGACATGCTCCACTTAAAGAAATCCCAATCCCTTTGTGCTACATGCTTTAGGGACCTAAACCTTGTCACCACAATAAACAGAACATGCTGGAGGGATAGATTCCTGTCCCAGAGACTTCCCATACTCTGGAACAAACTACCTATCTATATCAAACATAGCTCCTCATTAGCACTCTTCAAGAAAACTCTTGATGACTGGATGGCAAATAGGAAATTCACCCCAGGATCACCTCTGTGGCTCTGCTCGACAGGGGCACAGGAAAATAATTTACTTGGGTGGTGAAAGCCAGGGTACCTTTTTGGTTAAGCTTGTATAGACCCTAGGGCTGATAGCCTAGTACCTATCTATGAACCTGAATCTGTTTGCTAATATATTAGCTATATCATTGCGGTCAGAATGGGTGATATTATTATGGAAGAGCTTAGTGCAGTATTAGACATTATTCCTTAATTTCTGACATGACTAAAGAAAGAAAAATGTGTGGTTGACTCTGGAATCTGTAGCAACCTTAAGTTCATACTCTGCTTTACATTTTCTAATAGTGCTTTTAAGTTCCTTGCTGGAATGTTTCAGTGTAGTCTTGTGGTAGTGAGATGGGGATGTCTTACAAAGCTTTATTATTTTCCTTCTTTTGTTGTTGAGGTTGTTAATATTAGAGTTCCACCAGAGAGGTTTATTCCTGTATTTACAGTTATGTTTATGGCAGATGGGTACTGAATTTTCTATGCAACTGTTCAGGTGCTGGTTAAAGTCAAAGGTGAATGCAGCAGTTCTCTCAGCTGGGTCCATTTCCAAGAGATTATTGGGAATTTTGATAGGTCTTCTACAAGCTAAAGTAGGCTTTCCTTGGAGACATCTCTAAAGATATTGTCATTTGGTGATGGGGTGGTACTACTAGATCTGACAGAGAAAATGAATGATTTGTAGTCAGACTTAACCAGGGATGAGGAGATGCAGGGTGGGGTACAGCCAGGAGCTAGGTTAGTAAGAATCAGGTCAAGGATATTAGAGCCCCTAGTGGGTAGTTTTACAATTTGCTCTAAACCATTGGTTTTAACGAAGTCCAGGAAATACTAAGCATAACTATTTTAGGGTTGCAAGCATATCAATCAATGCTTGGGTAATTGAAGTCTCCTAGTAAGAAGATATTTGGTTTGATATTTAATGCCTTAATGATACTGAGGTAATTTCTGTGATCTTTGCGCAACTCTGCTGGGGATCTATAGTTAGCAATTAAGTCATTTTTGAATTTAACAGTGATTTGGTTCTCCACGAGCACCAAGTGAGACTTGTGGGCAATGGTGTTGCTACCTTGCTATAAAGGGAATGCTGTCATTACACTGAAACCATGTCTCTGTAACTATAGAAATATGAATGTGTTAAGAGTTGCAGGATGGTCTCAGGTTCTGGCATCTTTGTATTTAGACTCATAGCACTGATTATTGCCACCTTGATGTTATCTGAATTTGAGTTTGTATTTTCTATGTAGGATTGTCTAGTAGGGGGCTGTGCCTAAAAAGGCACTATGGGAGGGGTAACAAAGTCTTTAACCAATATGCGGAAGCTCTGGTATGACAGGTGTAAGCCATCCTTGCCAAAACAGGAAGTTTTAGCTACCATGTCATCCCAGGTTGACACATACTAGATCCCCTTAGAATGACACCAACTACTTAGCCAATTGTTAAAGCTAATTATCTTGTATTTGTAGCTAGGAATAATTCTTAGTAAAAACAAGAAACTGATCATGGTCTTTCCTGCCTCATATGCGCAGCAAGTTCCATCATGTCTTCTGCATGTCTCTCTGGGAAGTGTGCCTCTGATTGTTCCTTTCCATAAGTCACCACTAGGTCATAGTCATATCTGTCTGGCTTAAGGGACCTTAGACCCCCTGAAACATCACAGATCCTGGCACCAGAAAAGAAGCTTACAGTCACCCAGTTCTTGTCCAATCTAGTGAGTGTGGAATCTGTATGCCTAACTAGAGAGTCACCTAAGACTAAAACATTTCTCCATGTGAAAGCAAAATTATTGGGTCTTGTAGGCTTAGGCCTGCTTTCCTAATTACTCATGGGTGAGTTTTTTTGATTTGCAGTATGAGTGAATAGAGGAGTAGGTATTGCCTTGCTTGCTGGAGAGTGAGATATTTTACAGTAGGTTCAAGAGGGCTTTGGCAAATTTTTCTTTAAAGACTCAGCGTATGTTATGGGTCTAGTAGTGGGATGTGACTGATGTGCAGCTGTGGAGGTATGCTGCTTACTGATAGTGGCTTGATGCAAGAGGGTTGCACCCATCTTTCTTAAATGTTTACATCTCTCGCAGGTTGTACAATCAACTGGTAGAAGTACTGAGCAGTTGGTAAGCATAAGACAGTTGCTACACTGTCTTAGAACTCCTAATACAATCAGGCTGGCCACAGATGAGGTGAGAGCAGACTGTTGAGCCATATTGCTAGAGGATGGAAAAGTACAGTTGTGCAAGTGAATGTACATAAGACTAGATGCTCAAATGATTACTGTTGCAGTAGCCTTAGCTGTACAAATTATATTGTGCCAAGGATATAAACAACCAGCCAGCCAGCTTCCAAAGCTTCAGGGCACCTTCCATGTGCCCAAACTGTCAGGCAGCTTGAGATGAGCTGACTAAAAATAAGCTTGGGTGCCATGCCCTTCAGAGCTTTACTGACATCGAAGAGTACTCTCTTCTGAGTCTTCAATGATTGGCGGTCGGCTTCTACTATTCCTTTGCTGAGCAGACAAGTTCCCTTTAGGATAAAAAAGTTGTTTAAAGTAACTAAAAATCCTTATTTTCTGTGGATAAATTGTGTTTATTTTATTTTGTGGGGGCTGGCAAAGTGTTTTAAAAATGTTTTTACTGTGTGTGAAAAATGTGAGTTTTAAGACACTTAGTTTTACCAGCATTTGCTGTTTTCCCCAGAAAAGATGGACCATTTTTCAGTTGACCATGGTCCTTCTTCCAGTCATAAAAAGAAAAAGTTAAGCAAACAGCCTTTGCCATCACAGCTGGCTAACTATTTGCCTCAGCTGGCAAGTGAATATGATATGGCCATTACTTGTACCTCAGACCACTCATTTTTTACCCCAAATCCCTCTGGTGTAGCACCTACAGCCAATATGGTTTGGGGTTTAGCTACATCCTCTGCAGTTGTTGGGGTCCCCTCAGTCAGCAAGGTTTGGCCACTCTTGTGAATCCTGGGAGAGAACAGGGAAGACTTTCCAGTTTTGTCAGAATGTTGTGTCCATCCCTGGGGAAGCTGCCGCCACCATTAATAACACTGTTGGCCTCATTTTTTCAGTCAAAAAAGAGAAAACTAAGCATGTAGCTATTCCTCAAATTTCCTTGCACAGGAGTTTACTGGGTCTGGCTCAGGATTCAATTCAGGCAATTAATCCTTCTTGTAAAGTAGTTTTTAATAAAAGAAGGAGTGCTACGTCACCTATGATGAATATCTGGGGCTTACATAGAACTCGGGGGGGGGGGGGTTCTACTATAATAGACCGTGAAGATTTATGGATGAAATATTTAGGGAGATCTGAAGGTAGGTTAGACTGTAGCTAGCTGTAATTACTGAAAAGACAAATTTTGGTTTGTCAAGAATGATGGTCATTTACCTACTGGCTACTACTAGTGCTGGTCTCACCACAACTTCACACAGCTGGGAATCAATGTCAGTTTGCCTTTTTTCTCACCAGAAGCAAGACAGTAGCATTAATCCCAATATGAGAAGTGGGCCACAGGCTCTTTGTCTGGATTCTCGTCCCAGATGTTGTAGGGGTCTGCAGACTTGTTGACTCTTATATATGGTTATATTATTTCTGCCCTTGTTTGAACTTTGGTTGTGACTGAAAAGGGCTGGGATATCCAGGTTACCTGTTAACAAACAAAGAAAAAAATAAAATCTTGAGAGGAAAGACACTTAGAAATGAAAAAGGCCTTAAGTGCCTTCTTTCAATGGAGCTTATTGGTGTCATTAAAATGTATACAGACCAAGCAGTCAGCAGTGTCATGCACTAGTACTAAAATACCAAACACTATAACATTTAGTGTGCCTGCTGCTATGTACTAGTTCCCATGCCACAGGTCCATTTAGAAGCAATATATGTCATAAGAAAGTAGAGGGCCTGGGTCCAAAAATAAGTGTGTGTGTGTGTGTGTGTGTGTGTGTGTGTGTGTGTGTGTGTGTGTGTGTGTGTGTGTGTGTGTGTGTGTGTCGGGGGGGGGGTATTTCAATTTAACACAAACATCCAAAATGCTCTAATTTTTGATTTGTCAAGACAACCAAAACCAAATAAAAAGGGGGGGGGTAATTACAAACTCAAAAAAACAATAATCTGCCATTTTTCTGTGGTGGAAAAGAATGGAGAAAGGTGGTTTATAGGTACATTATGAGACAGGGTAGGAAGGGACTGTATGCCTGGAAAAGTTTAATCTGCCAAGCAGTCTTAATACTTTAGTGCAAGTCCTAAAAGTTTCTAAGGTGGATCTTTTCTTACTAGATCAAGTATTGCAGATGCTATGAAAGTGCTTTATCAGTCCAGTGCTCCACACTGTCAAGCGGCACATCATAAATTTAGATGCATTCTACAGGTTACATCTGACTTTGTGGGATATCAACTCTTAAATCAGGACACAGTTCTGCACTATGGGATGAAATGTTTTCTCTAACATTACAACACTGGAAGAAGAGAACAACAGTATGCTACACGGCACACGGAGATTCACACTGGAAATCTACTTACCAGCAAGCAGTCACTTTTTGTACCAAAATGTAACTTTTTCCATAGTCCAAAGCTTTTTGGTGCTTTATTCAAAATTATGACAGTATGATCATTATTTATATTAAGAGTCACCTGGTCTGTAACCAAGTTATTTCCTGGAGTAAAATGAATGACCAAAGAATAACATGCAGGCGGATAATCTGTTCTGAAATTAGCTGTGCAGTCTCCCATATTAATAGTAATTTTGAAACTGTCTTGAAGTATATGCTTTACATAGAAGAACAGGGTAAATGATTTATCATCTTGCATACATTTGAAACTAGGGCATAACTCAGATCCTTCATTAGTATTCTGAGGCAGCTGGGTTTCAAAACAGTGACCAAATTGAGTTGAATCACCTTCAGAAATGGGTGATGATTTGTTTTCCTTCAGTGTGCCCTTATGTGTTACAAGAAGTGCATTGCTACAGAGTAAATGGCAGGTATTGGTAGAATCACTTAATTCTGTTTGAATGTCTGCTTTATTTGAGGATAATATATCAGAAATATCTGTGTGTTGATTTCTGTGCCTCTCCAAACTGTCTGGAACAACATGTGAGGATCCTTGTGTCTCAATTCCCTCTTTTGTATCCAGATTACTTTCTTGAAAAGAAATCTCAGAAACTAAAGGTCGTTTAGTATTGTCGTCATCTAATTCAATAGATTCTATGCATTTCTCTGGCATGCAGTCTGAAACATCTGCATCTGTTTCAGAACAAAATGTCTCATCTTCTCTGACAAGCATCTTTTGATTCTCTGGCAGCACTACAGCCTTTTGTTTCAATGGTAGCACAGGCAAAGTCACTACAAGCTGCTTTTTGTTTTTTAGGAATTTAGCAGAACCACCGCTCTCATCTACAGGATATGGAAGAGTTATATTTAATAAGTATGCAGGGTCTTGGGAATCCAAAGTTAAATGAGTTTCAGTGACATCCAGTGTTGCCTGTCCTGCTGATTTCAACAAAGGTAGATCAATTGTAATTAGTAGCTCTTTGGGTCGAGTGCTTGGGGTTGCATCTCTTGCATATGTGTAGTCCTGCAAATCAACAAAGGACCTGTATTTAATTGAATATTTAGGTTTACATGGTATAGTGGATCTCTGTTTTTCCTCCTTTGAGACTGGACTTACTTTGGGTTTAGGACTAGAAGTTCTTTTATGTTCAGAAGTGTTGGCTTTTGGAGTATCATATGGATAAGGAAACTGTAAGCCACTTAAATCATCTTCCATTTGCTCGGGTTCACCAGGCAGTGGCTTTCGAATAACTGAAGCATGTGGCACACCTTTATATTTAGTCTTTAAAGTCTTCAGATTTATTTCATCTAATTTAACATTATACTGTTTTTGAATCACTTCAAGTGCAGTTGAATCAACCATTTTCTTAAACTCTGTATTTTTATTAGCCATGTGTAGTGTGTCTTCATGAAAAACAACATCATAAATCATATATTTTGTGCCCTCTTTATTCATATCTTCCCTCCCTGGAGCTAGGCTGTAAGGCAAGGACCAGTGCTGTCCAAATCCACCACCATTTCCCCTTCCAGGTTTACAAAAAGGTTTAGCAATTAAATTGTTGCTGCAGACATTTATAAAACATTTACTTTCCCCGTTAAGACTTGTCTTGAGGACATATCCAGGCTGAGGGTGTACAAATTTTATATCCATTCCTCTCTCTTTTTCCATAAGTGTTATTTCTTCCTCATAACGTTTTTTGTTCTCTGGGTTGGAAATTTCTTCTGCATACTCAAAAAGAAGATCTCTGAACTTCTTATCTTTAAATGCTTTGCTGAAACGCTCAACCTCTTCAGGTGTTAGGTTCAGGTCTTCCAGATTAGAAGTAGCCATTGTTATATGATTGTTGCAATCCTCAGTTTTATAAAATTCTTTAAAATGAACTATTTACATGCAGCCATAAATGTTTCCACTCAACAGCAACAAAGAAGTCTTCGGATGTAACTACTGTCCAGTAAAGTTGCCGTGACAATAACAAAAGATACAATCCAACAATGATATTTACCAAAGCTGCAGCAAGCTGAATGTACGTCGCACTCTTATGAATTTAACTTACAGAGCTTAAATTTACATGAGACCAGCATCAATTGAATTTATGGCAAAGGATACACTTCAGTGATGGTAATGGCTGAATGTGTAGCAATCTGAACTTAGATTAGAAACTGTTAGACTTCATCATAAATCTAGTACCAACTGAATACTTGACTGAATTTTGGACAGTACTCATAAAGAATGCAGTGGAATCTGAAAGAAAAAGGACACACAAAAAAGGTCAGCAAGTACATCATCTAATATTGTAACAGGAACAAATGCTTTTTAACACTTTAACAGAAAATTATAATGCAGTAAAATACCTTATTAACAAATATTAACTAAACATATGAATCTGTAACACTTCCTCAACTCCAGTGCTAAATAATGCACAGGATTTTAGGACTAATTTGCTTATTGCCCTGTGAAGATCCTATTTTAGTAATTTAAGCTTAAATTCAGACTTCTGAAGACATAGCAAATTCAGACAAACTGCAGTGCTACATAAGAAAATACTTGTTCTATGGGATACCACTACATAGTTTTGGCAGTGTCCATTCAACTGAGGCTACTAAAAGGTCAAATGAGATATGAAACTAGGATATGTTAAATCTGACTATTTATTACACATATAAATAACCTACATCCCTCATCAATGTTTAACTTTAATCAGTCCTTCACCTAAGTGAATGGCTTTTCCACCCTCCCCTCCCCATTGCTTACTAAAAATGCGCACATATTTTCTGTTCATGAATGCATACCACCTAGTTTTATATACTCATCTCAACAATGGATTCCCATGGTTCTTGAACAATATCCTAGCATAAAAAAGAAGTTATGTCTTACCATAACTTTCCATCTGTGTTGTAGATCTTTGTTCATTCATTACCATTAGGACCTTGGTTCCGTCCTCGGAACCGATATGGCCGTTTCCAAGCTCGTGCCAGCCAAAAACTCTCAGCTAAGACCTACCCATAATGACCCTCTCCTAGTTACTTCAGATAGAGTTTGCCCGCCCTTAGATAACAGATGTAGTAATAAATAAAAAAAATAGTAGGAGGCTCTGTCTGAGCAAATACCCTAACCAGGAGTTCCTAAAGTCCACCAGGAGTCCAGGCAGGGGGACAGAGGGCGGGAAGTAATGAATGAACAAAGACCTACAACACAGATGGAACATTATGGTAAGACATAACTTCTTTATCTGATGTTGTAAATCTTTGTTTATAGATTACCATTAGGATCAAGTCCCCAGCTACTGGAATCCTGGGTGGCCCTAAGGAAGGATATTCCTGAGCACTTTAGAACCAAAAGATGCTCGTTCTCTGGAGGCCAAATCCAATTTGTAATGAGATATAAAGGTATGAGGTCTTGCCCAAGTGGCTGCTGTGCAAATATCATCCATAGAGGCTCTGGAATGAAATGCTATAGAAGTAGCCATAGATCTGGAAGAACGAGCCTTTATTCTGGAAGGTAAGGATAGCTTATTCTGTTTGTAGATAAAGGTAATGATGTTTCTAAGCCAGGATGATAAAGTCACTTTGGAAACAGGTTTACCCAATCTGGGTCCTGCAAAGACCACAGACAATTGATCTGTTTTCCTGAAAGATTTAGTCCTGTCCAAATAACAACAAAGCTGCTGATGCACATCAGGGGTGTGCAAAAGGTACTCCCCTCTGTTAGAATGCTGAGGGAAGAAAACTGACAGGTCAATAGATTGGTTAATGGAAAAGCCAGAAATGACCTTGGGCAAGAAAGAAGGGTCAGTATGAAGGTACACCCTATCTGTATGGAAGATCAAATAAGGACTCTTGACACTCAAAGCCTGCAGCTCAGATACTCTTCTCGCTGAGGTAAGTGCTACCAGAAGTAAGGTTTTCCATGACAAAAATTGCAAATCACATGAATCAAAAGGCTTGAAAGGGGAACCTGTGAGAGACTGAAGTACCAAAGTCAAGTCCCAGGCTTCTAAGGGAGGCTTGACTAGAGGTTTAACATGTAATACTCCTTTCAAAAAGGTCTTGCATAGGCGGTGTGACATAATTGAAGAATTAGCAAGATCATTATGAAAAGTGACGATAGTTGCTAAATGTACAGTGATCATCAAAGCTGAGGCTCCTGCGTGCAAAACAATAGTCAGGTATTGTAGGATCTTTTGAATAGGCATAGAGAAAGGGTCTAAGTTCTGATCTTTGGCCCAAATAGAGAACCTAATCCATTTACTAGAATAAACTTTCCTAGTAGAAGGTTTGTGTGAAGCCAGAAGAATTTCACGAACAGGAGATGGGATGTCAGGCAGCCTGGCAATCACTGGAAGTGAAGGAACCAAACTGTGAGCTTGAGACTGTGCAGGTTGGGATGAATCAGTCCCTGAGGATGAGATAACAGGTCTTGGGAATGATCCAGGATCCACGGACTGTGAATCAGATGAAGCCATAGAGAAGACCCGGTGGCCAATCGTGCATTAGAGCATCCCTCGGTGGTTCCCCTGAGGGGGGATCAGGGCAAAGTAGCTTCTGCATTTGTAGTTTGGGGGGGGAAGCAAATAGGTCACAGCAAGGCTTGCCCCAGCGTTGGAAGATTCGATCGACTGTTACAGGGTTGAGAGACTACTCGTGAGGCATCAGGATGTTCCTGCTCAAATTGTCCACAATAAGGTTGGAACTCCCGGGAATGTGTGTTGCTATAAGGAAGTGGTTGGAAGCTATCACCCAGTGCCAAATCCTTATGACTTCCCAACACAGGGGGCAAGACCTGGTTCCACCTTTCTTGTTGATATACCAGATGACTGACATGTTGTCTGACTGAATTGCAATGGTCCCAGAGAGTAGGGACGCATGGAACACTTGCAATGCTAGGAGAACTGCCCTCAGTTCCAGGACATTTACGTGCAAATTGGCCTCCATGGGGGACCAGGTGCCTTGGACAGTCTTTCCCTGGAAATGCCCCCCCCCCTAACAGGGAAGCATCTGTGATCACTGTGGCCATGGGCTTTGGAAGACCGAATGGTCGACACCAATGATTCATCCACCATAACATTTCTTCCTTGCAACGGTTTGAAAGACGCAACATGTGGTCGAGTGGGTAAATTAGCAACAACCATTGTGTGGAAAGAAGCCACTGTAGGATTCTCATGTGCAGTCTCACCAGTGGTACCAACATAACATAATGGCAGCCTCCATGGAGCTTAAGAGTTGCAGTACAAGATGTCCTCATACATAGGTCTGAGAAGGTCTTGGATTTGGTGTGTTATGTTCGAAAACCTGTGAGGGGGGAGAGAAGCTTGACAGGATGTTGTGTTGAAGACCGCTTCAATGAATTCCAGTGTCTTCATTGGAGACACTGAGATTTGTCCTTGTTGATTGTAATCCCCAAGCGGAGAGTGAGACCTTGAGTTTAAGAAGATTCCTGGTTGGAGCGGTAAGGAGCCAATCGTCTACATAGGGAAACACCTGAGATCCTTGTAGTCAAAGATGAGCTACCACAACTGCCATACATTTGGCGAACACTCAAGGGGCTGTCGAGAGACCGAATGGCAGTGCCCTGAACTGGTAGTGATTGTCTCCCAGCCAGGAGCAGAGAAACCTCTGGGAGAGGTGATCCATCTTTATGTGGTAGTATGCGTCCTGGAAGGTCTATAGAGCACATCCAGTTATCCCTCCCTAGGAAGGGTAGAATGGACTGTATTGTGACCATCCGGAAATGTTAAAGTTTGATAAATTTGTTCAATAGGCTAAGATCCAGGATTGGTCTCCAGTCCCCTTGTCTTTTTTGGCACTAAAAAGAACCTCGAGTAAAACCTGGATCCTGTCTGGTCTGGTGGTACTGGTTGGATGACTCTTTTCCTTAGCAGATTTTTCTATTTCTAAGGCTGCTAATTCCCTCTGATTGGGTGGTACATCGGGGATGGGAGTTAAATCTAATGGTATTTGGTAGCCTCTGGATATTATTCACTGCACCCTAACATCAGCAGTAATAAGATGCCAGGCTGTAGATGCAGAGAAAAACGACCCCCGACTGCTTCCAGAGGAAAGCAATCAGGCCACTGCTCAGGAGCGCTGGTAGGGGGTGCTGGAGAAAGAATCTCTAGCACCCTGGTTACACAGACCCCCTCTACCCTGAAAGGGACGTCTTCCATATGAGTTGCCCCCTCTGCCCCGGGGAGATTGTTCACCACGAGTGTCACGAAAAGGTTGTTGGGATTTCTTGAACCACATTTTTCCTCCCTTCTGGTTCCTGGAGTAGGACCTCTGGGGGTTGGAAAGGCATACATCCACAGCAGACAAGGTCTTTCCTTCTTTCTCACTACGTGTAAGTGTCTCTCGTACTTTGGGTCCAAAAAGTGCAGATTCGTCGACAGGTGCATTGACGAAGAAAGATTTAAAGGGGTCTGCGAAGTCACACAACCTCATCCAAGCATTAGGTCTCATGACAACGCCTGTTGCGGCAGCTCGAGCTGGCCCCTCAGTGGAGTGAGATATCAAATGCATCGAGAAGTTTGAGATGGATTCAAGGGTAGCTAGCTGCGAGGCGACAGTATCATGCACCTCATTAGGCAGTACCCCACCAAAGAGGGAGACATTTCAGAAATTAGGCCTCTTTGGAGGCAAGTAAAGTGTGCCAGATAGAACAGAGACTGAATGGCGAATGGCACTGAAGCATAGGTCCGTTTTTCTAGTCTGTCCATGGTCCAGGACTCTCTGGAGGATGGACGGTGGAACTGTCTTCTGCCAGTTCCCTCTTGGTGGCTGCCGCCACGACCATAGAATCAACTGTCAACTGTTAGGACCAGTGGGGCTGATCTTCAGGTGTAGATACAATTTTTTGTCTGGCCTCTGAGGGACAGGTTCTGCATTGTCTGGGGCTTTCCAGGCATGCTGCCCAATGATTTTAACAAGGTAATCTGCCAATGGAGTAACCCAGGAAGTAGATGGCTGGGCACGGAAGGCCTGCAGGAACACCAATTCCTCAGAAGAAGGGTTATAGGACTTCCAGTCTCCCCGCTGCTTAAGGATTTTGAGAATGTCTCCGAATGAGATGTCGTCTGGGGAAGACCGTGGGGACCCTTCCCCCTCATCACAATCAGTGTCTTTGGTGATAGATTCCTCCGGTGAATCAAGGTGCTTCCTCTTGCACAGTTTCTTCCGGGGTGGCTCCTCAGTGGAATCTTCTGAGGAGGACTCCGGAGAAGGGGATCCCATCAAAGAGGGTTCTTCTGACTCCCGTGCTCGGGGTCCTGAAATAGAGGGTTGGGAGAGGTGCATGCTAGGGGAGGGTTCTGATACTGATGTCATCGGTGCTGACTGCGAGTCCACTACCTGTACAGCAGGCCTACCTGAGAAGGGATGGGAGTCTGGAACCGGGAGGGACAACCTCGGAACCGGGGTCACACCTCGTCGTGAGAAGACCACCTCCAGGTGAGGAGCTCTGAGAGAAGTGGAAGCCATCAAAGCCATGGACATAGATGGCGCCAGCGAGAAAATAGGCACCAGGCTAGGTACCAAGGTATGGATGGTCCAAACACTGCTTCGGGGGAGCATCAGTTCCACTGGAGCCAATGTAGCAAGGGTGGACGGTGCCGACAGGGAAAACACTGCTGTCGGAACTGAGACAGTATGCACTGGAGTGGAAATATCCTGTCCTTGGCAGATATTCGAGTTTTAGAGCCGATGGAGCCAAAAAAGCTGTCAGCACCATGGCAGGGGATGGTGCCGAAGGAGTACCAGTCATCGGAGCCGAAGTCAGATCCAAGGACGGCACCGGTCAGTGGTGCCGAGGTCGGAACCGAAATAGGGGTGAATATCATGGACGGCACCGAGGGAGAAGACACAGAGCCTGGTGCCGAAGAGGTCTGCGCAGAGGGTGCCGGCGAAGCACGGAGCCGACTCGGTTCTGTAACTGACGGAGATGCAGGAACCGAGTAACTCCGTTTTTCCTTATTTTTTTTTTTGTTTTGTTTTGTTTTTTGGAGGGGGTGTGACCTTTGACCCAGATAGAGCCTCTGAAAAAGGTGTCTTGAGTAATCCATTTTTTCCTTATGTTTTTTGGTCTTTGGAGGGGGTGAGACCTCTGACCCAGATACAGCCTCCAAAAAAGGCGTCATGAGTAATCAGTTTTTCCTGATGTTTCTTGGTCTTTGGAGGGGGTAAGACCTCTGACCCAGATAGAGCCTCTGAAAAAGGTGTCTTTAAGATAAGTTTATTTTTACGTTCTGCTAGTGTACAATTACTAAAACTAGCACAAATGTCACAGGCAGCTTTAATATGATCCAAGCCCAAACAGTAGACACAATGAATATGTGTATCTGAGTTAGGCATCTTACGTCCACACTTGTCACACTGTTTAAATCCCAACTTAGCTTTGTCTGACATAGTAAGGCAACAAGGCTATCCTACAGAAAAATTAAGGGAGAAAATACCAATGATGTTATTTAAAAAAAAAATACCACTAGTAAAAAGGAAAGGCCTGTCAAAGACAGGAGAGAGGGACAGTGCCAATAAAGGTAAACAATTAAATCACCAAGGAAAAGGGTAGGAAATAGGCTTAGGTTATAGGTGACAGTGAGAAAAGGCTAACATAACTAAAAATTAAATACTTTTGAAGAGAAACTGTCTTAAAATTAAGAATTTTTTACTTAGCTTTGAGAGAGATGGCTAGCACATCTGACTAGGAACACAGCAAACGACATCTGGAGTAACTAGGAGAGGGGCATTACGGGTAGGTCTTAGCTGAGAGTTTTTGGCTGGCATGAGCTTGGAAACGGGGGTATCATTTCTGAGGGTGGAACCAAGGTCCTAATGGTAATGAATAAACAAAGATTTACAACATCAGATGGTTAAGTTCAGCTGCTTCTGTTGGAGTGGGTAGAAAAGAAAAAGATAACTTGCAACCATCTTATAATCACATTAACAAAAACAAAACAGAAAACAAACAGCAGAAAAAATAGTCACAAACATGTTCGGTAAAGATATATTTGTAGTGGTCTTGTAAATTTCCCTTGTGAATGTGATTAGAGGACAATCACATATTTTAGTGCAGTCAGTGCCTGTCAGTTTTCCTCTGGAATAGTTTCATAGTTCAATAATCAAGATGCCAAATTTTCTTAAACAAGCAGTCATTCCCACCACACATATGCCTTTCTTATATTCCCTTACCTATTTTTAACTGGCTCCTCAGGTTGAAAAAAGGTTAGGCTTCTTTCCCACACAATAAGGCCCAGCACAGTTATTTTATGTTTAGTCAGCTGTAAATTTGATTGAGTAATTACAATAACAGGAACTCTTGTTTTTTGAGCATTAAAGGAAAGGCTGTCCCTAGTCAACTGGTGAAACACAGCGGCTGAGCAGCAAGTAAAATGCAGAGGTTTTTATACCCACTTGGAAAAGAATAAAGTGAATTAGATGCAGCCAACACCAAGGCCCATGTGTTAAATTATAGAAAAAATATTTACAGACAACATAAATTAATTAAAAAAAATAAAGTTATCAACAGTCAGTGTAGTTATAATGCAGTGTTATAATGCAAATATGTCTGTGTAGTCAGAAATCAATACAGCCAGCTGGGTCCATGGCACACAGGATGAAGCCTTGACTATAAGGTTACCATACGTCGGGTTTCCCCGGACACATCCTCTTTTTGGGCTCCTGTCCAGGTGGTTTTTGAAAATTCTGTGTTTTGTCAGGGTTTTTGAAAAACCCGGAAAAAAAATCACAGAATTTTCAAAAACCAGACGTCCCTATTTCAGCGGGATTGTCCCAGGATCGGCAGTCCGATCCTGAGTCCTGCACTGCCGGTTACAGTCCCGGCAAAACAGCCTCCGCTTTGTTTTTTTTTTTTATTGGTCCATATACTGGTATACCAGGCAATCAAAAAATTGCAAAACGGAGCGCTGTTCAATGCGGAACTGCTTGATGTTCCGCATTGAACAGAAGAGGGTCCACTGTGCGAGCTTTTGATTCGCTTGTATAACGGTATACGAGCCAAAAAAAAAACAATTGAAAAATGGAGCTCTGTTCAATATGGAACTGCGATGTTCCGCATTAAAGACTAAAGACCTTTTTTTTTTTTTAGTCTTCACCTAGTGTGAAAGACCTTTTGTCCTGACCTGGCCAGTCAAGAATCTGGCAACCCTAAGAGGACGGATGCCGCTGCAGCTGGCTGTGAAGAATGGGAGTGAAGTGGTCAAAATGGGATCATCCATCCTTGGGGAAAGTGGTGTTGTGGTCCTTCAAGGGGGGGGGGGGAAACTAAAAATACTCTGCCTGGTGGAGGTCAGGTTACAGGTCCTTATGCAATCAACAGTTCTACAGTCCTTGCCAAGCAACACATAGTGTTGTTGTTGGAATAGTACAGTTGTATAAGTTGCACTCACCCAAAACAATAGATGTTGAAATCCCTCACTGCTGTAGTAGCCTTTAGGCTATATGGGATGTATCTTGTCAAAGGCAGAACAACTAGCTAGGCTTCCAAAAGCTATGGCTCTCTTCCGTAATTCCACTCTAACTGCTGATTGGTCAGCCCTGAGTAGGGAAAATTTGCAGTAAGAGTGGAAATTCTTTAGGATTTTCTTGCCCAAAAGTTAAGAAGTAACACACTCCTCTTGCACTATCCAAACAAGAAATAGTCAACAAATTATTTCCCAGCAATAACTATATACAGTAATAGGGGGATAGACGGTGGGTACAGCTACTACAGCGTTGAGGAATTTGAACATCTACTGCTATGGGTAAGTGCAACTTACACAATCATACTATGTTCATCATTTCCACTACTGTAGTAGTCTTTAGGCTATCTGTTTTGATTACCAAAGCCTATTCAACTTGGGAGGAGAAAGGATTCAGATGAAGGAGCCCCTGGAGAACAATCCTTAAAAAGCTAGCTCTGGACCTTGAAAAGAAATCTAGCTTGTAATGCTTTATAAAAGTATGTAGGAAGGACCATATAGCTGCCTCAAGAATGTTTCTAGAATTCATTTTTTTCCAATATGCCATCGAGGAATACAAGGGCCTTGTAGAGTGATCCTCAATACTGCTTAGAGCAGGTCTACAATGGTGGGCATAACAAAAGGCAACAGATGTAGACAGCCATCTGGAAATAGTCTGAGTTTACATGGGTTGTCCTTTATTAGTCCCAACATCAGAAATAAATAGCCGATTAGCTTTTCTAAAGGACCTGCTCTGTCAGTATAGTACTTGAGCTGCCTAGGTCAGGATTTGGTAAGACCAGTCTCCAGGGGTTCCTGGACTATTCTTCTTCCACCTCCCAGTTGTTGTAAGCTCTGGTAATCTATCCATATAGCTTAGGCTACTGCAGCAGTGATAAATTTGAAGAATTTAGGACAGTTGTGTAACTAAACTTACTATAACAGTAGATGTTTGTATGATCACTGCTGCAGTATCCTGCCTCCAAACCCCCTTGTTTTTTGGTGTGGTTTTTTTATGCCCGGGTGTGGACTTTTAATTTTTTGTTGTTCCTAGCAATGCTCTCAGGACTCAACCTCCCTCTCTCAGTTGGCAGGAATGCTCTGAAGAGCTTGGCACCCAAACCTGTCTTTTTAGTCAGCTTAGCTCAAGGTGACTAACAGATAGGGCACATAGAAGGTGCCCTGAAGCTTTGGAAGCTGGCTGGCTATTATATCCTATGCAGGATATAACCCATACAGCTCAGGCTACTGCAGCCATGAAGAATATTTCCCCTGAAGGGAGGTGTTTATTTTCAGTGATAACTGTATCCCTCCTAAACTACCTTTAACACTCAAGAGTCTGTCAGAATCTGTTGCTAAAGGGAAATGCACAGAGACAATTGTTGACACAGGTTTTGAGAGACTGGGGCAGGAGGGCGGAAGGAAGAATGCTGGCATAATCCTTCTGAAATTGTATACTGTCCCTTTTTATGAAAAGATCCTAGTTTCTTTGTTCTTCTCTTGCTATCTCTTTATTTCCCTTTTTGGGCTTGAGAAGGCAAGGATTGTTTTGTTTTGGTTCTGAAATGTGAAAGAGGATCTAGGAGACCTGTAAGGGGGGAGGGACTGAAAAATCTTAGAAACTCCCACAGCAGCTGGCCTGAATAAAACCTCTTTATCTAAAGCTGAATTCAAAATTTCCGACTTTATCTCATAAGAAAACTTTTGGTTACATACCCAAAAATACCTCCTTAAAACAGTATCAAAAGCAGAGACCCAAGACTCAATATTTGCGCAGTCATATACACTCGTTAAAACATGTTCAAATACTTGAGAGAAATGTTGGAAACAATAGAATACTATACAAACAAAAAGCACACACTTCCACATATGGGTCTGATAGTTAAGAATTCTATATGATAAAGCGGAAAAAGAAGTAAAAATTCTCTTACCCAATCTGTCCAAAATATTGCCCTCCATGGGAGTCTTAGTCCTAAAGAAAAAAATGACAGGAAGGCTGTCAGAGTCAACAGAAAAACTACATAAGTTGTTGGCCACCCTGCCCCAGTAAAATGTTTCCTCACGCAAAACGTTTTGTTAGAAATTCAAAAGTCAACATAAGAAGTACATTTTGTCCCAAAATAATTGAGTACAATGCCCCTTTTGGGATGTACCTTACCAGACACCTTCAGCAACTGGAAAGACCCCAAAAGTACCTCACCAAGAGGATCAAAGGGCTCAAACAGATGCTATATGCTGCCCGGTTAAAGAAACTCCAGCTCTACTCAGTGGCATACCGCCTGCTCAGAGGCGATCTGTGTCTGACGTATAAAGCCATGTTCAACCCGGAATTAATGGACATGCTGCACCTCAGAAAATCCAAATCCCATCGAGCTACGCGCTCGAGAGACTTGAACCTCAGCACTGAAATAAATAGGACATGCTGGAGGGACAGATTCATAACCCAGAGGCTCCCTTCACTCTGGAATAAAATCCCAGTCCAGGTTAGGCAGAGTCTTAATGCCATATTCATCAAGGACACCCACACCTCAAGATTGGTAAACCATCCAGAAGACTGCTCTGCAAAAACTCAGGAACCTCATATGGTCTTCCTGAAAACACTGGAGGGATAAATGTATGTGACTTCAACTACCCTAATATAGACTGGGGACACTACTCAAGCCCAAACACTCTAGCCCAAAAGTTCCTGGAATTCATAAACTCAAATGCCATGGAACAACTAGTCACCATCCCACAAGAGGAGAAAACATACTTGATCTCATCATCACGAACATGGGAGCACAATGTTCACCTCACTGGTGAGATCTGATCACAAACTAATCTCGCTGGAGGTCCTCATAATGAAAAGAACACAGTAAAGAACCACTTCTAAAGACTAGTGTGGTCTCCGTTAACATTACTCGAATCACTTAATCCCAAGCAAAACAAAGACTCTCAGTCTGGTGGACCCCAGCCATAAACAAACTCTACAACAAAGGAGAAAGCTACTACAAGATAGAGCAAAATCCTTAAAAGGTAAGACACCGCTGATCACTATAAGTAAAAAGCTAAGAGCTCTCATAAAATCATCCAAAGCTAATTTTGAGAAAAAATAGCTAAGGACTCTAAAGACAACCATAAGGCATTCTTTAGCTATGTCAGAAACCTAGGAGGAAACTCCCAGATATGCTCAGAATTAGTTCAAAATGATGTGAAGATTACTGATCCTACAAACATGGCCAACATACTGGCTGACAGGTTCAGTGCAAACTTCTCCCCTCCCCTAAAGGAGAGATATCTATACCAAATGATTGTAGCCCCCAAACATCTCCAGGTGAGAACTGCTCTCTCCAAGGCAAAGAACACAGCATCCATGGGACCTGATGGTGTCCCGGCTGTGTGCTCCATGAACTCGAATTAAACCCACAGTTAGGACAGCTGTTTAATCTTAGTCTCACCTCCCTGGAAATTACCGTCCCATTAGCTTGACAAGCCTTATCTGCAAAGCCATGGAGAGGATCATAATGGATCTCATAAATAAAGACATAGGGAACTTGCAGACTTTGGATCCAACCCAGTTTGGCTTTGTCAAAGGCAGATCATGCCTTTTAAACCTGGTTGACTTTTTCGAAACAGTCACCAAGACCATTGATGAGGGAAGGCAGTCCATACAGCCTACCTAGACCTTTTGATACAATACCTCACTCGGTATCATTGAAAAACTCATCAACTTAAATGTAAACCCATACATTACAAGATGGGTTGCAAACTGGCTGAGTGACAGAACCCACAGGGTCAGAGTTGCTGGCGCCATGTCAGACTCAAAGCCTGTCACAAGTGGTGTCCCACAGGGCTCAGTCCTTTGTTTGGCATCTACTTTTCTGAAGTACAAGCAAACACAGGAGGGTTATGGCTGACAAAGTTTGCAGATGACTGCAAACTGAACACATCCGACACAGATATCCTTCAGAAGGGTCTCACAGAAACGGATAACTGGTGCCAGAGCCATGGCCTAAAGTTAAAAGCCAAGAAATGCATAGTCATACCCTTCGGGAAAAATAAGGTTACTAGCTACCATATAGGTGGCAATCCCCTGAACACAGAAGAAGTTATTAGGGACCTGGGAACCCAGGTTGACAGTAGCCTTTCATTCGACACTCATATTGCTAAAGTAGTTAGGAAGACCTTCTACATTGCCCACCTTATCATGAAGGGATTCACATCTAGATCAAGGGAAGTCATAGTCTCCCTATACTCATCACTCATCAGACCAATGATCGAGTACAATGCCCCATTAATGTATCTGACCCGACACTTGCAGCAGCTGGAGAGGCCACAAGTTCCTCACCAAAAGGATAAAGGGTCTCAAAATCTGTCTTATGCTGCCCCTACTGAAAGAACTCCAGTTATATTCAGTTGCTTACGAGGTGACCTATGCCTGACATACAAGGCCATGTCTGATTTGATGAACATGCTTCATCTCAAAATCTAGATGGATAGATTCATCACCCAAAGACTCCCTATGCTGTGGAACAAAATCCCGGTTTATGTGAGGCAGAGCAGGCCTTGTTCAAGAGGAATCTTGACCAATGGATGGGAGATCACAGATACGTGTCACTGCTCGACAGAGGCACAGCAAAATAATAGATAGCCTAGTATGAACCTATGAACCTCATTGACTCTCTTCAAGAGGAATCTTGATGAGTGGATGGGAGATCGTAGGTTTACCCCGGGTATCACTTCTGTGTCACTGTTAGACAGAGGCACAGTATACTAATCTCGAAAAAGGGCATAGCAAAATTAATTTAAAATGGGTGGCGAAAGCCAAACACACTCTGGCTAGGCTTATAAATGCCCTAGGGCAGATTGCTTATAGGTTCATAGGTTCATACTAGGCTAAGCTAAAAATAGTGGTCCCTGAAGGGAAAATTATGATACTAAAGAATGGCTTCTTAAAGGGGCAGAATCACTAAAAACAAGTGAAAATTAAAAACACTTGTTTACGTTTATAACCCTCTGAGCTGCTTTTTCATGAGGCGGTAAGAAAGTACTTAAGATTTCCCACTCTGACTGCTGATTTTTCAGTCTTAGGGCTGACAGAGTGGCAGTGTGAGAGAAAGCCAAAGCTTTTGGAAGTTGGCCATTTTTTTTTGTGTCTTGGGCAAGACACAACCCATATTGCATAAAGGCTAATGTAGCAGTGAGAATGGTGAACATCTGATGCATATATGCTTCCATTCATTTACAAAGGAGCAGGATTAAAGAAAAATATTAGCCAAAAAATTGAATTGGGAGCTAGGGCTAAAATAATGAAGAAACTCCTGACAACTACCAGAATAATGGTTTCAAATAAAGATCGCTAGCCTATAAGAAATGAATGGGACAGCGGAGTCATGGGATAGCTAATAAAAGTGGAAAAACAATAAACAAAAAAATTAGTAATGCATATTGTGTTAATACAATTGCATGTTCTGGAATCACTTTAGACTAGTGGTGGGGATCTGGCTACTTACTTTTCACTAGATCCTCGACCAAACCCATTTTAGTAAAGGTTGTAAATACTGCGTCAGGAATTGTGAAAGGAGTTCCGTAATGGAGCCCCTCCCTGAGATGATGGGCCTACCTGGTGGATGATAAAGATCTTTATGTATTTTTGGAAGAAAATAGATGTGCTGACTCTTGGGATCGGACACCTTTAGATGGTATAAAGTTGTATCAGTTATAATGCCCTCCTCCTTGGCAGACAAGAATTCATCAATCTGCTTCTTAAAACTGAAGGTGGGATCTAAAGGCATACATATATAGTACCGTCCATCATTCAGTTGTCTGTCTGCTTCAGCATTATATTGTGTCCAGTCCATAACAACCACCGCCCCGCCCTTGTCCACAGGTAAAATGACCAAATCCTTATTATTTTCCAATTCCTGTATGGCCTTGTGTTCGATCTTTGAGAGGTTATTAATAACTTTATTCATAATTCCTGACGAAGTATTTACAACCTTTACTAAAATGGGTTAGGTCGAGGATTCAGCACACCACAGAATTCTTGCAAATTATCTCAGAGATGCAACTGGATCCAGGTTGGTTGTTATGCACTTTAGATGTTTCAGCGCTGTACACCAACATTCATAATTGGGCTGGGTTACAAGCACTTGAATATTGGCTATGTAAGTCTGAGTGAGTCTGACTGGATAAGAAAGAGGCTGGCAAAGAATAGATCACTGAACGGCTACAGTTCATTGCAGAACATGCATATAGTGATGTATTAAGGGGAGTAATACTATAGATGCTGCCATGGACTACAGAGCCTGCAGAACTAGCCTGGCAGGAGGAGCAGAATGAGAAATGATTTGTTGAACCTGGGACTTGAATGTGGTCACATGATGCGGGGTTAGAGAAGCAGTCTGACTTGTAGTATTCAAATGAGCACTGACGAA
The DNA here is from genome assembly GCF_019279795.1 of Protopterus annectens. Taxonomy (NCBI): domain Eukaryota; kingdom Metazoa; phylum Chordata; order Ceratodontiformes; family Protopteridae; genus Protopterus; species Protopterus annectens. The sequence goes on along the minus strand of NC_056737.1, from coordinate 608,159,131 downwards.
CTCCAGGCTTTGAACCGGTAGTAGCTTTGATTTGGGCATGTTGACTGTAATGCCTAAAGATTGGCAAATTTGGGGCAAATAGTCCCTGGTCTGTTCTATGTGATGCTTGGTTGGAACAGTGAGCAGCCAGTCATCTAAGTATGGAAACACCCAGAATCCTTGTAGTCTCAAGTGAGCTGCTACCATTGCCATACATTTGGAAAACACTCTGGGGGCTGTAGTGAGTCCAAAGGGCAGGGTTCTGAATTGATAGTGATTGGCTTCCAGCCAAAAGCACAAGTGTCTTCTGGATCATCTGTCTATTTTGATGTGATAGTATGCATCATGAAGATTGACTGGGCACATTCAACTATCCGAACTGTGACCGTGTGTAACTTTGACTTCTTCACATATTGGTTCATGTTGCTTAGATCCAAAACTGGTCTCAAGTCCCTTGTTTTTTTTTTTTGGCACTAAAAAGAACCTTGAGTAAGTTCCAAATCCTCTCTGGTCTGGTGGGACCTCCTGGATGATTCTTTTGTCTAACAGCTTCTGAATTTCTTTAGCTGCAGCTTCTCTCTGACTGGGTGGAATGTTGAGAAGGTTGTTTCTCTTGGGGGAGCAGTATTTGGAAAAATGGTATAAAGTAACCTGTTTAGCAACCAATAATCTTTTGTTATAGTAGGTCAGGCATCTCGGTGCAAGGAAAAATGTCCCCCAACTGTCTTCAAGCAGTTGGGCAGTCCTTCAGGAATGCTGAAAGGGTCTATCAGGAAAAAAAAATCTCAAAAACCCTGATTTTGCAGACCTCCTCTGCCACAAGGCCACCAACTATCATTCAAGCTCCCTCCTCTGCCTCTGAGGGAGCTGTCTCTGCATGAATCCTGGAAATATCCCTGGGATTTGCATAGCCACATTTCCTGCTCCTATGATTCCTTGATAAGAATTTTTAAGGGGTAGAAAAGCAAATCCCTATGGCAGACAGGGTCTTTCCTTCCTGTTCACTGCAGGAAAGTGTTTTTTTCAAAGAGGGTCCAACATACCTCACAGCCTCTTAGTGCAAGACATCTGGACAAAGAATGACAAAATGAGGGGGGGGGGGGGCAACGGCCCAAAAATAGGGACAGAATTTAAATATTGCTGTTATAAACTGAGAAAGTTGCTAGAGTAGCATGGATTGTGTTAATATACATTTTTCTGAATGATTTGAAATCTGAAACTCAAATATATGTCATTATTTGATAACTTTAGTTCTCAGGTCATTCCAGTGATTGCCAGAAAACCACAAATTTTATGAGGAACAGACCAAAAATATGAGTCAAAAATCTGTACATTCTGCAAAAATCTGGACAGTTGAGGTATGGGGGCCAAACATGGAAGTTCTATCAAAGGAAGCATTGATGAAAAAAGACCTGAAAGGCTCTGTAAAACTGCATAGTAGAATCCAGACATGTGACCTTTTGGCAATGTCTACACCGGCGGCCCATGAGGTACTGTCCACAGCATGGGAAATTAGCCTCATGGACCCATTTGATATAGATAAAACAGTGGCCAGCTGCAAGGATGATGTCTTATAATCCTCTAGAGATATGGACTCAGAGAGATTTTAAGAGTTCCTTAATCAAATGTCTCTGTAGTCTTGTAAAGTGCACCAAATAGCTCAGAGACTGCAAGGCAAAGGTCACAGCTGCAAATACGTGCTTTCCAAATCTGTACAGTGCCCTACACTCTCTGTTAGAGGGGTGGACAGAGGAGCTCTGTTCTGTGAGCTCCTTCTTGCTGGCTGCTGCCACAACCATTACATCAACAAGGACACCTTTGTCTAATGTAGTCTATCTCCTGGGGAGACTAAAGTTCTGTCTGGTCAGCGACAGACAGCCAGACTCTGTTGAACCTCCTTCCATGCCTGGCGAGAGACTAGGTTGAGCTCATCAGCTGGAGGAGTCACTAAGACGTAGATGAGCCAGAACCAAGAGGTTCCAAGAATACGGACTCCTCAGGGGATAGGTTATCTGAGGACCAACCACCTTTTTGCTTAAGGATTTCCAAAAAGACGTCACCAGGTGGTGATCTGGTGGACACTTTCCCTTCTTCAAAGTCAGTATCTTCAGTGAAGTATTCCACAGGGGAATATATGTGCCTCCTTTTGCATGTTCTTTTTTGGTGAACTTCTTCAGTGGGATGCTCTAGAAAGGTGTCCAAAGAGAGGGGCTGTTCCTCTATGGGAAACATCTGGATACTAATTTGGTATTGGCTGTCCCTGTGAAGAAGAGCTGAAGGGATCAAAGCTCGGAACCAAAGGGGGATAGGGTGTAGGATCTGAAGAAGTATGACAGACTGGGTCTCTTGAATGAGAGAAAACCATTTCCACAACATCATTGAAGGACGACAGACCCAGGGAAGCAGTGGCCAGTTGCACCGGTGCCGAGATCTCTGAAGCAGGCAAGCCAGGACTCTGACAAGATCCATGTCTAGAGGTGAAGCCAGACCCAAGCTATCCAACACCGAGGCTCCAAGGAGCAAGCTCTGACAACATTAGAGTTGATCCTGGCCCCATGGATCAAATGTTAATGCTTTGGCTCCAAAATTCATCCCAATCCGAAATGTTCAGGGTCAAAGACATGATTGTCTTCAGCTCTGACACCAGTACTCTCAGAACTCTCAGATCATGAGGCTCCAAAACCGAAGGATGAATTGGAGAAAGAGATACAACAGTGTGTGAGATGGATGAAAGGCTCATGGATCTGATGGGGGGCAGAGACAGAATAACCTCCATCTGGATCTGAGCTTGAGGTCTGGAATGCTTCCTCTAGGCTTGCATAAGAGGGGAGTGGAGCCAAGAAGATATAGGATCTGTGAAGAGCTCGGGAAAATGAATTCTGGGAGTCTGAGAGACACCCGAGATCAGATCTGATGATTTTGGATACATGGGTTGCACAGGAGGAGTACAAGAGATAACTGTCAGATCTGAAACATTAGGATCCGTAGATTTTTTTTCTCTTGTGGGGATCTTTTTCTGTGCTCCAAAGGAGCCTTTGAAGATTTGTTGGGGGGGTTGAGCCCCTGAAGAAGAAAGAAAAGGTAGTAGTAACCCCTTAAGGACAAGCTTGTTACGCCTGTCAGCTATAGACCTAGAGCTGCCTGCACAGATAGTACAGTTCGTACCCAGATGTGCTGCTCCTAAAGAATAAACACACTCCCTGTGGGCATCCAAACTGGGGATTTTGTAACCACAGGAAGTGCATTTTTTAAAACCTGTTGGCTTTTCAGCCAAAATAGCCACTGTAAGCTAAAAGGGAAGCAACAAGGAGTGAAGAATATATATACATTTTTATTTAACTTTAACAGAGGCACAGAAAACAATGGTAGAAAGGAATACCCTGTTAAAAAGGGCAAGAAAATAGAGAGACAGAGAGAGAGGAACAACAATGGTAATAATTTCTTAAAGGAAGAAGGCTGTTGCAGAACCCCCCCCCCCCCAAAAAAAAAAAAAAAAAAAAAAAACTAGAGGGAGGCAAAGGTTTAAATATAAGATAGATACATAAGAAAGAAACGTGGGAAAATACACTTATGGCTATCGAAAACACAAACGCTCAGAAAGAGGGTCCACGTCCATGCGAAATGTCAGCAAGAAAGATCTGAGTTTTTGGGGATGGACTAGGGTATTATAGGTAAACAGAGAGGAGCATGAGAGTTGGATCCAAGTCTGTAGAATGTGGCTAAGTTGGATCAGAAGACTGAGTCCGTAACCCATAAGTTGAGAAAGGACAATAACAATAAATAAATTCCCATTTTCCTAGGAGGATTCTTCCAACTGTTTTCATATGTTAAGTGTTTAAAATGCAGCATTCACATTTGTTATGTGCAAAGTTAAAATATGTGAGTCAATAAAGGAGGTAATATGCTTGCATCTGAAGAAGGATATTGAGTTGCATGTAAAGTTGTAATTATGACCTTAAAGAAGAGAGATTTCCTGAATACAAATCAATTAAATGAATCTACACAGGACTGATACTCATGGTGGGCATGGTAGTAATATTGTCTGCCTTATTTTCATATTTGACTGTTTTCACTTTGCTTTCACATATTTTCATGCTTGTCTGACTAGTGCAGTTTAGAACCATGTGTTGTTAAAACTAATTATGACAATTTCAAATATAAACATTTTGTCATTACCATAAATCAAGCTATGTGGGGCATTACTACTAAACTTTTCACAAACTTTTAGTTATGTACTCACCATAACTTCAGATGTTTGGGATCCATCTCGCCTACATTCTGAATGATGGGTTCGAGATCCCTCTGGGCTCCTCACTGCTATGCCATGTAGCAAGAAGTAAGTTATTTATTGAGCTAGCTATATCCATCCCAGGACCACCCACTACCAGTCCCCAGATCTTGTTGTCCATGCACACACCGCCACTGCCATATAACATAAAGCTATGATAACAAAGATAAAAAAAATAAAACACTCAAACTCAAAAATCTTCTGATCTGCTCTGCAGGGGAAGGAGGGGGGAAGGAGGGTGGGAGGAATGTAAACAGATGGATCCCAAACATCTGAAGTTAAGGTATGGTGATGTGAAAAGATGTTATGTGATCTATCTATGCCTACGAATGAATTGAGCATGGGACAGTCGTCCCTAGCACCTAAATCCTGGTGGCTCACTGGGAAAACACTCCTGCCCAGTGGAACCAAATGCCATGCCAATCCTTTAGATGCCACATCCAATTTGGGGTGGGAAAAGAAATTGCGATGGAATCGTTGGACCGCTGCACAAATTTCCTATTAAAGGCTATAGAAGGAAAAAAGTAGATAGAGCTATAGCCCTTGCTAGAAGAATGAGCCAAGATTAATAGGATGTAAGTTGCTTATTCAAGAAGAATAGGCCTGAGTTGAGTTTTTATTTTGTGATTTTTTTTTTGAATTTAGTATTTGGAATGGTTTGGCCCTGGTGAGTCTGACACAAAGGGCACTTCTGACTGTGTTAAGCGTTTAGTCCTGTGCAAATCCGTCAATAAATTGCTATGAGAATATTCAATTTATTGATTAGATAAATTTTGACATTAGAGATTTTTGAAAGAGAAAATTTAGGACTAGAACTTGCTGAAGACAGAAATTAGGACAGAGGACTAGACAACTGATGGATTAGGCCTAAGTGATACTCTAAGGGCTTGAAAATTAAGCACGAGGTAGCTGAAGACAGGTTACAAGACAATGAGAGAAGTAGACTCTTCTTTTAATTGCCACTAAGAATTACGCTCATTGCCACAGATATTTAACTCAGGAGATAAAAATCATGTTAATGCGCGGGGAATAAAATCAGTTAAGCACAAAGGTGCAGGCACAAAATTGGGCAGGATGAAAAATTGGGGTCTTTAATATCCAAGCTCTTTATAGTCTTAGCTGCATTGTTCGAGAGTGATCAATGGATTCGGAGGAGATAGAGGGAATTTAGAGATGAGAGAGATAGGAGATTAAGAAGAATCCTTAAAGAGACGAGATGATAGTGATTTCACATAGACTGTAAAAGAGCCCTGGTGATGAGCAGTGATAGGGTCTGGGGTGGCAGCATTGATTAGTGGAGCCCAGATATAGTGTACTTTCCTTGGTACAATTTGTGTGTGGTGGAGGTTGGTGGGTGCTTTAAGAACTCGGGTGGTTCCGGTCTAGTCTGTGTGTGCTAACTAAGGTCGAAGTGGACTGGCCAAGAGGTCAATTTCAAGGATTGAAGCTAGGGACTGCAATGGATGTCCTACTGATGGACAATGTCCGAATCCATCCAGAAGGAAACCACTGCATGCTGCATGCTTGAGGGAAGTGAAACTGACGATATCGAGGCCAGGCAAGGGGAATCATTGAAGGGTTGAAGAATTCCGTGAGAGCTTTTTTTCAATAACTTTGGGAAGAAGTGGTATTGGAGGAAAGGCTAAAGTGAAAGATGTCTAATGTTTGTTGCTATGTACAAAGTCAAAAATGTGTGATGAGAGTTCAAAGAAGGGTGAGTCTGCCCCATTTTTGAAATACATGCAAAGTTATAATTATGCTCAAAGACAAGGGTGGTTTTCTTGAATACAAAATGATTTACAGGACTCTACAAGGGGTTGGTACTCAGGGTATGCATGATATTATTATTATTATCTTAGCTATACTTTCATGTTTGATTATTTCATTATTACCACAAGTCCCTATTTTCATGAGGCTCCATTATAACTATTTTATACACAGTATTAAAATACAATATTCAGATTTCCTTTTAAGAGTAAAGTCAATCATGTGAGATAAATTTTCAAAGGGGGGGATACAATTGTGCTTTATCAGATATAGTTTCATAGTTTAGTACTAGGCTATCTGCCCTGGGGCATTTGCAAGCCTAGCCCTAGAGATGTGGCTTTCGCCACCCCATGTAGTGGTACTAAGGTGTATAAATTTAGAATACTGTGCCTTTGTCTAGTAGTGACACATTGAAGACCCCCTTACTTATTAGTTTACTGTGCCTCTGTTAAGTAGCGACACAGGGGTGACCCCCGGGCTAAACCTACGATCTCCCATCCACTCGTCAAGATTTCTCTTGAAGAGAGTCAGTGAGGGGCTCTGCCTAAAATGGACTGGGATTTTGTTCCAGAGTATGGGAAGCCTCTGAGTTATGAATCTGTCCCTCCAGCATGTTCTATTCATGTTTGTACTGAGGTTTAAATCTTTGGCTCTCGTGGTTCTTATGGATTTTGATTTTTTTGAGGTGGAGCATGTCCATCAATTCCTGGTTGGACATGGCCTTGTACATCAGGCACAGATCACCTCTGAGCAGGCGGTATGCTACTGAATAGAGCTGGAGTTTCTTTAGCCTGGCAGCATATGACATATGTTGGAGACCCTTGATCCTCTTGGTGAGGTACTTCTGGGGTCTCTCCAGCTGTTGTAAGTGCCGGGTGAGGTACATACCAAATGGGGCATTGTACTCAATCATGGGCCTGATAAGGGAGGGGTACAGGGGCACGATGACCTCCTTTGATCTGGATGTGAACCCCTTCATGATAAGGTGGGCAAGGTAGAAAGTCTTTCTAACCACTTTGGCAATGTGGGTGTCAAATGAGAGGTCACTATCAACTTGGGTCCCCAGGTCTCTGATTACTTTTTCGGTACTCAGTGGGTTACTGTCTATGTGATAATTTGTGGGTATTTTGTTTTTCCCAAAGGGGATGACTATACATTTCTTGGCTTTCAGTTTAAGGCCGTGATTCCGGCACCAGTTGTCCGTTTCGGTGAGGCCTTTCTGTAGGATGTATGTGTCAGCTGGTGTATCGACTATGGCGCCTAGTTTGCAGTCATCTGCGAACTTTGTCAGCCACAACCCTCCCATGTTTGCTTTCACATCTGAGAAGTAAATGCCGAACAGAGCCCTGTGGGACACCACTTGTGACTGGCTTTGAGTCTGACATGGCTCCCGCAATCATGACTTTATGGGTTCTGTTTTTTAGCAAGTTTGCAACCCATCTTGTGACATATGGATTTACATTTAAGCTGTTTAGCTTATCTATGATCCCCGAGTGGGGTATTGTGTCGAAGGCTTTAGCCAAGTCCAGGTAGGCTGTATGGACTGCCTTTCCCTCATCAATGGCTCTAGTGACTGTTTCGAAAAAGTCAACCAGGTTCAAAAGGCAGGATCTGCCCTTTACAAAGCCGAACTACTGGGATCAAGTGTCTGTAGGTCCCCAATGTCGTTGTTTATGAGTTCCATAATAATTCTTTCCATAGCTTTGCAAACCAGGCTGGTCAAGCTTATGGGGCAGTAGTCCCAGGGTCTGTAGTGGAGCCTCCCTTGTGGAGTGGGACCACTGTTGCTGTACGCCAGTGTTCAGGTACATATCCTGTAGTAAGGCTAAGGTTAAATAACATTTTTATATGCGGGTTTAGCTCCTCTTGAAGTTCACGTATCACGCAGCCGGGGATACCATCAGGTCCCATAGATGCTGTGTTTTTTGCTTTGTTGAGGGCGGTTCTCACCTGGACATCAGAGATGACAGGGAGGTTACATTCAGCTGGGATGAGTATTTCTTCTTTTGGAGGTGAGGGAGGGGGGAGAAACTTGCACTGAACCTGTCTGCCAGAATGTTGGCAATATCTGTGGGTTCGGTAAATTTTTTGTCGTTGTGTACTAACTCTGAGCATATATGAGTGTTTCCGCCCAGGTTTCTAACATAACTGAAGAATGCCTTGTGGTTATCTTTAGTGTCCTTGGCGATTTTTCTCTCAAAGTTGGTCTTGGATATTTTTTATGAGAGAACGTAGCTTTCTACTAGTGCTGATCAGAGATGCCTTCCCTTTATGGGATTTTGCTCTGTCTTGCAGTAGCTTCCTTCTTTTGTTATACAATTTGTTTATGGCTGAGGTCCACCAGACAGGACGCTTTCCTTTGGTGGAGAGAGTCTTGGTTTTATTTGGGATTGCACGATCCATGCATTCTTGGAGATGTCCGTAGAAAGCATTTGTGTAGGATTCAGCATTGTGGGATGTGGTTTCCATTGGCCCTGTGGGCTTAAATGATACCATCTCAGTCTTGAGAAGTGTAAAATCGGCTTTTGAGAAGTTTCTCACTGTAGTCTTTTGTGCTGGTGGTGGAGGTGGTAAATCTATATCCAGGGTGATTAGTTTGTGGTCAGATCTCACCAGTGAGGGCAATACTTCCGGTGTGGAGCATTTTGTCCCCATGTTTGTGATGATCAGGTCTAGTATATTATCCCCCCTTGTGGGAGAGGTGACTAGCTGTTCCATTGCATTGGAGTTTATGAATTCCAGGAACCTTTGGGCTAGGGTGTTAGGGCTAGAATAGTGCACCCAGTCTATGTTAGGGTAGTTGAAGTCTCCCAATATGATGGTATTTGGTGAGACATTCATATCTTCCAATGTCTTCAGGAAGGCTGAGTGGGGTTCTTGAGATTGGGAGGGTGGTCTGTAACATGCAACCAGTTGTATAGCAGTTTTGCCTACGGTTAGCTGCACCTGGATGATCTCCGATGCTTCATGAGTTGCCACTAGCCTAGAGGTGTGGGTATCCTTGATGAATATGGACACTCCCCCTCCCTTTGTGGTTCGGCCTGGGTTTTGGGGCCGAAAAGCATGATACGAGGTAAAGCCTGGTAGCGCTGGGGTGCTCTCAGGAGCCTTGAACCAGGTCTCGGTTACAGCGCAGACATCTATGTTCTCCATACTGAGGAGTGCTTCGAGAGTCTGCATCTTGAGATTTAGACTTCTGGCGTTGAGCAGCATTACCCTTAATTTTTTCCATTTTTGTTTTCTAAGTAGGTGAGTTCGTCTTTTGAGCCTTGCCTAAAAAAGGCACTATGGGGGTGGCAAGAGCCTTAGCCAATATCCGGAAGCCCAGTGGTGACAGGTGCAAGCCGTCCCTTGTGAAGCAGCGTGGCTTGTCCAGCATGTCATCCCAAGCAGACAGACATTGGATCCCCCTAGAATGACACCAGTAATTGAGCCAATTATTAAAGCTGATAATCTTGTCTTTGTATTGTGGCATCATTCTTGGTGAGGGCAGGATGCTGCTCAGGGTCAGGGTCATACCAGCCTGGGCTACATAATCAGAGAGCTCCTCTATGTCTCTTTTCATGTAGTCCAAGGAGGTATGTCTCAGGTCATTCACGCCGGCATGGACAATGACGGAGTCATATTTGTACGTGCTTTTGAGTGACCTGAGTGCGTGTGTTATATGGCGGATCCTAGCCCCCGATAGGCAGCTTACCGTTACTCTCTCCTTGCTCAGCCTGGTAAGTGGGACGTCAGTTTGTCTGACTATAGAGTCACCTATCACTAGTGTATCAGGCATAGTGTTTGGCCTTAAGGGCTGTGATTTATTGACACACCGATTTATTGAAGTATGTGTTGCATGTGTTATGTTTTGAGGTGTTGGATTTTTGGGTGTCTGCTTTGGGAGCCTCTGTTGTTTTGGTAAGTTTTTTAATAGAGCCTCCGAGTATGTTTTTGTGTTATTATGTGCTTGATTTGCAGTTGGGGTAGGTCTATGTGTGACTGGGTTTGTTGTGTGTGTGGTTACCTTCTCATCCTGTCTGGTCTTGCCAGTCCTGAGTTGAGAGAGTTCAGCCCCCAGTTTGGCTATATAGTTGCATCTCTCACATGTATTTGTGTTTGTTGGGAGGAGGAGAGGGTTGTCTGTATACATGAGACAATTATAGCATTGTCTCAAGATTCCCAGATTAACCATGATGCATTTGGATTGTGTATTGCAAATATATTATGAATGATTATAATTTTCTGACTTTATACTCTTTGACCACAAGTGATTTTATAAAATTGTTATTGTGAGATTAGCAACATTTTTCTACTATATACTATGCTATAATTTTTTTTCCTATGCTAACTGATTTAAAGTGTGCTATCCATGTTTAAACTGGCAGAGATTAACAAGCTATAAGCATGTTGGGGTAAATTAATATTCATAGGGCTGTTATAGTTGCTCTGTCATAGTTGTTTAAGTCAAAACCAAGGGTATAAATTTATAAGATTATGGGATACTTGCATATGAAAACCATGTTGTTGGAGTTCTATGCCAGAAATTCTATTTGGATTAAACTGTTGAAATTATAAAGTGAAGAACTGTTTGGATTAAGTTTGCATGTGACATGGAATGGTTCTTAGATTATTAATTAAGTCTTAGAAAGTCCAGAAAGACATTCTGCCATGTCAGGGTCTGCAAGTAGGCAGCATGATAGATGGGTTCAGGCACCTAACCAGCATGACATTTCCCTGTGGTACATTTGGTTGGGGACACATAGCTGAAATGACATTCAGCTGCAGAGAAATTTTGCTTTTGTGAATTCCCTACCGGCAAACAGAAGAATGCAGTGCCATGCCCACAACTTCAATAACCAAGTGCAAGGGGGGAAATAATGTCAGTGGCCCACAAGGCAACATAACACAGCAGGCAGTATGGCAGGCATCAACAGCAGGCTGGCCAATGGGCATGTCACTGGCAGTAAAATGCAGAACACAATTCGCAGCACCTTTATAAGCAGTGTGTGTGAACTACTATCCCTTTCACAGTATCTAGAGAACATTATCTAAAATGCATACCGGAGCCTAAATGTGACTACACTAATATGCAAGACATTCTCCATGTTGTAGCACACTTCTATATGCTATAATTACACAAGTATGTACTGTACACTGAGCACAACAGTCATTAGTTCTTCTGCCTCCATGCACATGGTTATTAAAGCTGTGGGCAAGGCAGTGTGTACTTCTCTTTTCCCATATGGAATTCACAAAAAGCCATGTTTCTCTGCAGCTAAATGTCACTTCAGCCATGTGTCCCCAACCAAATATACCACATGGAAATGTCATGCTGGCTAGGTGCCTGAACCCCTAACAGGGTTCAGGCACCTAACCAGCGTGACATTTCCCTGTGGTACATTTGGTTGGGGACACATAGCTGAAATGACATTCAGCTGCAGAGACATTTTGCTTTTGTGAATTCCCTACCAGCAAACAGAAGAATGCAGTGCCATGCCCACAACTTCAATAACCAAGTGCAAGGGGGGAAATAATGTCAGTGGCCCACAAGGCAACATAACACAGCAGGCAGTATGGCAGGCATCAACAGCAGGCTGGCCAATGGGCATGTCAGTGGCAGTAAAATGCAGAACACAATTCGCAGCACCTTTATAAGCAGTGTGTGTGAACTACTACCCCTTTCACAGTATCTAGAGAACATTATCTAAAATGCATACCGGAGCCTAAATGTGACTACACTAATATGCAAGACATTCTCCATGTTGTAGCACACTTCTATATGCTATAATTACACAAGTATGTATTGTACACTGAGCACAACAGTCATTAGTTCTTCTGCCTCCATGCACATGGTTATTAAAGCTGTGGGCAAGGCAGTGTGTACTTCTCTTTTCCCATATGGAATTCACAAAAAGCCATGTTTCTCTTCAGCTAAATGTCACTTCAGCCATGTGTCCCCAACCAAATATACCACATGGAAATGTCATGCTGGCTAGGTGCCTGAACCCCTAACAGGGTTCAGGCACCTAACCAGCGTGACATTTCCCTGTGGTACATTTGGTTGGGGACACATAGCTGAAATGACATTCAGCTGCAGAGAAATTTTGCTTTTGTGAATTCCCTACCGGCAAACAAAAGAATGCAGTGCCATGACCACAACTTCAATAACCAAGTGCAAGGGGGGAAATAATGTCAGTGGCCCACAAGGCAACATAACACAGCAGGCAGTATGGCAGGCATCAACAGCAGGCTGGGCAATGGGCATGTCAGTGGCAGTAAAATGCAGAACACAATTGGCAGCACCTTTATAAGCAGTGTGTGTGAACTACTACCCCTTTCACAGTATCTAGAGAACATTATCTAAAATGCATACCGGAGCCTAAATGTGACTACACTAATATGCAAGACATTCTCCATGTTGTAGCACACTTCTATATGCTGTAATTACACAAGTATGTACTGTACACTGAGCACAACAGTCATTAGTTCTTCTGCCTCCATGCACATGGTTATTAAAGCTGTGGGCAAGGCAGTGTGTACTTTTCTTTTCCCATATGGAATTCACAAAAAGCCACGTTTCTCTGCAGCTAAATGTCACTTCAGCCATGTTTCCCCAACCAAATATACCACATGGAAATGTCATACTGGCTAGGTGCCTGAACCCCTAACAACATGCTTGTAATTTCAGTTCAAATCCAGAAGAAGTTTATACACTGTGCAACTTGTGTACCCCATGCCTTACCTCTGTCTAAGTAGGGACACTAACTGACAAATGTCATGACAGCAGCATCTACATTTACTAACATGTCCCAGTAAGACATACATATATAATACATTCAAAGAAAATGACAAACATCAATAATAATACTTTTAGTGGAATCACAATGTTAATAAGATATGCAGCAGAAAAAAAAGATACTGAGCTCCTAAAATTATACAAGTCATAAAAAAGTCCAAATGAAATACAATACAGAAACCACTTGCATATCAAATCATTCCTAACTGCAAACACATTTTGATGTCAATAGCTGAAGGCAGATATATGGTATTATTTAAATTATGTAGATAACTAAAAATGGAAAAATTGTGAATATCTTTCTAATTCATGTTTTACTTAAATGAGCCATTTAGCTACCACCACTGAAAATGTAAAATTGAACTCACCACTTATTTTAGCAGCCCCATACTGCTTTATCCTCATACTGCAGAGTGACCTCTGCAGTTTCTTACGCTATCCTCTTTGGTGTATGTGATGACCTTGAGATATCAATATTTAACACAGACGGTCATGCATGTCTGCCCACCTCAAGTTATACTCAGTTGCATTATCAGTTGGTAGCACACAAAATCAACACAAGATATCAGCAATCAAAATTCAGGATGTGTTTGCTTTCTTGCAGACTGATTTCAGTCACCTCAGAAATCACATTAATGGTACTGTTAAAGAAAACTGCAGTTGTGTAAGAGGTTACATTAACAATGGATCACTGTTGCACTATTACTGACTACTGGGATATCTTGCCAAGGTTAGCTGCATGTCTGGCCAGCATACCAAAGCCTGGGTACCTTCCTCTCACACAGTATGTCCCATGTATGACCTAAGCACTGGAGACTTAAGAGGTATATAAGGGGTAAACAGGCACACACACTATCTCAGGACTTTCTTGCCCTAGACCCAAAGACACTGAAGCAAAAATAGATACAACTGTATACAAAATGAGTAAACATAAAGAAGAAGCAGAGGGGGGAAATGGGGATGCATTTCCACCTTGGCCAAGAAAAAAAAGATTAAAAACAGAGGGAAGGAGGGTGGGATGTAATACTGAAACAGTGATCAGTCAGATGTCTATCATTATGGTAAGTTCTAACACAACTGTACTATTTCCTTCCATGGATCACTTTTGCAGTACTAACGACTACTGGGCAGTGTCTCAAAGCTACCTAAGTGGAAAGGGAGACTGGCAGGCTGAGCTGTGATCTAGCACCATAAAGAATGATCTAGCAAAAGCAGCCCTAGCCCTAGGAAAAAAACATCAATCTTATAACATTTAGTAAGAGTGTAGATAAGAAGTCCTAGTAGCTGCTTCTAGAAAGGATTTAGAATACAAACCCTTGATAAAAGTTCCAGAAGAAGCAACAGCTCTCACAGAATGGACTTTAACAAGACCAGGGAGCTGTTTTCCATGAAAATAACAAAAAGTAATGGAACTGCAAATCCGTTTAGAAATTGTTCATTTAGAGACTGAAGACCCAAGTTTTTATATTGACAGGAAACAAAAAAGTTGATCAAATTTTCTAATGCCTTTGGTTTTGTCAAGGCAAACTCTGAATTGCTTATGGATGCTCAATGACTGAAGGGGTTTCTCCCTTTTTTTCTGGGGAGAAGAAAAAAAAGTAGGCAGGTTGATGGACTGATTCAAGGAGAGCTCACTGACCACTTTAGGCATAAAGGAAAGGTTAATCATAAGGGTTACTATGTCCTTGTGAAAAATGAGAAAGGTTGGAGAGGCCATGAGTGCTTGCAACTCTAAGTCAATGCACAAGTAAAACAGTCTTCCAAATACAGAATTTAAGAGATGAAGTAGAAACAGGTTGAAAAGGAGCAAGTGAGAGATTTTCTAAGACACAGCTCAGGTACCAAGGAGAAGGATCGCCTTTCTTTGGGGGCCTAATATAAAGGACACCTTTCAAAAACTGCTTGACCTCAAAACATGTAGAAAGTGGTGGATCTAAAGGCTAACAGGCAGAGATGGCTGACACATGTGCTTTGATAGAAAAGAACACGCTAAACCAGAATTGAGCATGAGTAACAGAGAATATCAAGAATAAGAGTACTGTTTCTTCTTGTGGCACCATAAAAAATCTTTTCCATTTTGAAAAATAAGATTTTCTTGTTGCAGGTTTTCTGGCCTCCTGTAATATGTGTAGCATGTCCTCTGAGAAAAGGTTGTTGACCTGAATCAAAATCCTATCATCCAAATGGTTAATTTTAGAGCTTGAAGATTTGGATGAATTACAGAGCCCTCATGCTGTGTGAGCACGTCCATCCTACAAGGGCAACCTGTGATGATTGCCACTGGCTATGTGAAAGAGAAGGAAAACCGGTGCTGTCTAGGACAAAAGGGACAAGCCAGTTACCAACAAGAGTTTGTACTTGTCCTTCTTAATTTTGAGAAGGACTTTGGGAATCAAAAGGAGTGGAGAAAGGTATAAAGGAATTTCCCCTTCCATGAGAAAGACATAGGATCATAGGTTCATAGGTAGGTACTAGGCTATCGGCCTAAGGGCCTACATAAGCCTAGCCAACAAGGTTCCCTGGCATACGCCACCTAAGAAAGTTATTTTCCTGTGTCACTGTCGAGCAGAGACACAGAAGTGATCCTGGGGTGTATTTCCTATTTCCCATTCACTCATCAAGATTTTTCTTGAAGAGTGCTAATAAAGAACTTTGCTTAACATAGATGGGTAGCCTGTCCCAGAGTATGGGAAGTCTCTGGGACAGGAATCTATCCCTCCAGCATGTCCTGCTTATTGTGGTGACAAGGTTTAGGTCCCTAGAGAGTGTAGCTCGGAGGGATTGGGATTTCTTTAGGTGTAGCATGTCCAACAGCTCTTGGTTTGACATAACTTTATATGTTAGGCAGAGATCACCTCGGAGTAGGCGATATGCTATGGAGTAAAGCTGGAGTTGTTTGAAGCGGTCAGTGTAGGGCATTTGTTTGAGGCCAGTAATCCTCTTTGTGAGGTACTTCTGTGGCCTTTCGAGCTGCTGCAGATGTCTTGTGAGGTAAATTCCAAAAGGGGCATTGCACTCTATAATGGGTCTAATGAGTGTCAAGTAGAGGGGAACAATGACCTCTTTTTTCCTGGATGAGAACCCTTTTATGATGAGGTGTGCCACGTAGAAGGACTTCCTGACTACTGTGGCGATGTGACTATCAAAGGAGAGACTACTGTTCACCTGGGTCCCAAGGTCTCTTATCACACATTTGGTGTTAAGTAGATTGCTGCCTATGTGGTAGTTCATGGGTACAGAGTTTTTACCAAAGGGGATGACACTTGCAAGTTTTGATGTTGAGCTTGAGGCCATGGCTCTGACACCAGGCATCTGTCTCAGCAAGGCCCTTCTGTAGGATGTCCACATCATTTGGGGACTTGGCTATGGCTCCTAGTTTGCAGTCATCTGCGAACTTTATTAGCCAGAGGCCTTCTGTGTTAGCCTGTACTTCAGAGAAGTAGATACCAAACAGGAGAGGTCCCAGGACGGAACCCTGTGGTACTCCACTTGTCACTGCTTTGAGGTCAGATTTGGAGTCTGCAACTTTTACAGTGTGGGTTCAGCGAGCCAGTTGGCAACCCATCTTGTGACGTAGGGATTTATACCTAGTTTAGTGGGCTTAGCTATAATTCAGGAATGGGGGATGGTGTCGAAAGTCTTGGCAAGGTCAAGATAGGCTATGTGAACCACCTTACCCTCATCTACGACTTTGGTGACTGCCTCAAAGAAGTTGTTCAGGTTCAGGAGGCATGACCTGCCTTTCACAAACCCGAACTGGGTGGGATCCAGAGTTTGGAAGCTACCAATGTCTTTGTTTATGAGTTCCATGATGATACGTTCCATGGCCTTGCAGACCAGGCTCGTCAGGATAATAGGTTGATAGTTCCCGGGATCAGTGGTGGCTCCCCCTTTGTGGAGTGGGATAACTGTTGCTGTGCACCATTCAGTGGGCACAAAGCCTGATGCGAGGCTATTATTGAACATGGTGCTTAAGTGGGGAGCCAGTTCATTCTGAAGTTCATGTAAAACGCAGCCTGGGATGTTGCCCGGTCCCATGGATGCTGTGTTTTTGGCTTTAGAGAGTGCAGCCTTTACTTGCGTAGTTGTGGTTACAGGGACTCTGCATTCTTCCGGTATAGATATGGGCCCTTTAGGGGGTGAGGGGGTAAAGTTAGCACTGACCCTATCTGCCAGGATGTTGGCAATATCATTTGGTTCTGTAATTTTCATGCTGTTGTGCTGTAACTCAGAGCAGATCTGGGAGTTGCCATTGAGATTCTTGACATAGCTATAGAATACTTTATGGTTGTCCTTAGAATTCGTGGCAATTTTGTTTTCGTAGCTAGCTTTGGAGGATTTTATAAGGGATTTCAGCTTCTTACTGAGGCTGACCAGGGAGCCCCTCCACTCATGGGATTTTACTCTCTTTTGCAACAGTTTCTTCCTTCTGTTGTACAGTTTGTTTATGGCAGGGGACCACCAGATTGTCTTCCTTTTTTTTTGGAGGATAGTGTCTTGGTTCTGTTTGGGATAGCATGATCCATGCACTCGTGTAAGTGCTTATAGATTGTGTAGGATTCAGCAGTTATAACTGTATTGTCCATCTGCATGGGTGTCATGAAGTTCACCATTTCTGTCTTAAGAAGCATGAAGTTGGCTTTGGAGAAATTTTTTACCATGGTTTCCTTAATGGGGGGTGGGGGCGGGATGTGGATATCAAGGGTGATTAGCTTATGGTCAGATCGGACCAACGAGGAGTTGAATTCAGGTATGGAACACCGGTCACTCATGTTGGTAATAACAAGGTCTAGGATATTGTTGCCCTTGGTGGGGGTGTGGATAAGTTGGATCCAAGGCATTGGAGTTTATGAATTCCAGAAAGTGTTGAGCTAAGGAGTTGGTACATGTGTAGTTTTCCCATTTAATGGTCGGGTAGTTGAAGTCACCCATTATTAGGGTGTTTGGTTGAACCCTAACATTTTCCAGCACATCAAGAAAAGAGGAGTGGGAATGCTGGGGCATGGTGGGGGATCTGTAGCAAGCTACAATTTGGATTGCAGTTTTGCCCAGAGTTAGTTGCACTTGAATAACCTCGGATGCATTATGCTGAACAACTAGCATGCAGGTGTGGATATCCTTAATGAATATGGACACACCTCTGCTTTTGGTGTTTCGGTCCAGGTTACATGGCCGAAAAGTGTAGTACGAGTTATAGCCTGGTAGTGCAGGGGTGCTCTCTGGAGCCTTGAACCAGGTCTCAGTTACTGCACAGATATCGATGTTCTCCATTTTAAGGAGTGCCTCGAGTGAATGCATTTTGAGATTTAGACTTCTAGCATTGAGTAGCATTACCCTCAGTTTTTGCTTGCCTGTTCCTGTTACAGTGGTGAATTTGTCATTTGAACCTTACCTAAAAAAGGCACTATAGGGGCAGCAAGAGCCTTAGCCAGTATCTGGAATCCCAGGGGTGACAGATGCAGGCCATCTGTGGCAAAGCATTGTGGTCTGTCGATCATGTCATCCCAGGCAGACAGATACTGGATCCCCTTAGAATGACACCAGAAGCTTAGCCAATTGTTGAAGTCAATCATTTGTCCTTGTACTGCAGTATCATTCTGGGTGATGGCAGAATGCTACTCAGGGCTAGGGTCATACCTACCTGGGCTACAAGATCAGACAGCTCTTCCATGTCTCTTTTCATGTAGTCCAGGGAGGTACATCTCAGGTCATTCACACTAAAATGGACAATGACAGAGTCATATTTGTACTTGTTGTGGAGTGACCTGAGTGCGTGGGTTATGTGGCGGATCCTGGCACCCGACAGGCAGCTGACAGTAACCTTCTCCTTGTTTAGCCTGGTGAGTGGGACATTAGGGTGCCTGACTATAGAGTCACCTATGACTAGTGTGTTGGGTACATTGTTTTGCCTTATCGGCTGTGGTTGAGTGGCACACTCAGTCTGTGGGCTATGTGTCATTTGGGTTGTGTTGGGGGATGGAGGTTGCTTACATTTCTGCTTGGGAGGTCTCTGTTGCTTAGACAGATTATTATTGAGAGCCTCCATGATTGTTTTTGTGTTACTATGTGTGGATTTAGTGAGACTATGTGATGAGTGTGGTGCGGTGCAAATGTTTACCTTCTCATGACTGTCAAGTTCAGTCTTGGTTGGAGAGAGTTTGGCTAGATAAGTGCATCTCTCACAAGTTGTAGTGTTGGGTGGTAGGAGGAGAGGATTGTCTGTGTACATGAAGCAATTTCTACATTGCACCAAGATGCCCAGATTCATCAGATAGACAGGAGAGAACACTGGGAGCTGACCCTTGGACATGCCTGAATGCAAAAATATTTTCCTCTAGATAAGTGAGGAAAGTAAGTACAAGAGCTGTTTTTCTCTAAGCAAGTGAGAAAAGTAAGTACAAAAACTGTTTTCCTCTAGGTAATGAGGAAGGTTGAGTGCTATAGTAATTAGTAGCTTATTTAGTGCTTACAAGTTCTGAACAAGTGTTGAGCATGAATAAGCAAATTTAAGTGCTAAAACTAAGAATCTGTATCTGCACTAGATGAGTTACAGGACAGAAAAAAGTGTAAATGCAGGCTTTCAAATTAGAAAGTTGAGAGAGATGGAAGAGATTGCCCAAATGGCCAACAACTACAATTTCTGGGCCAGAACCACTCCTTATGTGGTAGACAGGTTACCTAGTGCTTACCACTCCCACTGATAAGCTAGAAGGCTTCCCTCCAACAGAGAAAGGCTTGGGGGGCTCAGAAGCTTATATACAGTCCTGGATACAGCAAATCGGTATCTGGATCACTTGGCCTAAAGAGCAATCTCATATCCAAACCCAATGGCAGTGCTGCACATCTGCAAGTCAAATGGGCTAAGGGTCTGCTCCAGACAGCTTAACTTGGCCTACAACATAATTAGGACCTGCTGGACATACAGCTATGTCTCTAAGAGGTTGCCACTCCTCTAGAATAGGATACCAATTCACATCAAACAGAGCCACTCTATGACCCTGTTTAAATATAGCCTGGATGACTGGATGGGAAACTTTAAATTCCTTGCCGGGGAGTTCACCTATGACCCTCCTAGATATGGGTAGTCATTGCTAAGATCTTGAGTTTAGGCTAGATCTTTTATATTGGGTTTCTCTAGTATTATATTGGGTACACATGAGTATGCTTGTCAGTAGCCTAGTAACCACCTGTGAACCTATCAAGTAACAAGAGTATTCTTGCTCTTAGTCATCTAAAGTTTTAGAGATGATAATTTTACTTGTGTGTTGGCATGTTCTCAGACTGCACTGCATTTTTTTTCAGGATAACTGTTGCCATATCCATATGAATTTGGTCGTGAGAGGTACTTAGGAGGAAAAGCTCAGCAGCAGGTGGCCAAGAGTAATTACATGTAGACATTAATTTTCCATTACAGAGTTAAAGTTGTTCCTGGATACACAAACAGAAGGCAAACAAGGTACTCCCAACTCAAAATTGGGCAATATATGTATAGTTCAGGCTGGAAGCAATCAGCAAAAAGGGTGAGGTGAAGAATAATTGGACATTTTACACTATATTGCTTTCACAGTGTGTTCAATTCAAGAGAGTGACACTGGACACAGCATCAGTACCAGTGTGAGTACAAATTCATTCACTGTATCAATGGACATATGAGAATAATAGATAATAAATACCTTGAAGGCAGCATTACACCTGACAAGCTATCCGCTGGCTGCACAAAGCCATGGGGAGGCAGTGCAAACCTTATGGGATAAACTCCAAAATATATGTCATCAGTAATGCAACAGATTGTTTTTCATAGCCTGTTGTTTATCAGCCCTATGTGGAGCATTTATATGGTTAAAATAAGAATAGTCTAAGGATAAATAGCAGCAACATATGACTGATCAAGAGATGAAAAACTACTGGCTGCCTACAACACTACCAAACAACACAGAAGCCCACTCACACAGTGTCATCATAGACTGGCACTTAAGAAGGAACAGTTTTCTGCCATGAGTAGGGTACAAAGCTCATCCAGCAAAGGTGAGGGCTGTATTGAAGTAAACAGTGGAGTGATGAAGCTTGGATCCCAAACGTGTACCCCATGCTCAGATGCCATGCTTATTTAGCATAGTGGCAACTTCTCATGTGCAGTGGGCAAGGACATCATGGGAGAGCATCAAGAAATTAGGAAGATGAAGTCCAACGCTTATGAAAGATAGCTGAAAAATAAACTCTTCTAACTTGCCTAACATTATCTCTTATTTGCAGACCCTGTGTTGCTACCTGTAAGACGCACATTGCACCTTCCAACAACTCCTTTTGTTGACTGGAGCTTCCTGCATGTTTCGATTGCCTGGTACTTTGCTGGTGCTCTTCCATGTGAATGGAAACACCTGTCTTATATATTACCTTCTGGAACATGCTGACATTACCTGTGATGTATTGTGGTACCTAAGATATAACATGCAAAATTTGTGTTAAAGGACTGATTATGATATTTACACCAAGGCCACATGGTTTGCTGAGCTGTACACCCTTCCACACACCTTATTGTTGCTTACTATTCATGGTGATACTTATATCAAGGGTTCAAATGCCATTTTTGATATGTGCAGTTCTTGCTCTGTGCGCCATTCTTCAGCAGACAAAGTGCTGTCCATCAGTAGGATACATGGTCCATTCCACCCTGCTTGACTTCTTACAGCTCTGTAACCATAACAAAAACTGTAATATTTTATAGGCACAGAAATAGAACATGGCTGACACAACAGATTTCTATCCCAAGGAATCCTGTACTTACTGAATAAACTTCCTATGCATGTCAAGCAATACTACACACCATCTGTAATCAGTAATATTCTGAATGAATAGCATGGAAATCATAAATCCTCTTTAGGGTATATAGCATGGTGCTTCTTGACCATGGAGTTTAGCTCATTCCTTGAGGAGGGTCTGACAGCCAAGTAACTGGTGCCAGAAACATAGCCTAATGCATATTTATACCCTTTGGAAAGATGACCACCCTGTGCAAATTACAACATTAATAACACTTTCCTAAGAGCAGACCCAGTGATAAGGGACTTGAGAACTCAGGTCGACAGTAACCTGAACTTTGATCACCATGTGTCCATGGTGGTGAGAAAATCCTTCTATGTGGGGCAAGCTATAAGTTATGGCAAGGCATCCAGATCTAAGGAGATCATAGTCCCACTATGCTTAGCCCTCATTAGACCAATAATCAAGTACACTGCACTCTTCAGCATGTACCTGACCAGGCATTTGCAACAAGCATAGTAGCCACAGAGATTCCTCATTAAAAGAATAGAGTGTAAATAACATGTCCTATGTGGATCACCTCAGACTCTTTTTCCTGTACTCAGTCTCCAGCTATTGTGGAATGTAGGAAAAGGAAGGGTACTGGTTAGCAATTAACTTTTCTTTAAATAAGCTATACTGTACTGGGTATGACACTGATGCATACAGTGTATTTTATATAGCATATATCATGGATTGAGGTAGGGTAAAAAATAAAAAAGACACATTAAAAAGTGCCGGATCCTCATAGGTGCACTGGTTCTAGGACTGGAAAAACTGACAGTGTAGAATCTTCAAGACACAGAAACATTCCAACAATGGGGTTAGACCAGGTTTAGGGGGTGATACCCCTTCCCTATTGTAGAAGGAATTACTAGTCCACAAAAACTGATAGGTTAGAAAAAGAGTCATAAAGATGATAGACTGGACTGTTTAGGATAAGAAAGAAATGATGCATCATTACTATTACGCAAGATGCCCATAATTTCCAGATGCCAGGAATTCAAAAACATTAAGAGAGAAATCAGAGAAAAGGAAAATACTTACACAAGAAAAACTAACAAAACCTTCAAATGCATCTTTGCGTTCATTAATACAACTGATCCATGAAAAGCATTAGATAGACAAAAACTTTGGGCCATTTGGAAAAAGAAGCAACGAAGGAAGTACAAAAAATGTAAAGAACAAAACCGAGATATTTTTGAAAGGCATGACAAATAAACATGGATATGGGAAAGAAAGAGATCTGTTTTGCTGTGGTACTTATGCAAAGGAGACAGCCAAAGTAATCAATACCAGAAAGCATCTCCAAAGTTATTTGAGGAGAAATACAGGCAAAGTATCCTGATATGGAAACTTTCACAACACAAAAATAGGATCACAAAGGGGTAATGTAAAACAGAAGATTAGTAAAGTGGAAGTTAAACCAATAGAAGCTAAAGTTAAGGAATACTTACAAAGTGAAGGATTTAATGTAGAAAGTCTAACAGTTTATGTTACACCATGATGGAAAAGTTAGCCCCCAAAGTAAAGAAAACATAAAGAGCGGGAGACATTGGTGGAAGAAATATGGACATGGGAATGTATAATAACTTTAATGTGGCACAATAATTATGCAAAGACAGAAAAGAAAACAAATCAACACAAAAAAGTGGCACCAAAGATAGTTGCAGAGAAATACAGGCAAAGGTATCCGGATATACAACATTTTACAATACAAAAAATAAGAAAACAAAGGGGGAAATAGAAAAGAGGATTACTAATGGGGAAGTTAAAGAAATAGAAACTGTAGTTATAGATTACCTGTGAAGTAAAGGATTTAGTGTATAAAATCCAACAGTAGTAATGTTGCAGCATGATGGGTCACAGAGTCTAACAAATAAAGGAGAAACAGGTGAAACAGTAAGCATCTGATCACTTGCCACATGATGATTCTCTACAGCCTTCAGTAAGAAATAAGTATAAAACTTCAGCTGGAGTTGCACAGCCAGGAAATGAGCAAGAAACATTGGCAACTCTGACACAGTCAATGTTGTGTAGCGACAGACAAGTGAATTCCTATATGAAAGAGCAACAGATGATGCAGCATGCAGCTGAAGATAATATGCCACAGAAAGATGTTCACTAACTTTCTGTAGAATCTCTGAAGCAAACAGAGAGCAAAGGTAAAAGTTGCTTTATTTAACAGAGATGGATAGACATACAAAGATCAATGAAAAAATATTAAAGAAAGTCACTAAGACCCAAAATGTTAGAGTCTGATTAAACAAATTAATACAGTAATTAAATCTTTCAACAAAAATGTGTGTAATATAACAGAAGTAAATAGGCTATATTCATTTGCAGCGAAACTAATAACAGATAAAGTCTTACCACACAAACACAAAGCAGTAAGGGAAAGGAAGGGAAGAAATCAAATGACATAATGGAATTACTAAACTATAAAGCAGTTAAGGTAAGAAGTGTCACTGTTAGAGGAGTACAGAAGAGGGAACAGTTCAATACAGATAGAGATGTGATAAAAGCAATGCACAGTATCAGAACAGATCAGTATCAATTGTGCACTATCGCAAATCATAGACTAAAAATATAAGCACAGGCACAGAAACGTGGAAGATATTCAGATAAATATAAAGGAAAAGTACAAAATAAGCAATATATTGATGACCCAAAACACTTTTATACAGAACTGAGAAACAAGGCAAAAAGGATTGAAACACCAAAAAAAAAACAGAAATCGATACATTTTGGACAAATATATATAGGTTCATAGGTTCATAGGTTCATACTAGGCTATCTGCCCTGGAGCAATTATAAGCCTAGCCCGATTCTGTATGGCTTACGCCACCCCTTGATTTGAGTATACTGTGCCCTTTTTAAGGTTTAGTTTACTGTGCCTCTAATAGTGACACGGGAGTAATCCCTGGGACAAACCTACGATCCCCCATCCACTTATCAAGATTCTTCCTGAAGAGATTCAGTGAGGTGCTCTGCCTCACATGAACTGGAATTCTATTCCAGCGAAGGAGCCTCTGGGTTATGAACCTGTCCCTCCAGCAAGTTCTATTTATTTCTGTGGTGAGGTTCAAGTCCCTCGAGCGTGTGGCTCTAAGGGATTTAGATTTACTGAGGTGGAGCATGTCCATTAATTCTGGATTTGACATAGCTTTGTATGTCAGGCATAGATCGCCTCGAAGTAGGCGGTATGCAACTGAGTAGAGCTGGAGTTTTTTTAACCGAGCAGCATATGGCATCTGTTTGAGACCCTTGATCCTCTTGGTGAGATACTTTTGGGGTCTTTTTAATTGCTGCAGGTGTCGGGTAAGGTACATCCCAAAAGGGGCACTGTATTCTATGATGGGCCTGAGGAGGGATGAATAAAGGGGCACGATTACCTCTCTTGATCTAGATGTGAAACCCTTCGTGATGAGGTGGGCTATGTAGAAGGTCTTTCTAACCACTTTGGCAATGTGGTTTTCGAAGGAGAGATTGCTATCAACTTGGGTCCCCAGGTCCCTAATAACTTTCCCTGTACTTAATGGGTTTCCACCTATGTGGTAATTTGTGGGCACACTGTTTTTGCCAAAGGGTATGACTATACATTTATAAATGGACACTAGAAACAGCATATGCAGAATAATGTTCGGAGGAAGAGGATTGAGGGAATGCAGGGATTCAGCAATTTAAGTAACGCTGGACTGATGACAACTATAAAAACATACAATGTATGTAGATGAAAAAATGTTATATTCCTGTTAACTGATATTTCTAATGTCTTGCATGATAATTTAGTGAGGCTGTTGGGGGGGGAAGTAGGCAACAGTAACTGAGCAACAAAAACAAGGAAGGGGCAAACATTTTAAAATGAATGAAGGACCATGGCTGTGTTGCCTATTTATTTTTTTAAGTAATCATCCTGGAAGGAAAATAATCATATCAAAATAACTAGAAGCCAAAAAAGACAACTCAAGTTATCTTAAGGTTTTGCTACATTACAACTTTTAAGTTACTCTTAAACTGCAATGCTAACTAGAACTGTGGTATCACAACATAAAGCAAACTGATAAATGAGGAATGCACTACAGTGGAATTCAAAACTGGAAATCAAGTTTGGTTATCGTCCCTGCTCTGCATATCATACAGTTTGCTCAACTAAAGGACACACAGTACTATTTTCTTCTTTGACTTCTACTCAGACCCTCAGAAGTACATTCTTACAGAGTACAAATGAATGACAAAGACTGCACCAACATATACTTACTTGTTCACGTCTAAAATAAAATTTCTACAGCTTCCACAGCCAAATTCTAAAGTTACAGTACCCATAACTGTCAGCAAATAGAATACTCCCAGAACGTGCAATGGCCAAAAGTAAAAACTGCTGAATCTACCAGAAGCTGATATTTCTTTACTTCTGTGGAACATAAAGCTCCTGAATGGATCGAAAAACTAAAAGAAAGAAGTTCAAATGTACAGGATATGAAACTGGATGAAGTAATGGCCAGAGAAATTGAAACAAAGTTAAGAAAAGATCATAATTGGAAAATCTCAGGCCCAGATGCAGGACCTAACTTCTGGCTAATAGTATTAACATCTTTATATGAATATTTAGCCATGATTAAATATTATTTATATGCGCACCCGGAAAAGACACCAACCTGGCTAACAAAAGGAAAAACAATATTTCTACTAAAGAACAAACATGCAAGCTACCCTAAAAATTATAGACTAATAACTTGCCATCTGACAATGTATTACCTATATACTGGAATTGATGCTGATTAGAGTTTGTTGTCATTTAGAAGAAAACTCAGTTACGGCAATACAACAAAAGGGTAACAAAAGAAAGTCATATCGAACCAAGTTTCATTTTTTGTAGAATAAATTTATTAAGGAAAAAATGTAAACAGGGGAAGAATCTAAATATATCATGAATAGATTACAAAAAAGCATTTGCCGGTATCCTACATTCATGGATGAAATGGGGATTAAAAATTTATAAGATACACCCTAAAATGATCGATTATGTTGCAGCAGCCATGACACAGAGGCAAACCCCTTTGCAGTTACACCATGATAAAGGACAAATTACAGGAAAAAAAATTCAAAGGAGACATCATCTCCTGTTGGTATTGTGGCATCATCCATGATGAAGACAGTGGGATGCTGCTCAGTGGTTGGCTCATACCTGCCTGTGTCACATATGGTCCGGAGAGGTATGCCTCAGCTCATTTACATCTACATGGACTATGACTGAGTCATACTGATACTTGAGGTTTAGTGACCTCAGTGCTTGCATGTGATGAATCTTGGTCCTTGACAGGCAACTAACTGTAACTTCTCCTTATCTAGCATGGTGAGAGAGACATTGGTATGTCTCACAATGGAGTCTCCTATGAACAATATATTTGATTCTGTGGTGTTGCACCTCATGGCCTTGATAGTTGAGGCACAATGACATGTGGGTTTATGTGATTTGGTGGGAGTTGTCTTATTTGTGTGCATGCAGTGTTTTTGACAACTGTGTTTGAGAGGAATTTGAGGTTTGGGTAAGTTACATGTGAGCACATCCTCAATTATAGTTTATCGGTCATTTGGGCAGTTTTTCCATTCCTTTCAACTTTCTAGTTTAAAAGCCTGCATTTGCGCTGGTTTCCCACCTGTCCTTTAACTAGTCTAGTCCAGTTACAGACTTGCTGTATCCAGGACTGTTTGTAAGCTTCTGAGCGCCCCAAGCCTTTCTATGTTGGAGGGAAGCCTTCTAGCTTATCAGTGGGAGTGGTAAGCACTAGGTAGCCTATCTACCACAAAAGGAGTGGTTTCTGGCCCAGAAATTGTAGTTTATTGACCGTTCAGGCTGTTTTTCCATCCCTTTCTGGTTTAAAAGCCCGTGTTTGCATGAGTTTGCGCTTGTTTAAGCTCTGCACTGTGGCACCAAGCTGAGGTAAACTACTCCTGGTGCCAGAAAGTCTCCTCTTCAGGTTTTCCCATAGATCTTGCTAGTTCCTTATCTCTTGAACTTAAAATAGCTTAATCGCTTTGTACTTCAACAGGCTTTTGTAGCAATTATTGTAGCACACTTAAGTGCTATTAGCACTAGTCATTCTTCAAGGAAATAGCTCCAGTACATAGCAGTTATGACCACCCCTCCTGGCATGATTAAAGGGCAGTTCCCTGAGGTTTCTCCTATTAACCTGGTGCACTTGGGTATTCTGAGGTAGTGCAGCAACTGCCTCATGTACACAGACAACCCTCTCCTCTTACCTTCCAACACTCAGACTTGTGAGAGATGCATTTTATCACCAAATTGGAAGCTATGCACTCTCCAGCCAAGACTGGACTAGCTGGTTAAGAGGAAAAGGTCAATACGTGCACCACACCACATGGAACACATAGACCTCCAGAACACCCACTATCATAGCTCTCGCATAAAAACACAAACCACACATCCACCTTCGTGGAGCCTCTTAAATAGACATTTATCCAAACAGCAAAGATCTCTGAAACAGAAATGCACTCAACCACCACAAAGTACAGTTTTGTACCTACCATAAATGTAGATGTCCGATAGGTATGCATCCGCAGTCATCACATATGGGTTGTCCTGCCTCAGGCAGCCCTTCGGTCGGCCGGATTCCAAAGTCTGGGTCCGGCGTCGGCTGATGTCGCCCCTTCCCTGACGTCACAGCGCCTGGGGTATAAAAGCGTCAGCTGACGCCATCTTCCTCAGTTTTTCTTGCCCCAGATGCCAGGTGCCCTCTAGGAAGGTTAAATTTGGAGAAATGCAATAAAAATCCAAACATTTGCAAATATATATATATATATATATATATATATATATATATATATATGTAAAACAAACAAATACACCATAATAGATTCCCCCAGCTAGCTAATAGAGGGGTAAGCACCCTAGGAATACCACAGAGGGAAGGAGGAGGTAAACCTGACTGCAGATGCATACCTATCGGACATCTACATTTATGGTAGGTACAAAACTGTACTATGTCCTTCAAGGATGCATCTGCAGTCATCACATATGGGTAAGAATACCATAGCCAATCTGGGGGTGGAGGAACAAGGAAAAGGATGGTGTAGCTAAGATACCCTGCAGGACAGCCGTAGCAAAGCCTGCTCTGGATCTGGAATATAAAGGCAAGTTGTAATGCTTGGCAAATGTATGCACGGAACTCCATGTGGCAGCTTCTAAAATGTCCTTTGTAGCCACCCCTCTTAAGAAGGCTGTGGGGGTGGCTGTGGCTCTCGTAGAAGGAGGTCTAATGTTAGCTGGTACAGACTTTCCATGAAATGAGTAACAAAAGCGAATGCAATTTCCTATCCATTTAGAAATAGTCTGTTTGGAAATTGCTTTTCCTTGAGCACCAGCAGCATATGCTACCAGCAGCTGGTCAGTTTTTCTGAAACCTTTAGTTCTGTCCAAGTAGTAGCGCAACTGTCTGTGAATGTCCAGGGTGTGCAGCAGTTTCTCCCCTTTGTTTTGTGGATTTGGGAAGAAGGTAGGCAAGTGAATGGCTTGATTCAATGAAACCCTGGATACCACCTTTGTCATAAAAGTAGGATTAGTTCTTAATGAAACTCTGTCCTGGTGAAAAATAATAAATGGCTGAACTGCCATCAGGGCCTGCAGTTCCGAAACCCTTCTTGCTGAGGTTATTGCCAGAAGGAAGGCAGTCTTCCATGAAAGGTACTGTAGATCTGCAGATGCTGCTGGTTCAAATGGAGGCAGTGTTAGTTTTTCCAACATGTAGTTAAGGTCCCAAGCAGGTAGAGGAGGTTTCCGAGGAGGTTTGATGTTTTTGATTCCTCTTAGAAACTGCCTTAGGAGAGGATGAGAAAAGACAGGTGGATCAGTATTGTACTCTGCTGAAATTGCTGAAGCATGAATCTTAATGGAAGAGTAAGACAGACCATTGTGAAACATTTCTGTCAAATATTCCAGGATATGTGCCATGTTCATCACTTTTACATCTAGGCCCTTTGTGGTGTTCCAGATGAGAAATCTTTTCCATTTTGCTGAATATACCTTTCTTGTGGAAGGGCGGCGAGCTTCCATAATAATATCCTTCACTCTCTGGGATAGCTTATCCTGAGGAGGAGTCAAGGTATTCTCCACGCTGTTAGCTGCAATGTTTTCAGGTTGGAATGTAGAGTTTTGTATCTGTGCTGTGTGGCCATAGAGGTAGAAGCCATGGTTTCGTACGTGACATGCTCCTTAGCAGTGGGTACCAGTGCTGTCTTGGCCAGTCTGGAGCTATCAGAATCACTTTTGGCTGCTCTGCCCTGATCTTCAGTAACACCTTGGTCATTAATGGGATAGGAGGAAATGCATACACTGTCAGATTTCTCCAGATGAAAGAGAGGGCGTCCACTTTCCACGCTAGTGGGTGGTATATGTCCTTGAGCAGAATTTCTTCAGTTGATGATTGTGGGGAGAAGCAAATAGATCTATGTCCGGGCTCCCCCAAGATTGTGTTATCTGTTGGAAGATGTCTGGGTGCAGCATCCATTCGTGTGCATCCATGATATTTCTGCTTAAGCTGTCCGCCAGTGTATTGTCTTTCCCTGGCACAAACTGAGCTTGTAGCTGTATATTGAGTTTCAAGGAAAGATCCCATAGATTCATTGCCAGTCTGCAAAGAGGGTAGGAATGGGTACCTCCTTGCTTGTTTATGTACCACATAACTGTGGTGTTGTCTGTCCTTATTAATAGGTGGCCTTGATGCAGAAAGAGTTTGAAGGCCTCGATTGCATGTATCACTGCTAGCATTTCTTTTTGATTTATGTGCATGCATAGCTCCTTTCGTGACCATTGTCCTTGGATACCTCTGCCCTCCATGTGTGCTCCCCAACCTAGGTCTGAGGTCCGTTGTAATAGTTTGGGAAGTTTTTGGCTTTGTGAAGGGCAACCCTCTGTTGGACTGGCTGGCCTGAGCCCACCACAGAAATTCCTTGTGAAGGCATGGAATGAGTGGGATTAAAGTTTCCAAACTGTGACTGTGCTGAGTCCATAAACTCCTTAGGTACCACTGTAGTTTTCTCATATGTAGCCTTGCTTGTGGAACCAAAAGAATACAGGATGCCATGTAACCCAGGGCCTGCAGGATTTTCCTTGCAGTCATTTGAGTTTGTCTTGTCAGATTCTTGAAGTAATCCGGTAGCTGACTTTGTTTTTCTTCTGTGAGATAAGCCATTTGGGTGGTTGTATCTAGATCCGCACCCAGAAAGGTTATTCTTTGGGATGGGACAAGTCTTGATGTGTGCACGTTGACTGTATATCCCAAGGCCTGTAGAAGATTGATGGCATAATTTAAGTCCTTTATCAAAGTTTGTTGGTTGTCCGCTTGTATAAGGCAGTCGTCCAGATATGGGTATATTTGAATCCCCTGAAGTCTGCAGTGTGCTATTACTGATGCCAGGCATTTCGTGAATACTCTGGGTGCAGTCGATAAGCCAAAGGGCAATGCTGAGAATTGATAATGCTCTGACCCTGCAAGAAATCTGAGGTGTCTTCTGCAACTTTGTCTGATAGGGACATGCAGGTATGCCTCCTTGAGGTCTACAGTCACCAGCCAAGACCCCTTGCCCAGCATGGGAAGGAGTTGCTGTAGAGTCAGCATTTTGAATTTTGGCACAATGAGATAAGTATTCAGTGCGGACAAGTCGAGAATTGGTCTCCATTGATGCTCTTTTCTTGGAACAAGGAAAAGCCTGGAGTAAAAACCTTGGCCTTGTTCTGAAATAGGAACTTTTTCTATGGCTTTCATTTGTAGTAAGTTTGAGATTTGTTTCAGAGCCTCTGCCCTTTGATTTGGTGGCAGACCTGGCATGCCTTTTCTTTTTGGCAATGTGTGGAAATGGAACCTGTATCCGTTGTCTATTATTTGGAGTGTCCATTTGTCTCTTGTAATGCTGTGACAATTTTTTGAGAATAAAGAAAGCTTTCCGCCCAAAGGTGCTTCTAATTGAGCCCTGGTTGGCACAGTCAAAGCAAAGTCATTGAGATTGTCCTTGTGCAGCAGTTGCACGTCCTGAACTGCCTGTCTGTATTGGAGGTTGCCATTGACGGCCTCTGTAGGAGCCCCTAGCTTGCCCTCTACCTCTGGCACGCCTGTTCCTGCTCCTTTGAAATCTGTCTGTGTCCAAGGACCAATTCTTGGAAGGCCAATTTCTGCTGAATCTAGGCGGTTGAACTTGAAGAAAATCCTTAACTGTTTGTACAGATTTTGCCTTTTCCTCAAATTTCTTTAGGACTTCTTGAGCAGTGGAACCAAATAACTTTTGCTTTTCCAGTGGGGCATCCAAAAGCTTAGCTTTAACATGGTCTGGCAGAGATTGTTCCTTCAGCCAAGCATGTCTATGTATGACAACACCTGTCATTGCTGACCTACATGAAGCTTCCAATGCATCATAACCACACTGCAAGAAATGGTTGCTAACCTGCTGGGAGTTATGTACCAGATCCTGAAGGGATTTACGATCAAGGGGTTCAGTGGAAGACAATTTCTTATGCATTTATTCTAACAAATACTCTTGATACTGTATCATATGAAATTGACAATTTAATGCCCTCATAGCAAGTGTGGCAGAAGTATACACTTTTTTACCCCATCTCTCTAATGCCCTGGACTCCTTTGCAGAGGGGAGTGGGTTCTTAGTAGTAACAGCTGCAACCCCCTTAGGGCCCTGTGAAATAGTTTCAGGGTCAGCAGAGTGGGCCTTGTAAAGAAAATTATGTGTGTCCGGGACCCTGTAATACCTATCGGGCTTAACAGGGGCCGGAGGCAGAGTGTCAGGTGTCATACTAGAGTCAGAATACACATCAGCAATGACATTTAAAACAGGAGGAATAGCCAAAGGTCTATGCTGAGGTAAATGAAGAAAAGTTCTTAGTCTTTTCCTGGAATCAGAATATTCCTGGCCCTGCCATTTGAAATGCTCTCTCATAGTGTGAAGGGTCTCCCCAAAGGAAAGCTCTTCAGGAGGGGAGGCTGAGGGAATAGATTCCTTTGCATCCGAATCCTCGTAGGCCGAATAAGCCTCCTCCTGGTAGTCTGAGTGATCCGAGCCATCAGAGGCCTCCTCTGAGGAAAGGGGATCAGGGGGATCCACCCTGGGCCTTTTGTCTAGAGGGGGTTGTGAGCCCCTGTCCGGATGGGGCTGAGAGCCCCTAATTAAAGAGATAAGGTCCTCTGCTAAGGTTAGAATCTGTGAACTAGAAGAGGGTCCCTGAGGAATAACCCCGGGTGGCATGGCTTTAGTGTGTTTTGCAGCTTTAGCCCTGGTGAAGGCCTTAATAGACATGGATGCAGGAGGCCTGGCTGCACCATGTGCTGGTGTAGCTTTGTCTAAAGGTATGGTGTCGGAAGATTCCAATACACTAGTTTCGGACGGCAATTCTGTAACCGACTTGGTAGGGGCCTCCGGGGCCGTGGCTGTCGGTTGTATTATTTCAAGGTTAGGAAGTTCCAAGGACTCTGTATCAGTCGAGACCGAGGCACTCGCGGTAGGCCTAGCTGCGGTTTCAGCTGAAACCGCGGTCCGCGTGTGTCGGTCCTTGTCTTTCCGTTTCTTGATTAAATGTGATGTCGGGGTTTCCGACGGCATTTTGCATGAAAAACTATCCCCAAAAAACTCTTCTGCGAACTCCGACCGACGTCTAAGAGTGCGTCGGTTGAAGGAAGCGCAGGCTGAACAGGCCGAGATGTCGTGATCTGGGCCTAAGCAGGGGAGACAGTAAGAGTGGAAATCCTTATGAGGTATTTGTTTCCCACAAGTTAAACAATTATTAACTTTTTCTGACATCGACTGAGGCAAGAAAGAGTCCCCAACGGGGTACTTAGCTTTTGAAGTCTTTGGATAGCGATTTTACAGGAGCTGGCCAACCGGCACTTGCGAACTGCTTCTGCTTCGGGCACCACGCGGCAAGAAAGACTGAGGAAGATGGCGTCGGCTGACGCTTTTATACCCAGGTGCTGTGACGTCGGGGAAGGGGCGACATCAGCCAACGCCGGACCCAGACTTTGGAATCCGGCCGACCGAAGGGCTGCCTGAGGCAGGACAACCCATATGTGATGACTGCAGATGCATCCTTGAAGGACATCACAGCACAAACCGCAGGACACATAGCACACCTCCAAAGTGTGCCCCTCAACCTAAGCCCCTAAGGCTAAACACCTTGCCCAATACACTAATCATAGGTGACTCAATACTGAGGCACACAGATGTCCCACTCACTAGGTTGAATAAGGAGAAGGTCACAGTCAGCTGTCTATCAGGTGCCATAATCCAACATATAACACACGCACTCAGATCACTCCACAACAAGTTCAAGTATGACACTGTCATTGTCCATGTGGGTGCGAATGACCTGAGATGCACCTCCCTGGACTACATGAAAAGGGACATGGTGGAACTCTTGGATTATGTGGCCCAGGCAGGTATGACACTTGACCTGAGCATTATCCTCCCATCAACCAGAATAATATCGCAGTACAAACAAAAAATGATTGACTTCAACAACTGGCTAAGCTTCTGGTGTCATTCTAAGGGGATCCAGTATCTGTCTGCTTGGGATGACATGATTCACAGACCTAGATGCTTTGTCAGAGATGGCCTGCATCTGTCACCCCCTGGGTTTTTGAGTACTGGCTAAGGCTCTTCCCACCTCTATAGTGCCTTTTTTAGGTGGTGTTTCAAAGTCCAAATTACCACCGTAACAGCTATAAATAAATGCAATCTGAGGGTCATGCTGCTCAATGCTAGAAGCCTTAATCTCAAGATGCACTCACTCGAAGCACTCCTCAAAATGGAGAACATCGACATTTGTGCTGTAATGGAGACCTGGTTTAAAGCAACAGAAAGCACCTCTGCACTACCAGGCTACAACTCATTCCACACCTTTCGGCCACAAAGCATGGACCAGAGCTCCAAAGGCGGTGGTGTCTCCATATTCATAAAGGATATGCACACCTCCAGACTAGCAGCCCAGCATAATGCATCTGAGATATTTCAGGTACAACTAATATTGGGTAAGATGGCAATCCAGGTCATAGCCTACTATAGGTCCACAACCATGAGCCTAGTCTCTCACTCCATGTTCCTAATTACCCTAGAATCTATCAAGGTCCAACCCAACACTCGTGTACAAGAAGACTTCAACTACCCCTCCATCAAGTGGGAAAACAACTCAAGCACCAATACACTGCCCCAACACTTCCTGCAATTCATCAATTCCACTGCCCTAGACCAGCTCATCCTGACCCCCACTAGAGGGAGCAATATCCTTGACCACTAGAGGAACCAATATCCTTGACCTGGTTATTACTGACATGGGCGACCGTTGCTCTACACCAAGGGTCAATCCCTCCCTGGTCAGATCCGACCATAAACTAATCACCATGGAAATCCACATCTCGCCCACATTCCCCACAAAGGTAACCACTTTGAAAAACTTCTCCAAAGCAGACTTTGGACTCCTAAAAACAGAGGTGGCTAACTTCATGGCACCCATGCAAATGGAAAATAGCTGCATGACTGCTGAATCATACACCAATGCACTGTATGAAGATGTACGCAAATGCATGAAACTAGCCATACCCAACAAAACCAAGATGCTCTCCCCCCAAAAAAGAAGCAAATCTGGTGGTCCCCTGTCATTAATAAACTCTACAACAGAAGGAAGAAACTGTTACAGAAAAAGGTAACATCCCAAGACTAGAAAAACTACCCTATTAGCCTCAACAAAAAGTTGAGATCCCTCATCCAATTCTCTAAAGCCAGTTATGAAGGCAGAATTGTGGCAGACACTAAAAACAATCACAAAACCTTCTATAGCTATGTCAAGAACCTCCATGGCAAAACACAAATTTGTCTATGAGATACTGCACAATGGTACCTCCTATACTGAGCCAACAGATATTGCAAACATACTGGCTGACAGATTCAGTGCCAACTTTACCCCTCTCACCCCCCCAAAGGACCAATCACAATACCGGAAGAATGCCAGGCACCCAGCATTACTGCAGCACGGGTTAAAGCTGCATTATCCAAGGCCAAGAATACAGCTTCCATGGGACCAGATAATATCCCTGGCTGTGTTCTACATGAACTACAAAGTGAACTGGCACCATGTCTGTGTGCCCTGTTCAGTCACAGCCTTACCTCAGGCTTTGTCCCTACTGAATGCCGCACTGCTACAGTCATCCCTTCTCATTAAAGGGGGAGTGACTACAGACCCTGGGAATTATCGCCCCATTAGCCTGACAAGTCTGATATGTAAAACTATAGAATGTATCATCATGGACCTGATTAACAAAGATATAGGAAATCTCCATACTCTAGACCCCACGCAATTTGACTTTGTGAAAGGGAGATCATGCCTGCTCAACCTGGTTGACTTCTTTGAGTCAGTCACCAGGGCTGTGGAGGAAGGTAAGGCAGTGCATACAGCATACCTTGATCTGGCTAAGGACTTTGATTCCATTCATCACTTGGGAATTACTGATAAACTCACCAAACTAGGCATCAATCCCTATATCACTAGGTGGGTTGCAGAATTGGCCCACAGATAGAACACAGTGTGAAAGTAGCAGACTCCAAGTCAGACTGCTGACCCAGTCACAAGTGAAGTCTCACAGGGATCTGTCCTGGGTTCTTATGCTACCGGCCTTGTTACCATGTAAGCAAGTGTGCTTTTGTACAGAATTTTTCCAGTCTTTACTCTGATGAAGCCCTACTTAATCTATGCTTATACTTCCTGTTCCTTTACCTTGTTCAACTTTATTATACCCACAAAGAAACAGCAAGTTATATAAAACTAACAAATTCACTGATATCAAGCAGGTAGGACTGCTTAAAAAAAATTAATAAATCTGAGTGCCAAGAATGCAAAACAAAAGAAAATTTGAAACTTGTAGAACAAAGGACAAGCATTAAGACTTTTCAAAAGATAACCATTTCCCTCTCGACTCCATAACAGTTTTTCATCACTACTGCTTTCTTTCCTTTAAAAATTACCTCCTTCTCCTACATGGCACTAAAATGTAAGGGCTGACATATAAGCCACTGAATTCCCACTTAGTTAACACAACATCCCATATCCTCATTTCTAATAAAGGCAAACCACATCCCCCAGCAAAAACATCTTGAAAGCTCGCACACATTCTGAAACAACCATTTCTAGTAGCAACAGACTAATTATTACTACCTGGCAGTAACAAGTTGGCGGGTGCAGCACCACCGAATCTGCACGTACAGTGGACGTCCAGGTTGCAGCACAGCAAACCAACAAGTGTCTGTGATCTGTGGTAGTTTCGCATAAACAATGATCCAATGTTTACCATCAGCTACTTATCAGGGCAAAAACAGTGCTACCCATAAGACTAGTGACCAAAATTAAAGAAATATGTAACACTTGAATGCACTACACACAATAATATACTAAGTAACCAGGGCCAAAGGACTGGCTGAACACAAAAGGGTGCAGTAACCTTTTTTGGTGTAAAACGAGGTCTATGCAGTCTCTCTCTCACACACACACACACACACTTGGTTAATCCAAACCTGATCCGAAACGGGCGTCCAAATCAAATGGCAAACAAGCACGGCTGTTCATGCATTTGTAATCTGAAACTAGTGATCTGCTGTTGCTGTTAATTTCCTGTCCATGCATTTGCAATCCAAAACAAATGACTGCAGTGCCTGCTGTTAAAACAAATGGCTATAATCCAGAGTTCCCGCTTGCATTTGCATCCAGACCAACCAGAAATGACAACGTGAGCTCAGTTCCGACTGGCTGGTTGCCCTGATGGAGCTGACATCATTGTGCACGTGATGACGTCAGCTCCGACAGCACGGTATTTGAAAACATTAAAAAATGAAAAAAATCGGAAATGAAGGGGTGCCACTCGGGAAATGTGCCACCCCTTAATTTGGACCCCAAAACTTGGTAAAATGTATATAAAGAGAGTATATATATATATATATATATATATATATATATATATATATATATGTGTGTGTGTGTGTGTGTGTATACACACCACACCACACACACACACACACACACACACACACACACACACACACACACACACTTCCCTGGCATAAAGTCTGATGATGGTGGCTGTGAAATGGGTGTAGTTAGCAAATCCCATTCTGATATTCAAAATCTCCAGCAAGGACAACACCAAACCGATGCTTTGTGTGTTAATCATGGGCTTACCTTCAATGCTCTGAAATGCAGCATTTTTTATGTTGGTAAAGCTTGTATCTGTACCACTTAACATACAGATATCTCACTGTGCCACAAATCTTTGTGCTTTGCACAGCTTATCCTTTGTGATATATCCTCAAATTGCAAATAATTTATATCTTTATTGTATTCATCCTTTATTAGGCCCATCACTGAAAACAGTGTCCCCATTGGCACATGTCTCACAAAGTACTGAAAGCGGCTCCAAATACTTCAACATTTCCTCAACAAAAAGATCTCAGGTCTCAGTAACCCTAACTGCTGTAATAGACTGATAGACGTGTCTCTCTAGAAAGTGTCCTACACATTCCTGAGGGGGGGGTCATGTCCACTAAAGTTTCCATGCAATTAAGGACCCAGCACTCTAAGATTGCCATCACCACAATAAAACTAGTTCTAAACTTACACCATCACATTAACAATACCAGAAGGCTTGACAAGTATGTTACACAATGCATGCCACATTTGTGAAATAGGCGGATTTTATATGTCAAATACAGTACTTCTCTTGCAACATTTATAAACAGTTCAGACAACTGTAAGAAATCAGGACAAAACCAATGAAATCAGCAAATCCATTTTTTTCAAAAATTGTGTTATGTTCCCATCCCCAAAGAAAAATAAATTTTATTTTCTTTCAGTCTTTTTTTGTATGAAATCAGACTTTCATTTTTCTGACTTTTCTACATCTACCAGCAGGAAAAAAGTACAGTTTTGTACCTACCATAAATGTAGATGTTCGAAGATCCACATTGCTGCAGTCCTTACTTATGGGTAGTCCGCTGTCCTCGGTCGGCCTGAATACCAAAGTATTAGGCTGACGTCGGTCATGGGCGCACAGCCCTGACATCAGAGCGTCAGGGTATAAAAGCGCATGACCGACGTCATATCCTCAGTCTTTTCTTGCCCCAGATGTCAGAAGGCCCTAAAAGAAAGGTCACAGCCAAAAAACAGAGAACCTTCCCAAAAGATATGCCCAACTACAGCCATCACCCAAACCATATAACCATGCTAAGCTACAGAGGGAAGGAGGGAGGGAAAATTGGACTGCAGCAATGTGGATCTTCGAACATCTACATTTATGGTAGGTACAAAACTGTACTATGTTCTTCATCTCACATTGCTGCAGTCCTTACTTATGGGTAGAATCCCAAAGCAGCGGGAAAGGGAGGTTGGCAAAATCATAAAGCATTAGGGGCTGCTAAAATGCCCTGTAATATTGCAGTGGCAAATCCATCCCTAGACTTAGAATAAAGAGGAAGGTGGTAATGTTTAGAAAAGTATGTACTGAACTCCAAGTGGCTGCTTCCAAAATATCCTTTGTAGCTACCCCCCTTAGAAAGGCAGTAGAAGTTGCAGTAGCTCTAGTGGAATGAGGTCTGATTCCAGTCGGAATCTCCTTACCATGATGGGAATAACAAAAGAAATACAAAACCCAATCCATTTAGAAATAGTTTGTTTTGAAACAGGTCTACCCTGTGAACCCAAAGCAAAAGAAACAAACAACTGCTGAGACTGTCTGAACTCCTTGGTTCTGCTCAAATAATAACGCAACTGCCTGTGAATATCCAAAGTATGCAAAATCTTCTCCCCTTTATTTTGAGGATTTGCATAAAAAGTAGGCAAATGAATAGTTTGGTTTAAGGCCACAGTAGAAACCACTTTAGGCATAAAGGAAGGATTAGTACGCAAAGATACCCTATCCTTATGAAAAATCAAGAAAGGCTCCACTGCCATAAGGGCCTGTAATTCAAAAACCCTTCTTGCAGAAGTAATGGCCAACAAAAAAGCAGTTTTCCATGACAAATACTTTAACTCGGCAGTAGCTGCAGGCTCAAAAGGTTGTAGAGTAAGCTTTTCCAACACAAAATTGAGATCCCAAGCAGGAGTAGGAGCTCTACGTGGGGGTCTTATGTTCTTTGCCCCTCTGAGAAACTGTTTAAACAAAGGATGAGAGAATAAAGGAGGGTCACAGTCATAATTAGCCGAAATGGCTGCAGCATGAACCTTTATGGAGGAGAAGGACAAACCTTTGTCTAATAACTCAGTAAGATATTGTAAGGAAGCACTCAAATTAGGCTTGGAAACATCAAAGTCCTTCCCTTTGCTCCAAATAAAAATCTCCTCCATTTATCAGCATAAACTTTCCTTGTACTAGGCCTCCTGGCCTCCAAAATAACATTCAAAACTTGTTGTGGAAGCGGAGAACCTCCAGAATCTAAAACAGAATATGCCAGGCCGTTAGATGCAGAGACTGAATTCTGACATTGAGAAAGTGATTGCCCTCCTGAGACAAAAGGTGTGGAATCAAAGGCAGAGGCCATGGAGGCTCTCGGACCAAACTCCTCAGTAGTGGGTACCAGTGCTGTCGAGGCCAATCCGGTGCTATCAGGATCATGGATGGCTTGTCTTGTCTGGCCTTCAAGAGAACCTTGGGCAGAAGAGGTAGAGGTGGAAAGGCATATACATGAAGATTGTTCCAACTGAATGACAGAGCGTCCACCTTCCAAGTTGTGGGATGAAACCTTTTTGTGCAAAACTTTGGCAACTGGTAATTTAGTGGAGAAGCGAACAGATCTATGTCTGGAGTTCCCCATGACACTGTCAACTTTTGAAATACCTGAGGATCCAATTTCCACTCGTGAGGATCCACTATTTGTCTGCTCAATACATCTGCTAAGGAGTTCTGTGCTCCTGGTAGAAATCTTGCCTGAAGATTGAGTTTGTAACTGAGAGCTGTCTCCCACAAAATCATCGCTTGTCTGCAAAGAGGGTACGAATGAGTTCCTCCTTGCTTGTTGATGTACCACAAGACAGTTGTGTTGTCTGTTAGAATCAACACCTGCCCTGGGTGAAGTAAATCCTTGAAAGCCATCAATGCAAATTGTACTGCTAACATCTCCTTCAAGTTGATATGCAAATGTTGAAGTTTGGCAGGCCACGTGTCTTGCACCCATTTTCCATTGAGGTGTGCTCCCCAAGCCTTGTCCGAGGCATCCGTCGTTAGAATCTGACTCGCCTCTGGTCGGGTCACAGAGAGTCCCTTGTTTAGGTGACATTCCTGAGTCCACCACAAAAATTCCTTCTGAATGCAAGGTATTATCTGAATGACAGTGTCTAGATCCTGGCAGTGTTGCGTCCATAGATTTTTGAGATACCATTGAAGCTTCCTCATATGCAATTTGGCATTGGGAAGCACCAGAATACAAGATGCCATGAACCCCAAGGCTTGAAGGACTGTCCTTGCAGTCAGCCTGGACTGTAGAGACATTTGATGGAAATAAAG
Source organism: Protopterus annectens (assembly GCF_019279795.1). Taxonomy (NCBI): domain Eukaryota; kingdom Metazoa; phylum Chordata; order Ceratodontiformes; family Protopteridae; genus Protopterus; species Protopterus annectens. The sequence goes on along the minus strand of NC_056737.1, from coordinate 608,117,958 downwards.
TGAAAGACTTTTCTGTTTGTCCGGGGTCAAAAGGCCATCTGGGAAGCTGTATTCAGTCTCACACCCAGAAAGCACATGTCCTGAGAGGGTACTAGACTGGACTTTGTTTCGTTCACAGAATACCCTAGGCATCTTAACACTACCATCACATACTGTAGATGATGAAGAAGCTCGTCCCTGTCTTGTGCAATAATCAGGCAATCGTCCAAATAAGGATAAATTTGTATTCCTTCCATCCTGAAAAAGGCTATCACTGGAGCCAGAACCTTTGTGAACACTCTGGGCGCAGTAGATAAGCCAAAGGGCAATGCAGAGAACTGATAATGTAAATTCCCAGCTCGAAATCGCAGGTACTTCCTGCAACTGGGCCTGATAGGAACATGAAGATAAGCCTCTTTTAGATCCAGAGTTACCATCCAGTGATCTTTTCCCAGCAGAGGCAAAAGCTGTTGTAATGTCAACATTTTGAACTTTGGAATGTCCAAATAAGTTTTGAGGAGAGATAAATCCAAAATCGGTCTCCACGTGTTCCCTTTCTTTGGTACTAGAAACAGGCGGGAATAAAACCCTAGACCCACTTCTGAAGGAGGTACTGGCTGTATAGCTCCCATGTGAAGAAGTAATGAAATCTGTTTGTGAGCCCCCATCCTTTGCCGAGGAGGAATGTCCGGCATACCTTTGAAAGGAGGCAATGTATGGAAATAAAACTTGTAACCTTTGTTTATAATGTCCAACACCCATTTGTCTTGGGTGATTAAAAACCAATTTTGCTTGAAGAGAGCTAGCTTTCCTCCCAAAGGAGCTGCCAGGCAAGAAGAATCTGGCAGCTGAAAATGCAGGTCATTGGGCCTGTTTGAAAGGACTGGCCCCTACCCTCACCAGCAGATTGAGCAGGCGAACTCCATGTTCTAGGCCTAAAGGTACTCTGAGCTCTGCCCCTACCACGCCTAGATCTACCCCTAGACTGGGAATCAGAAGAAGGGTACGTCCACCCCTTAGCAGGCCAATTTCTACTAAACTTAGGAGGTTGAACCTGCAAAAAACTTTAACAGTCTGCATAGACTTAGCCTTGTCCTCCATTTTCTTCAAAACAGACTCCACAGGAGGACCAAACAAAACTTCGGACTGTAAAGGGCATCCAGAATTCTAGACTTAACATGCTCAGATAAATTCTGATCCTTAAGCCAGGCATGCCTACGAAGAACTGAACCAGTGGCAGCCACTCTAGAAGAAGCCTGCAAAGCATCAAAACCACACTGCAAAGAATGTTTCCCACCTGTTCAGAAACATGCACCAAATCTTGCAATTCTTTACACTCTATGCCCTCTGCCAAAGCATCCACTTTAGATTTTAGCTGAGAAAGGAGGAAATTCTGATATTTCAACATATGAAACTGGCAATTTAAAGCCCTCATTGCTAAAGTAGAAGAGGTGTACACCTTCTTACCCCATCTGTCCAAAGCTCTAGCTTCCTTATCTAGAGGAACCGGATTCTTTACAACAGAAGCCCTAACACCCTTAGGCCCCTGACTAATAGTTTCTGGGTCCGCCCTAGGACTCTTATATAGGTATTTATGAGCCTCAGGTACCCTATAATACCTGTCCGGTTTAACTGGTGCAGGAGGCATAGAATCTGGATTAAATGAGGCCTCAAAAACATCCTGAACAACATCCAAAACAGGAGGAATAGCCAAGGGTCTATGCTGTGGTAAAACAAGAACTCTCTAAGCCTCTTTCTGGAATCTGAGTAATCCTGTCCTTCCCACTTAAAATGTTCCCTCATAGAGTGTAAGGTTTCTGAAAATGAAAAATCCTCTGGAGGAAGCAGAAGGCGTAGAATCCTCTGCATCGAATCCGAATAAGGAGGAAAATCTTGAATATCTTCAGCAGAAGACTCAGAATCATCTGAGGCCTGCTCCAAAATTTCCAACTCTGGCTCTACCCTGGGCCTCTTATCAGGAGGGGGCATGGAACCTCTAATTAAAGTAATCAAATCTTCTGCCATTTTAAGCATATGCTTCTTAGGTACAGACCCTGAAGAACCAGAACTAACTCCAGAAGAAGGCAAAACAGACCTGCCCTTAGAAGGAGCCCTAGAAACAGTAGCAGAAGGCCTAACCCCCTTAGGCAAAGAAGGGAGAATAGGAACCTGAGAGGCCCCTTCAGCCTGACCTGACTCCTGTGAGGCCACATCCTGTAAAATCAAGGTTTCCCCTGAGACTCAACAGAAACTTCAGCCGGATCCACCTGTTCCACTGCAGTCTCTAAAGGACCGGCGTCCAAAATGGACAAATCATCCTGCCTAGGCTTTACAGATTTGTCTTTACGCTTCTTCGTGGAAGCGGGCGTCGGAGGATCCGACGGCATATTATAATTACACCGTTTGCCAAAGACTAACCTAGCGCAATCTAGCCTTCTCTTAATAGTGCGCTTATTAAACCTAGCACAAAACCGACACCCAACTATGTCGTGCTCCGGCCCCAAGCAAGGGATACAAAGCGAGTGGTAATCCCTATGCGGTATCTGCTTCCCACAAGAAATACAATTATTCACTTTTTCTGACATCCGGTAAATAACTGAGGCAAGAAAAAACAAATGCTCTAACGGGTACTTAGCCCAACTTGGTATGTCTGAAACTCAACGAAAAATTTCAGAAAGCGAGCGGCACTTGCAACGCTGCTTCTGCATCGGACCATGCGGCAAAAAAGACTGAGGATATGACGTCGGTCATGCACTTTTATACCCTGACGCTCTGATGTCAGGGCTGTGCGCCCATGACCGACGTCAGCCTAATACTTTGGTATTCGGGCCGACCGAGGACAGCGGACTACCCATAAGTAAGGACTGCAGCAATGTGAGATGAAGAACATCTACTAATGAGACTCTGGGTGTGTTATCTACTACCAGATTAACCTCTCATGACATTAAACTACTGGTTTAACAAAAGCACAGAGCCAGGGCCCTATACCAATCCACCAAACACAAAACCAATCTCACCACCTATCAATTATGAAACCAAACTAAGAAAAAAATCAACAATGGTAAAAAACACTACTTCCAACCTTCACAACCCACAAAATGTCTGGCAATCAGCTACCTCCTCAACCCTGGAAATCCTTTACCCCCACTCCTTCCACATCCAATACCTCCGAACCCTACCACTCATAATACCCTCCCCTGCCTCTGTTACTACAAACTCCTTCTCATTTATACCTATTGAAACTTCTTACATTAAAAAGCTCCTAAGTAAACTAAAACCCTGCTGCCTTTCTGCCGACCAGTTACCAAATGAATTCTTAAAAATAGCAGCTCCATCCATCACCTGTCCTAGCTATACACTAATCAATCATTCTATCTGTGAACAATATGTGCCTCACCTCTGGAAAGTCATTCACATCATCCCCCTCCACAAGGGTGGCCCCTCTGGAGATATCTCTAACTACTGCCCCATTGCTATCCTCCCACCTATAGCTAAGATCCTACAGAAATGTATTCAGCAACAACTCCTAAATCACCTTACCACTAATAACCTTCTAGCAGATACCCAGGAAGGCTTTCAACCCAAGCATAGTACAAACACAGCCTTAATAACCTTCACCAACACATTTCATCACTTTATGAACAATGGACAACTAGTCTCTGCTGTTTTCCTGGACATGTCAAAAGCTTTTGGCACCATTACCCACCAACTACTACTTAAACTCACGACGTACAATCTCAGTTCATCATCCCGACATGGTTTCACAGTTATCTATCAAACTGTCAACATGCTACTAAATGGGAGAATAATCTCTCCCCTCTACTGCCAGAATCCACTGGAGTACCCCAAGGTTCAATACTTGACCCCTTTCTCTTTATCATATTTACTAATAACCTTAATTCAGCAACCCAACTTGCCTCAGTCATACAGTACACAGACGATACATCTCTTATCTGCTCTGTCCCTCCCCCACAAGAAATACAAGATAAGATGCAAAAATCATTTCAGGAAATTGAAACTTACCTATCAAACCACCAACTCATTCTTAACCGAAATAAGACTAAGTTAATGATTTTCACAAACAAAACTACCAAACAGTGCTCCCTACCCCTCTTTATTCAATCCACCAATGGTACCAAAACTGAGCCCATAAACCAGGCCAAACTCCTACGTATTACAGTAGATGACTGGGTAAAATTTGATATTCATATTGCCCCAACAATCAAAAAAGTCCATACTAAACTCAGTGCTCTCTGTACAGCCAAACCTTACCTAACACTCCAAGCAAGGGTAGTCACAGCTATACCTCAGCTTCTATTTATCCTTCTCTATTGCTCACACATCGTCAACAACCTATAACAAGGCTGACCTTCATAACCTAGATTCCTGATATAACAAAATAGCAATGTTTGCCATTAGTCATCCCCATAAATCCCATCATTGTTCTTTTCTACAACAACTTAACTAGCTAGAACTTCCCATCCTGTTAATATTAAACCAACTTACCCTCACCCAAAAAATCATTCACAGCCCCAATAACTGCCCTGTAGTGTGTTCATATATTTTTATTTGGCATGCTCTCTGACAGCTTTGAATTTTACTCAGTTATCAAAAAAGCTGTAGTTTACATTTCTAAGTTGTTCCTATTTGTAATAGTTTGGCTAGTTTACTTTTTACATATGATTATGTATGGATAATATTCAGATCTTACTATTGTAAATTCTGTATTTTTTTATTTGTCTTGTTTTTGGAGCTTTTCTCCCAGGTCTCTGCTGAAAACGGGCTACTAGCACAATCGGACACTACCCAGTAAACAAATGTAAATAAATAAATAAATAAAACATGCAAAAAAAATAATAAAAATGTATTACCTAGGTCAGTTGCAGTTCATAATACATTTTTTTCAGCCAGTTTAGGTTAAAGTCATTTACTCACAAACATATTCATACCCAAATTTATCTCAGCATAGGCCTCAGTTCTAGTAAGCAATCTCATTAAATGACAAAGAAAAACATTCACAAGTGGTGTTCTTTAAACGTGTGCAAACTGGTCAATACAAAGACACATGCTTTTATCACATCATTTTATCTTTTATTTACCATCACCACTAGTTACAACACAAAATGACAGCCAGCTTGGGGGGGGGGGGGGGCATTCACAGGTGGGTTTCTGTGAAGATATAGAACAACATTAATAATTTAATACATTAATAACCTCCTCCATCTTGTTACTGTAGCCTTGCAACTAAATATTTTATGTGTGTGTGTGTGTGTGTGTGTGTGTGTGTGTGTGTGTGTGTGTGTGTGTGTGTGTGTGTGTTTTAATTTATCAAATCCAAAAAGTAATCAATTTTCAGTCATAAACCATAAAGGTCCAATACACACACACACACACACACACACACACACACACACACACACACACACACACACACACCTCAGATCTCCCAGTTTTTGGGGAACACATGTAATGTGTTCTCAAACTTTTGTTCCATCCCTCCTATATCTGGAAATTATTTTGCGTGAATATCACCCACTAACAGTATATTTTCCCTAAATATTTTCTCTTTGTCCAGAATTCCCAGGTAAAAGTTGAAAGACATGAAACATACATAAACACCCAGATTGTGCTAAAACATATGCAGCTATGTCCCACATTAGAGGAGTGGGCCACTTTTTCCCTTTTGTCAGGCTCCAACTTATTAAAAAAAATTTGTTTACTGCACTCCTTTTGAAAAAAACGTTTTAAATTATACAAATTAGTGCACTCAACAAACCAAATAAAATTTCTCTATTAATAAAAAGGGTCTGTTGCCATGGATATGAACTTCACCGCTACACTTGTTGCTGCTTGGTGGATATGGGCATCCTGAGTCAATGTAGAAAGTGGCTCATATTTACAGACAACCCGTTAATTATTAAACAAACTGATATGGTATGTGAGAGATATATTTGCACAATGTCACTGGAGGAAAAGCTCTCACATAAAAACACTCCTAATGTCAATAAGGTTGTCAGTAGTACACACACTGTACCGACCACACACAATTCCAATAGACCCATATATGCAGAGGCATAGGATCATAGGAGGTTACTAGGCTATTGGCCCTGAGGCCCTTATAAGCCTAGCCAAGAGTTTAGCCTGTGTTTAGACAAATCAGCACCCAATACCCCTGTCCAGCAGGGACATGGATGGAATCCCAGGGTAAATTTTCTGTTTCCCATCCAGTCATCCAGGTTGCGCTTAAAAGAGGCAAAGAGGTACTCTGCTTGATGTGGAGAGGAAGTCTATTTCATAGATGAGGTAGTCTCTGGGACACAAATCTGTCCCGCCAACAAGTCTTGTTGATGTCACAGACAAGGTTGAGGCTGTGCATGTGGATTACTCTAGTGGAGCTTGACTTGCAGATATGCAGCAGTCCTAGGTAGGGTCCATGATCGCCTTATATGCCAGACAGAGGGTCACCTCTGAGGAGTCTGTATGAAACTGAATAGAGGTATAAGACTTTTAGCCTATTTGTGTATGGTAGATGTTTGAGGCCCTGGATTCTCCTAGAGAGGAACCTCTGTGGTCTCTCCAGCTGCTGCATGTGCTTTGCAAGGTACATGCCGAAAGGTGCATTTTACTCAATAATGGGCCTTATATGGGAAGAATACAGGGGTGTTATGACCTCCTTCTCCCTGGATGAGATACCCTTACTTACAAGGTGGGCCATGTAGAAGGCTTTGCATACCACGGAAGCAACATGGTGGTCAAAGGTCAGGTTGCTATCAATGTGGGTGCCCAAATCCCTCACGACTGATTGAGTGCTTAGGGTGTTGTTATTAATGTGATAATTTGTGGGGACATCACTCTCCCCAAAGGAGATGATGATGCATTTTTTTGGTATTCAGCTTGAGGCCATGTTTCTGGCACCAGTCATTTGTCTGAGTGAGACCCTCTTGGAGGATGTCCACATCACTAGGGAAATTGATGACAGCACCCAGCTTGCAGTCATCTGCAAGCTTGGTTGGCCATAGCCCACTGGTTTTGGCCTGCACCTCAGAAAAGTATATCCCAAATAACAGGGGCCCTAAGACTGAACCCTGGGGTATGCCTCTTGTTACGGGTCTACTGCTTGAGGTGGCTTCCTCTATTTTGATTACTTGGATTCTATCAGTGAGCCAGTTTGCTACCCAGCTGGTAACATATGAATTGATGCCTAGTTGAGAGAGTTTATCTATTATGCCCAAGTGGGGAATAGTGTCAAAGGCTTTGGCCAGGTCAAAATAGACAGTGTGTACTGTCTTCCCCTCATCCATGGCTTTGGTGACTGTCTCAAAGAAGTCAACCAAATTTAGCAGATATGACCTCCCCTTGATGAAGACAAACTGTGTGGGATCAAGTGTTTGGAGGTTCCAATATCCTTGTTAACGAGGTCCATGATAATCTGTTCTATGGCCTTGCAGATCAGGCTAGCTAGGCTGATGGGTCTATAATTTCCTGGATCGGTGGATGCTTCACTTTTGTGTAAAGAGATGACAGTGTCTGTCCTCAACTCAGCTGAATGAAGCCAGTACTCAGGCTTCGGTTGAATAGGGTGCCTAATGGTGCTGCAAGTTCCTGGCGGAGTAAACGTAGGAGGCTGCCTGGGATGGTATTTTGGTCCTATGGAGGCTGTATTTTTTGCCTTTGAGAGAGCAGTGATGACCTGTTCCCTAGATATAAGGAGAAGAGGGCAGGTACTGGGGATGTCCTGATTTACTAATGAGGGGACAGAGGGGTAAAGTTTTCACTAAATCTGTCACCCAGCAAGTTTTCTATATCTATGGCATTTGTATATGTGGCATTTAAATGTAACTTACCTAAACCACAAAGACCTCCTAGGTGAAGTACTCTTAAACTCCCTCAGCCACCCTGAATGCACTCTTTCAAAATAACACCCACATCAACCCATACAACCACATCTCATGGAGCCTCTACTTCTAAACCCATATGGCAAGCCACCACAGAATCTAACATTCTGGTCAATGGAGGCCTCATTGTGAGATAAACTGATGTCCCTCTCACCAGGCTGAGTAAAGAGAAAGTCATAGTCAGTTGCTTATCAGGGGCCAGGATCCACCACATTGGTAGCGCACTCAGGTCATTGGACCACAAGTACCAGTATGACTCAGTAATAATCCATGTGGGTGTAAATGACCTGAGATGTACCTCCCTAGACAGTATGAAGAGGGACATCATGGAGCACTCAAAATGCGTGTCTCAGGCTGCTATGAGCATAGCATTAAGCACCATTTTACCTTCTCTTAGGATGATGCCACAGTATGAAGAAAAGATGACTGACTTTAATAACTGGCTTAGTTTCTGGTGTCATTCTACTGTGATGCAATATTTGTCAGCATAGAAGGATATGGTTAACAGACCATGCTGCTTTGCCAGGGATGGTCTGTACCTCTCCTGTCCATAAAACACCACTCAAACTTCTGTCATTACAATCTACCGGTATCAGTCAATAAGCAAAATATCCACAGAAAAATATTTGAAGAAGTAAAATTCATCCAAATAATTCCACATTAAAGAGATTTGTAACTAATGAAGAGGCTGCTACTAGCAAACAATTTAACTTTCAGTGTTTCATCTACAAATTCCCCCCTCCCTAACCCTAAAGCCCCAATTGATCCTTAAAGCTACATTCCACTTCCCCTCCAATTCCAGATCACTCCTTAAACCTAAATTAGCTTAGACCTCCTGCTCAACATGGCTCAGTAAACTGAAAATTCTCAACCCCCTCCCTAACCCCAATGTTCTTATCATTCTTTAAACCTAAAATCCCGTCTTCTCCCTATACTAAAAATACCCTTCACCCTCTGGTCCATGAGCTCTTAACCTAAAATCTCCACCCCCAACCCTAAAGTCCTGACCGTTCCATAAAATGTAAATTCCATTACCCCTTCTAAACCTTAACATCTCTATTGTGCATTAAACCTACAATTCCTGTCCCTTCCACTCTCTGTTCCCATATCTATACCCAAAAGCACCCTCCCATCTCCCTTTTTCTACTTATCTTGTCCACAGCAAGCACTTGCTTGCATCCATTTCCTAGGAAGCAAGCAGATGGTATGGCAGCTGTGATGCTGAACTTACATTCAGCTTTGAGAATGAGCAAATGATCAGATGGGTTTACAGCCATTGGAGATCCTGTCAGCATATTTCTGACATTCAAGCAGCTGGAAAACCCACTACACCAGACTTAGATGGTGAGCTACTTCATATGCTATGAAAAAAGTGAAGAGAAATTGAACAGAATACAGAATGCCATTACCTTACACTACAGTAACATCATTTAAGGTGTTGCTACTATTATGAATTACTACTATTATAAAATTATTATGGAATGCTTGGTAATAGGTGTGTTATGATAGGTGTGTTTTAGATCCAGCTTTACCAAGGAAAGCAATACAGAGTGGTAGTGAAGTGATCATATCTTGAACTTTTAAACAAAAGGGTTTAGACCAGAAAGATCTAGCACTTGGTCCCAAGGATCCTTCTGGTTTGAAAATTAGATAAGTTATGAATAATAACCTTTCCTTGGGAGATTGAATGACACTGGATTCTATGACTTGAGACAGAATTCTGTGTAAAATGTGAAATAGAGGAATTTGGATCCCTGGGTGAGGGGGAATCCAACAGAAAGGAAGGTGGACTCCCAATGAAGTATTACATCCACTTTGGATTATGTTCAGAACCCAACTCTGTCTGAAACAATGTGATTCCAGTAAAGAGGATGGAGTGTCAGAAAGAGAAAGATTTCCAGAGCTGGGGATGTTGAACAGGCAGGTAATCATGCTGACTGAGAGGAATGTATTTTACTTTCAGAGACATTTCCTTTCTTTATTGAGCCTCCTTTCTATTTCTAAAACCTCATGACTAGCTCCACAATGCTTACATTGTTTGTTAGAAAAAGGAACTAAAGAGGAGGAAAGCTATTTGTTGTGAAAAAAAAACAAGGTTGAAAAATCTGAATCAGTCCAACAATTAGTATTCCCACAAGTACATATGCTGCACAGAGACAAAACACACCAAACAAGTCTCTGTTTCAGATTACACATCAGGAAAAGTTTAAGAGTGAAGCTAAGCAAATTTCCTCAAAAGTGATCTTGATGTAGTAGATCTGGAGGAAGGTCAGCAGCATCATGAGTACATGTTAATATCTTTAGACGTTGAAGAAATGGATATTACAGAAGCATTTAATGAATTCTTTTACTCAGAAGAAGGGGGGTTAATTATAAATTTCTCCACATTCCAAAAAGACACAAGAAAAAACTTCAACATATGAATGTGACAGTTTAAAATCCTGAAAGTTAAAGAATACATTTATGCTCACCATAAGATGAGTGCTACAGTAGCCTTAACTATATGTTTTATATTTTACATAGGCTATAATAGTGAGATAGCTTCCAAAGCTTCAGGGTACATTCCATGGGTCTAAACCATCAGTGAGATTCAAAAGAGCAAACACAGACCTTTCCTGTGACCAAACAGCAAGCTTTTCTGAGGCTTTCAAGGATGGATGGTCGCCTTATGCTGCTTTTTTGCTGGGCAGACAAGTGGGGAAAGAAATCTTCCAGTTTAGGGGAAAAAAAGTTATGTACTCACCCTAACATTCCATCTGTGTTGTCCATTTTCATTCTTCCTCACTTAAGGGTCTTGGATCTCAGCCACATTTTCTAGATTTTGGATCATAGTCTCAAGCTCCTCCCAATTCCCATAATGCACTACAATGTCCCCAAGAATTGTGAACAGGAATCACAAAGTATTATAGAGAGTGATGAAGTGTACTTCAGATTGGCTCACCCATTACCAACAGTCCAAAAAAGTAGTTGGAAGACCACCAGATATAGTAGTTCATGAAAACAAAAGCACAAAAGTAATCATTGAAACTGTTACACACTGTCATCACAGTGGCTTACATACAGTAAGACACAAAGTCATAAAATATCAAGATTTGCAGGCAGAAACGAGAATAATGTGGAGGGAAAAATTCCCATACAGTTCCAATAGTAGTAGGAAGAGGAGGTATTGGTTGAATAAAACAAATAAACAAACAAACAAACCCTACTGTCATTTTTAAGATATGCTACCCAAAAATATAACTCTATATGAATTGCAGTAATCAATTCTGGGCCCATTGTGGGTGCTACGAAAAGCACTTTTGGATAACAAAGATTGAAGCAATGCTAACTTCATGAACTTTAACCATATTCAGCTTAGGAACGGGGTCTATTCCCATAGCAGTATTAGAAACCCAAAAGATTTTGAGAAATTAAACCATACTTCTGACATATCCACTTAAATGGCATGTTTATAAAGCAACATGCAACCTGTCCAAGTTTAATCCAGACAGCTGCACTACTACCCTATTATCTATTAACTGGAAAATCCAAAAAATCCTACCCTTAAATGATGCTTTAAATGAATTCAATGCAACTTTCCTAAACAGCATTATAACTTATAGAAGGAAGACAGTAAAAAACAAATAATGCAATTTGGCTATCCAAAAAGAGAAGAATGCTAATGCCAGATAAAGAAAAAGTGTTGAAAAAATGGTAGAAATACAAAACATCACAATATCTCAAACTTCAGAATGCTCCACATCTGTAATAAAAAGCAAATAAATGAGGGCAAAAAATATAGTAGAACAATACTCTGAACAATAGCACACACAACCCTAAAAAGATTCCAGTCATCTATTAAAGGAATCATGCATCCTGGTCAAAAATTCAACCCTAATCCCTCACCCAAAAACTCGTCATTCAAACCTGCAATAAAATTAATCTCTTATTTCATAGATGCCAATGACTCCCACATCTGATGCCAACCCTGCCAAATAACCATACAGCACTACGTCCATTTTCACCTTCAAACCAGTGCCCTCATTCTATATAAAACAACTCAAACTATGCTTAGCTTCAGCTGATGACTTTCCAATTGAGTACCTTAAAATAGCAGCCAAAAGCATTGCCCAGCCTGTCTCAATCCTTATAAAAAGGTCAGTGTAGGAATCCCACATTCCCTTTCTTTGGAAACCATCACATATTATCCATCTACACAAACTAGGAAGTTCAACGGACATCACTAACCTTAGACCTACAGTGATCTGAGCTTCATGGGAGAATAGTAGGCCAATTTCCCTTAATTTAGACTCAGACTGTGTGCTCTGTTTATGAGGGGAAGACCTTAATTGTCATGCTAACCCACCATCTATGAAATACTTGACAACATGGCTTCCATACCGCCCATAGTACTAACACTGCACTTCTAACCCTTATAAAGACGTTAGGAAAGGTAGAGGTAATGCCAAACTAGTCCCCCTCTTATTTCTATACTTGTCTAAAGCCCTCAACAAAATTTATCACAGCAAACATTCTACTTCAACTGAACACATTAGGTCTATCGCAGTACACCCTTCAATGTTTCAAAAGGTACTTGTCCAATAGGTATCAGTCAGTAAAATGGCACTACACCCTTTCTCCATACATCCCAGTCACCACCAGTGTACCACAAAGCTATATCACTGGTCTCCTCCTCTTTGACACAGCAGCACCCTCCACTGATCCACACGACACACTTCCATAATACAATATGCTGATGACTCCACACTCATATATGTATCAGATAATCCCTATGTCACCCAATGGGTTGCTAAATGGCTTACTGATAGAACCCACACTGTAAAAGTAGCCGACTCCAAATCCAGCTCCAGACAAGTGACAAGTGGAGTACCTCAGGGTTCAGTCCTGGGGCCGCTCTTGTTTGGTATCTACTTCTCTGAAGTACAGGTCAATACTAAGGGACTCTGGCTAACAAAGTTTGCAGATGACTGCAAACTGGGAGCCATTACTGAATCCCCAAATGATGTGGATACTCTACAAAAGGGCCTTACAGAAACAGATGCTTGATGCCAGAGCCATGGGCTCAAGCTCAATGCCAAGAAATGTATTGTTATCCCCTTTGGGAAAAAAACATGTATCCATGAATTACCATATAGGTGGCAGTACACTAAACACAGAAAGTGTGATAAGAGACTTAGGGACACAGGTGGACAGTGGTCTCACCTTCGAGAACCACATCGCCACAACAGTCAGGAAATCCTTCTATGTGGCACACCTCATCATGAAGGGCTTTTCATCCAGAAAAAGGAGGTCATTGTCCCACTGTACTCATCCCTCATTAGACCCATTATAGAATACAACGCCCCATTTGGTATGTACCTCTCAAGACATCTGCAACAACTGGAAAGGCCTCAGAAATACCTCACTAAAAGAATCACAGGCCTAAAGCAGATGCCTTACGCTGACCGCCTTAAAAACTCCAGCTATACTCTGTCGTCATATCGTCTACTCAGAGGTGATCTCTGCTTAACATACAAGGCCATGTCAAACCCAGAGCTGTTGGACATGCTACACTTAAAGAAATCCCAATCCCTCAGAGCTACACGCTCCAGGGATCTAAACCTTGTCATCACAATAAACAAAACATGCTGGAGGGATAGGTTCCTGACCCAGAGACTCCCCAGACTCTGGAATAGATTGCCCATACATGTCAAGCAGAGTGCCTCTTTGGACCTCTTCAAGAGGAACCTTGACGTTTAGATGGGAGAAAGGAAATTCACCCCAGGGATCACATCAGTCGCCCTGCTAGACAGGGGTCCAGGAAAGTAAATAATGTGGGAATAAATAGCCAGGGAATTGTTATGGCTAGGCCTGTATAGGCCCTAGGGCTGATAGCCTAGTACCAACCTATGAACCTATAACTTGGCACATCTCAAAGGAGGAAGTAACAGTCCACAAAAATCACAAAAACTGATAGGCTCAAAGAAGAGCCATAAAGATGATAGAGTGGACTATCGAGGATAAGAAAGAAATTATGTATTATTACTATTATCCAAAAAGCCCAGAATTTCCAGACACAAGGTATACAAAATGATTAAGAGAGAAATTAGAGGAAAGAAAAATACTTCCGCATGAAAAAAATGTCAGAAGCTTCAAATAAAAATGTGCGTTCATTAATACAACAGATTTGTGAAAAATAGTATATAAATCAAGAAACTTTGATCTGTATGGAAAAAGAAGCATCTGAGGAAGTGCAAAAATTTAAACAAAACCTAGCTATATTTGAAAATTATCTCCCAGGCCCATGCTTACACTTATCAAGGGTATCAGAACTTGTCAGAGATTTGGGATGCATGGCTTGGCTTAAAAAGGCCCTTGTGGTCACTGGCCTAGTAAACACCTATGAACCTATAAAAGAAATATGGATATGGGAAAGAAAGAGAGATTTGATATGGTGCAATATTTATGCTAAGGAGAAAGCCAAATTAATCAATATAAAGAAGGCAGCCTCAAAGATATTCGAAGAGAAATAAAGGCAAAGTCATCCAGGTATGGAACATTTTACAATGAAAAAAAAATTACAAAGATGGGACATAGAAAAGATGACTGGTAAAGTAGAAGATAAAAAATAGAAGTTGAACTTATGGAGTGCCTGCGAAGTGAAGGATTTGGTGTAGAAGGTCTAACACAGGTTACATCACAGCAGGATGGAGCAAGTCCCCAAAGTAAGGAGAAACAGGAAGATCAGGAACATTCTGAAGAAGAAATAAGGACATGGGGGAAAAAAAGAGAGATTTAATATGGTGTAATATTTATGCAAAGGAGAAAGCAAAACTAGCCAATACAAAAAGAGCAGTACCAAAGATATTTGAAGAGAAATATAGGCAAAGGAATAAAGACATGGAAATGTTTACAATGCAAAAAATAAGAAGACAAAGAGGAAAGGTAGAAAAGAAGATCAGTAATGGAGAAGTTAAAGAAATAGAAACTGAGGTTATGGAGTACCTGCAAAGTGAAGGATTTAGTGTAGAAAATTGAATGCAAAAAGCACCACAACAGGATGGAGCACTGGATATCCAAATTAAGGGGAAGCCAGTGGAACAGGAAGCAATTGGCCATGTGCCATATCAAGATATTTTGAAGCCTTCCACAGAAAACCAGTATAAATGTTCACTTGAAGCTAGACAGCAAGGAAAGCAACAGGAAACTGTGTAAACTCTGATGCAGTCAATGTTGAGGAGTGATAGGCCAGTGAGTTCCCATATGACAGAGCAACAGACGGGACAGGATGAAATTGAAGAGAAGGTGCCACAAGAAAATGCTATAGAACTTTCTATAGAATGCCCACAGGAAATGGAAAACAAGGGATGTGCCCTCAGTTTGGGAGAAAATGAGCTAAGAGAAGAGTTTCTTGATTTAATAGACACGGATGGATATATTAAGATCAAAGAGAGAAATAGACTGCAGAAGGTCAATAAAACCCAAAAAGTCAGAAGTCTGATAAAACAAATGAATGCAGTAATTAGAACTGTCTGTAGACATCCATGTGATATACTAGAAGTAAACAGGATATATTACTGTGCTGCTAAATTAATAACTGATCAGGTTTTACCACAATAACATAGGGTAGTGAGGGAAAGGAAGGAGAGAAATTGAATACCATCATAGAAGTATTGAACAGAGAAAACTATAAAGCAGTTAAGACAAGAAGTGTCACTCTTAGAAGACTATAGAAGAGGGAATAGATCAACAAATGCAAAGAGAGATAGATGTGATTAAAGCAATGCACAGTATTACAACAGATCAGGATCTATCATGCACTATCGCAAATAAACTAAAAATTTCAGCACAGGCAGAAAAACTTAGAAGATACACACATACATATAAGGGAAAAAGTACAAAATAAGCAATTTATCAATGATCCAAAATAGTTTTACAAAGAAATGGGAAATAAGGTAAAAGGAATTGAAAGACCACCAAAAAAAGTAGCAGTAGATACATTTTGGAGAGATATCTATGAAGATCTTGTGGAACATAACATTTTGGAGAGGTATCTATGGAGATCCTGTGGAACATAACAAAGATGCTAAATGGATAGAAGTAAAAGAAAGAATAAGAAGTTTAAAGGTGCAGGATATGAAATGGAATGAAGTAACAGCCAGAGATTGAAACAAAGTTAAGAAAAGTATCTAACTGGAAAACCCCATTCCCAGATGCGCTACCTAACCTTTGGTGAAAAGTATTAACATCTTTGCACAAAGATTTAGCCACGAGTAAGAACTCCAGTGGCTCTACTTGACAGAGGCACTGGGAACTAACGTTAGGTGGAATGATGCCAGTGCACTTCAATGGGCTAGGCTTGTAAAGGCTGCAGGCCCATTAGCCTAGTACACACCTATGAACCTATTTATATGCGCACCCCAGACAGACACCAACCTGGCTAACAGGCAAAACAATGTTCCTACTTAAGAGTGAACCTGCAAGCTACCCTAAAAATTATAGGCCAGTAACTTGGCTTCCGATGATGCATAAACTATACACAGGAACTGATGCTGACAGGGTTTATAGTCATTTAGAAGAAAACTCAATTATGGCAGTAGAACTAAAGGGCAATAAAAGATAGTCATATGGAACAAAGGATCAGTTGTCTCTTGGGAGTCAGGCAGAATTTTTTTCCCCAGCCACCCACTCGCTTACTGTTGCTTTCTTAAATACCACTGTCTTTTCTAGTTGCCTGCCTCTTATGTTAATTTGACAGTATATCTCATTTCCTCTCTGCTTTCACTGGTTTGTGTGAGTAAGCACAAAATTATCATTTTGTGAAATCACTCCCCTTCAACTATTTAAATTTACTGGCCATCCTACTGTATTCCATAGTACCAGAATACAAAAGTGATCACCCCCTTTCAATCTATCTTGCTGTTTTAAAAATAGTGACTCTCCACTAAACCTTAACTTTTTAGACAGGTAAAACTTAAGTTACCAACTTTCACATCTAACTTATCTAGTGCACACTGCAGTGTTTAGGATAAACCATTTTTTTCATCTTACCTTTAAGCATCCCTGTGACTAGCACTTGCTCTAATACCTGCTGGAAAGCACTAGGAAGCCTTAAACTGATGCAGGCACTCAACTCTCCTTGTTAATAAGGAGAAATTAACTGTAGGCACTAAACAGCCTATAATTGCAAAGTACCTTGCTAAGGCAAGGGAAAACAGCTCCTGTACTTTACAAAAAAAAGCACCAAACCAGGCATGCCCAAGGGTCAGCTTTTGATGATTTCTCCTGTCCACCTGGTGAATCTGGGCATACTGGGGCAATGCAGCAATTGCCTTGTGTACACTGACAACCCTCTCCTCCTACCACTCAACACTACAACCTGTGAGAGATGCACTTACATAGCCAAACTGGAAACAAAGCTCTCTCCACCCAAGATTGTGCTAGACAGTCAAGAGGAAAAGGCTAACACCTGCACTACACCTCAGGCAACACATAGCCCTTCTAAACCCACACCACCAACACCCACAAATAGCAACATTAAATCCATATATGCAGAGGCCTTTAACTGTAACCTGCCCAAGCAACAAGGACCTCCAAAGCTGAAATGCAAGCAAACACCAGTTACAACCAATGTGTCACATAGATCACAACACCAGTGTGCCACCAAGCAAAAGCCCCTAAGGCAAGAGAATGTACCTAACACTTTAGGCATAGGTGACTCTATAGTCAGGCACACTGATGTTCCACTCACCAGGCTGAACAAGGAGAAAATTTGAGTCAGCTGCCTGTCGGGTGCCAGGATCCACCACATAATGCATGCACTCAAGTCAATCCACAACAAGTACAAATATGACTCTGTCATTGTCCATAATGGAGTGAATGACTTGAGACGTACCTCCCTGAATTACATGAAAAGAGACATGGAAGAGCTCTCAGATTATGTGGCCCAGGCAGGTATGACCCTAGCCCTGAGTAACATCTTGCCTTCGCCCAGAATGATACCACAATATAAGGTCAAAATGACTGACTTCAACAATTGGCTAAGCTTCTGGTGTCATTCAAAGGGGATCCAGTATCTGTCTGCCTGGGATGGTATGATCAATAGACCACGATGCTTTGTCAGAGATGGTCTGCACCTGTCGCCCCTGGGATTCAGCTTACTGGCTAAGGCTCTTGTCACCCCTATAGTGCCTTTTTAAGGCAAAGTTCAAAGGACAAAACCACCACTGTAACAGTTACAAGCATGCAAATTCTGAAGGTAATGCTACTCAATGCTAGAAGTCTAAGCTAGAAAATGCACTCTCCCGAGGCACTCCTAAAAATGGAGAACATCGATATCTGTGCAGTAACTGAGACCTGGTTCAAGGCTTGGGACAGCACCCATGCAATACCAGGCTACAACTCTTACCACACTTTTCGGCCACCAAACCAGGACCAAAACACTAAAGGTGGAGGAGTGTCCATATTCACCATGGATATTCACACCACCAGGCTAGTTGCCCAACACAATGCGTCTGAAATTCTCCAGGTGCAACTAACACTAAGTAAGACTGCAATCCAAATTGTAGCTTGCTACAGATCCCCCACCATGCCCCAAGATTCTCACTACACCTTTCTAAACATACTGGAAAATATTAAGATACAACCAAATACCCTAATACTGGGTGATTTCAACTACCCTATCATTAACTGGGAAAACTACTCGTGTACCAACATCTTTGCCCAACGGTTCTTGGAATTCATAAATTCCAACACCCTGGATCAACTAATCCATATTCCCACCAGGGGCTCCAATATCCTAGACCTGGTCATCACCAACATGGGAAATCGATGCTCCACACCTATGGTCACCCTCTCGTTGGTCAGGTCTGACCATAAGCTAATCGCTCTTAACATCCACATCCCACCCTCCAGTAAGGAAACCTCCATAAAAAACTTCTCCAAAGCCAACTTCATGCTACTCAAGTCAGTAGTGACAAATTTCATAACACCCATGCAGATGGTAACTGAAAGTTCGACTGCTGAATCCTACACTAAGGCACTGTACAAGCATATCCACTCATGCATAAATCATGCTATCCCAAATAGAACCAAGATGTTCTCCTCCAAAAAAAGGAAGCCAATCTAGTGGTCCCCTGCCATAAACAAACTTTACAACAAAAGGAAGAAACTGTTGCAGAAAAGAGGAAAATCCCAGGATGCAAAAAACTCCCTTACCAGCCTCAGTAAGAAGCTGAGATCCCTCATAAAATCCTCCAAAGCTAATTATGAAAATAAAATTGCCAAAGATTCTAAAGACAACCACAAGGCATTCTATAACTATACAGCCACACAAAAGGCCTCAGTAGTTTGGAAATGGAATGGCAGTGAAGAACGATCCAAAACAGTATACAAATACTTAAAGAACACTTTACTGACCAAAAAATTAAAGAAATATATGTAAAATCAAGCGCTTTCATCTCCAGTATTGGAGACTTTATCAAGATCTTGATAAAGTCTCCAATATTGGAGACGAAAGCATTTGATTTTACATATATTTCTTTATTTTTTTGGTCAATAAAGTGCTTTTTAAGTATGAATATACTGTTTTGGATAATTCTTCACTGCCATTCCATTTCCGAACTACCGAGGCCTTTTGTGTGGCTGTTTGTTTTGTTTTATTGGACTTATACATTCTATAACTATGTCAAGAATCTAAATGGCAATGCTCAGATCTGCTCTGAGCTACGACAGAATGGCATTAAATATACTGATCCCAAGGATACTGACACTATCCTGGCAGATCAATTCAGAGCCAACTTCACCCCCATCTCATCCCCTAAACGGCCCATCTCAATACCGGAAGATTGCCAAATTCCAGTAATAACAGCCACACAGGTATAAAACGCACTCCCCAAAGCTAAGAATACAGCATCCATGGGACCAGATGACACCCCAGGCTGTGTATTACATGAACTACAAAATGAACTGGCACCTCACCTAAGTGTCATGTTTAATTATAGCCTCACCTCAGGCTTTGTGCCCACTGAGTGGCACAAAGCTACAGTTATCCCACTCCACAAGGGGGAATCCATCTTGGATCCTAGGAACTAATGCCCCAATAGTCTGACGACTCCACACCAAACCAGATAAGCATTCAGATTCCTTAAATGAAGGAATCTTAATCATGTCATGGCCTTTATCAATGCAGTTATGAAAAATGATGAAAATACTCCATGTTTAAAGGGTACATAATCTTATATAATAAACAAATGCATTCAACATAATAAACATATTAACAATGTTAAATATCATCGAAAAATAATAAGAAATAGTAATAATATTAATGTAAAAGTAATATAAAAAAAATATAAAATAATAAAATACAAAAATGTATAAATGTATATCTCCCATGGCCAAAGATGATCAGAACAACTTATCAGGACAGTTTCTATATATAAACAACCTATATATGGTTGTTTGTTCTCTATAGTCATAAACCTCAAAGTTTATAATAAACCTACATTAAATTGGTCAGACTATCCAAATCATATATGTTATATACCTAGGTCTCAAATCCTATATCCTATGGAAATATGTATATATCCACCACATTCCTATTGAGATAGTTAACATGCCTAGAACCAAAATCAATGAATAATACATAAGTCATAATATATACACAATATATATACACACCTGGCCTACAAAATTCTATTCTAGCATATTTAAACCAGGTCTGAATAGACCACCCAATTGAATTATCCACCTTTGTTCCATTTGATCAAGTTTTGATGCCATCCACTATGTAGGGTAATCCTATCTATAACAACAAACCGAAAAATGGCGGTATGTTTAAATTTATTCTTAATTGCATAAATGTTCCCTATTCTAAATTTGATTGTCCAACATAGAGCAACTACATGTAACCAGATATACCACCCAATCTGTGCCCATTTGGCAAAAACCCTATTTCAAAAATTTGATGTATTCTTACTAGAAAATTCTTTGGTTTGTTGCAAATGTTGACAAGCAGCACAATGCCCACAAGGATACAACCCTTAGTATATCACACCACTTAGTTCTTTGTTGTGGTATATTTGGAACATATCTTATAATGTGTGGAAAACTGACAATTTGCGGCAACAACCTACCTAGAACCTCATGTGACAAAAGAATACCCCAATGTTGGTTAATGACATCCCTAAAACGATTGGTGTTATTCCCATAGTAGTCCACCAACCTTATTGGTTGAATATAATTTGTTTATTACCATCCCTGTTATTTGCTTTATAACATAATAAATCCTGACGTTCCATTTGGAAGTTTGACCTTCAGCTTTCCTAATATTTGAGATTCATACCCCTGGTTAGAAACCTGCGCCTTATCCAGACTGCATTCCAAATAATCTTTATCAGATGAACAAATACGTCTGATTCTCATATATTGAGATTTGAATGTTGTGGATGGTGTGGCGATGGATGAACTATTAGCATGTAACAAAGTATTGTATTTGGGAAACTTTATATAGTAGTCGATAAAGTATTATCTGCAAGTTTGCAAACTTTAACATCAAAATACAATCTCTGAAAGTTCAATATTAGCAGTGAACCGAATACCAAAACTGTTATTATTCAAATAATCCACAAACTGTATTAAACTTTCTTATCTCCATCCAACAATCGTCTAAATATCTCCATGATGTCCATATCCAGATGTTGTAAAAATTTGTTATGTTGGTCATCATATATACCTCATAATATCCCATGAACAAATCAGCATAGATGGGTGCAAAGAAGCACCCATCGCAATCTGCCAATAAGCCTTACCTGCATAATAAAAGATGTTCTTCGTAATACCAGTTCAGTGAGCTTAATCAAAAAAGTTATTAAAGGCTAAAGAATAGAGGTTTGATTTATATAACCAAAAGGAAACAGCTAGAATTCCTGATCATGTGGAATATTTGTATATAATGAAGTACAAAGTAACCAGTGAGATTCTAGTTGGGAATCATCAATTATATTCAGAAATTGACCTAATGAGCGGCAGCAAAGGTTTCAAATAATGGGTCAAAAGCTGACAATGGTTCCGCTAAGGAACCCCTACCTGAAACTATAGGTCTCCCAGGGGATGCAATGGATCTGTGTATTTTGGGTAAAATATACAGATACTGAGAACTAGGCTCATCCACCTTATGTTGCCCACCCACCTGTGTCGTAATGATACCCTGCTGCACCGATAGATCCAAAAATCATCAATTTCTCTCTTAAAAAGAAGAGTCGGATCCACATTTAGTGCCATATAAAACTAGAATCTGCCAACTGTCGAGAACTTCCTGATTATATAATGAATGATCCAAAACCACAACTGCTCCTCCTTTATCCGCCATAGTTATAACTATGTTATGATTAGTACTAAGCTCAACCAAAGCTTGTCTTTCTAAAGTTGTTAAATTATTTTCGGTAAGACCATATAAATTGGAGAAATGTAGCTCCTTCATTATGCACTCTCTAAAAATGGACACATGTTTGTTCATGGGAGGAACAAAATTGGATTTCCTAAACCTAAAATCAGAAGATCTTTGAGTATATTCCTGATCTGCAAAAAAGATTTTTAGGTTAAGTATTCTACAAAATTCATCAACATCTTGTAATAACTGAGTTTCCGAAACTGAAAATGAGGGTACAAAATATTTAACATTGTTAATATGTTTATTATGTTGAAGTTTTTGTATTATGATGTGGTATATGTGCTGTTTTGCTCCAATGCATTTGTTTATTATATAAGATTATGTATAAACATGGAGTATATGTTTATTAAGATTCCTTCATTTAAGGAATCTTGTTGTCAATTTCTGAATATAATTGATGATTCCCAACTAGAATCTCACTGGTTACTTTGTACTCTTGACGTGGCTTCATTATATACAAATATTCCACATGATCAGGGAATTCTAGCTGTTTCCTTTTGGTTATATAAATCAAACCTCTATTCTTTAGCCTTTAATAACTTTGATTAAGCTCACTGAACTGGTATTAAGAACATCTTTTATTATGCAGGTAATATATATGATGACCAACATAACAAATTTTACAACATCTGGATATCTGGCGGAGATATTTGAGCGATTGTTGGATGGTGTGGCGTGGAGATAAGAAAGTTTAATACAGTTTGTGGATTATTTGAATAATAACAGTTTTGGTATTCGGTTCACTGCTAATATTGAACTTTCAGAGATTGTATTTTTGGATGTTAAAGTTTGCAAACTTGCAGATAATACTTTATCGACTACTATATATCGCAAGTTTCCCAAATACAATACTTTGTTACATGCTAATAGTTCTCATCCACGCCACACCATCACACATTTCCCTCAATCAATATATATGAGAATCAGACGTTTGTTCATCTGATAAAGATTATTTGGAATGCAGTCTGGACTTTGAATCTCAAATATTAGGGAAAACTGAAGGTCAAACTTCCAAAATGGAACGTCAGGATTTATTATGTTATAAAGCAAATAACAGGGATGGTAAGAAAACAAATTATATTCAACCAATAAGGTTGGTGACTACCTATGGGAATAACACCAATCGTTTTAGGGATGTCGTTAACCAACATTGGTATTCTTTGTCACATGAGGTTCTAGGTAGGTTGTTGCCGCAAATTGTCAGTTTTCTTACCGGAGGGAATTCTCACTTCACACATTATAAAAGATATGTTCCAAATATACCACAACAAAGAACTTTAAGTGGTGACATACTAAGTTATCCTTGTGGGCATTGTGCTGCTTGTCAACATTTGCAACAAACCAAAGAATTTTCTAGTAAGAATACATCACGAATTTTTGAAATAAGGGTTTTTGCCAATTGCAGCACAGATTGGGTGGTATATCTGGTTACATGTAGTTGTTCTGCATTCTATGTTGGACAAACGTCCAGACCTGTCAAATTTAGAATAGGGGAACATTTAAGTGCAATTAAGAATAAACGTGTTGCCAATGCCCTATTTAAACATACCTTGGAGCATTCTTCGGCCATTTTTCGGTTTGTTGTTATAGATAGGATTACCCTACATAGGGGTTTCAAAGCCGGATGGCATCAAAAACTTGATCAAATGGAACAAAGGTGGATAATTCAATTGGGTGGTCTATTCAGACCTGGTTTAAATATGCTAGAATAGAATTTTGTAGGCCAGGTGTGTATATATATTGTGTATATATATTATGACTTATGTATTATTCATTGATTTTGGTTCTAGGCATGTTAACTATCTCAATAGGAATGTGGTGGATATATACATATTTCCATAGGATATAGGATTTGAGCTTATGGGTTTATAGACCTAGGTATATAACATATATGATTTGGATAGTCTGACCAATTTTGTGGTATAAGTGGGAATGTAGGTTTATTATAAACTTTGAGGTTTATGACTACAGAGAACAAACAACCATATATAGGTTGTTTATATATAGAAACTGTCCTGATAAGTTGTTCTGATCATCTTTTAGGTCCCTAAACATTTTGGCCATGGGAGATATACATTTATACATTTTTGTATTTTATTATTTTATATTATTTTTTATATTACTTTTACATTAATATTATTATTATTTTTTATTATTTTTCGATGATATTTAACATTGTTAATATGTTTATTATGTTGAAGTTTTTGTATTATGATGTGGTATATGTGCTGTTTTGCTCCAATGCATTTGTTTATTATATAAGATTATGTACCCCTTTAAACATGGAGTATATAAATCATTTTTTCATAACTGCATTGATAAAGGCCATGACATGGCTTATTAAGATTCCTTCATTTAAGGAATCTTGTTGTTTTTTGAATGTTTTTCCAATAGTCTGACGAGCCTGATCTAAAAGGCCAAGGAACATATTATTATGGAACTTATAAACAAAGACATTGGCAACCTACAAACACTGAACCCCACCCAGTTTGGGTTGGTGAAGGGCCGATCTTGTCTCCTGAACCTCACTGGCTTCTTCGAATCAGTCTCCAGAGCCATGGATGAGGGTAAGGCAGTCCACACAGCCTATCTGGACCTCACCAAGGCCTTTGACACCATCCCCCATCCTGGAATCAGATAGACTTACTAAGCTGGACATTAATCCCTACATCAGTCGATGGGTTGCCAAATGACTTACTGACAGAACCCACACTGTAAAAGTAGTCGACTCCAAATCTAGCTCCAGACAAGTGACAAGTGGAGTACCTCAGGGTTCAGTCCTGGGTCCACTCTTGTTTGGCATCTACTTCTCTGAAGTACAGGCCAACTCTAAGGGACTCTGGCTAAAGCCTTTGCAGATGACTGCAAACTGGGAGCCATTACTGAATCCCCAAATGATGTGGATACTCTACAAAAGGGCCTTACAGAAACAGATGCTTGGTGCCAGAGCCATGGGCTCAAGCTCAATGCCAAGAAATGTATAGTTATGCCCTTTGCGAAAAAACATATACTTCTGAATTACCACATAGGTGGCAGTAATCTAAACATCAAAAGTGTGATAAGAGACTTAGGGACACAGGTGGACAGTGGTCTCACCTTCGATAACCACATCACCACAACAGTCAGGAAATCCTTCTATGTGGCACACCTCATCACGAAGGGCTTTTCATCCAGAAAAAAGGAGGTCATTGTTCCACTGTACTCATCCCTCATTAGACCAATTATAGAATACAACGATCCATTTGGTATGTACCTCTAAAGACATCTGCAACAACTGGAAAGGCCGCAGAAATACAGAATCACAGGCTTAAAGCAGATGCCCTACGCCGATTGCCTTAAAAAACTCCAGCTATACTCTGTTGCATATCGTCTACTCAGAGGCGATCTCTGCTTAACATACAAGGCCATGTCAAACCCAGAGCTGTGGGACATGCTACACTTAAAGAAATCCCAATCCCTCAGAGCCACATGCTCCAGGGATGTAAACCTTTTCATCACAATAAACAAAACATGCTGGAAAGATAGGTTCCTGACCCAGAGACTCCCCAGACTCTGGAAGAGACTGCCCATACATGTCAAGCAGAGTGCCTCTTTGGCCCTCTTCAAAAGGAACCTTGATGATTGGATGGGAGAAAGAAATTCACCCCAGGGATCACGTCAGTCACCCTGCTAGACAGGGATCCAGGGAAGTAAACAGTGTGGGAAGAAACAGCCAGGGAATTGTTATGGCTAGGATTGTATAGGCCCTAGGGCTGATAGCCTAGTGCCAACCTATGAATAAAGCCATACTGGAGAACTATAAGAAGGGGAAGAATTTAAGTATGGCATGGATTGACTATAAAATAGCATTCGATAGTCCCACATTCATGGATAAAAAACTGCTTAAAAATGCATATGCTACACCCTACACTGATTGACTACATTACGGTGACCATGACTTTCCTGGTAGTCAGACGTCAGTAAACAAATATGTTTGACTTTGTCCTTACAAATGGCTCCCCTGCCTACTCCCCACTAATACACTACACTACAATACAATACAATACAATATACAGCTTGTGATTGCAACAACTACCCAACTGAAAACCAAGAAATAATGGTAATCTCCAAGTGCAGTACCTCGCAGGATGCGCAGTAGCAAATCCCGCCCCGAACACGCCTCCTGGCATTAAATAAACCAGCCTACACCAACCCACTCTTCCAATATCTATCCTACACTACTCTTCCATGTCTCTTCCACACTATCTCACCTCATTTACATGTCTTTTCATTCTTACCTCTCTGTATAATGCAACTTCCTATTCCTATACCACACTACCCGCCTCTTTTCCACTCCACTCACCCTCCACTATCTCCTATCCACATCCTTCATCCCTCCATTTTTATTTGATATCCCCCTCCCTCCTTCAACCAAATCCATTTCATTACTTTAAACTAAAACTCCATACACTCTACATAAAATCTCCCACTTTCAAATTTAAATTACATCTCCCTCTTACTTTACTCCTCAATTCTAAGTTTCAACTCATCTATTCCTTCTCTTGTCTTGCTCTTGCAGGAGATGTCCATCCTAACCCTGGGCCAACACCAACTAACATTCTCTCTCCCACTACCTCTACAAATAGACACAATAATAAATACCTTAAATTCATTACCATTAATACCCAGAGTATTAATAACAAAATAACAAACTTCCATGCCTGGCTAAATGTAACTGAACCTGACATAGTAGCAGTAACAGAAACCTGGCTAAAACCTCAAACTAGTAACTCTGAAATTTTACCACCTGGCTACCAAGCACTTAGGTCCGATCGCCAAAACAAAAAAGGAGGTGGTGTAGCCTTAGTCTACAACTGCCTGCTAAATCTCAGCCCATACCAGAATACCATTCCTAACTTTAATAATGCAGAACTAGTCATAGGAATCCTCAGAATAAACAACTTCAAAAGTATCTGTATAATAACCATCTATATCCCTCCTGGAGACAACTCCTCCACCCTAGAGAATATTCTCTGTTGGGCTTCAAACAACATTAAACAAGAGACTTTCATTCTAGGTGATGTAAATATCGATTGGAATACAATTAATAATAATACTCCCCTTCAGTCTATCAATCTTTATAATTTTACTCAACTAATAAACAACATTACCAGACCTAACAAAACTAACCCTCCAGGGTCCATCTTGGACTGGATTCTAGTCAGCCACCCTAACAATATCTCCAACTCGGGTACCTTACCAGACTCATTAAATGATCATCTCCCAGCCTTTATTAACCGAAAAAAAACCCAACAGCTCCCACACCAACAACAATATGCCCACTCTCGCAACCTAACTAATTTTAATCCTTCAATATTTTCTGAAACCCTTAAACTAACAAACTGGGATTCACTAAACACTCTTCCCCTAGATGAAGCCCTAGAACTCTTCAATACTACCTTCCTTAAAATCCTAGATTCCCAAGCCCCTCCTCGTACAAAAAGGATAAAGTTCAACTCTGCCCCTTGGCTAACTAAAGACACTAAAACTCTAATGCGACAAAGGGACAAAACTTGGAAACTATACAACAAAAATAAAAACTCAGCCTCTTTACTGCAATTTAAGCAACTCCGCAATCTTGCTAAAAAACTTATTATGAAAGATAAGAAATCTTACTACGGCAAACTTCAGTCTACCCTCACAAATAATCCCAAAAAATTCTGGAATTCCATCAATTCACTCTTACATCCAGGTACAAAATCCAATCCCTGTCCAGACAATAATAAGACTGATACTGAAATCGCAACTCTCTTTAACTCCTTTTTTACTGGCTCCATAGCTGAACTGACTAAATCCTTCTCCACTTCCACCCCTACCCCTAACCCAAAGCATCCTTCTACACCCATCCCTCACTCCAGCTCTCATAACCCCCCTCCCACTTTCATTCTACATCCCGTGTCTACCACCAGTATCAAACAACTTCTCCTCAAACTCAAACCATGCTCCAATGCCCCTGACAACATCCCATCACTCTTTCTCAAGCTCGCAGCAGATGGCATCGCCATACCTATCAGCATTCTCATCAATAGATCCATCCAAGAATCTTATGTTTCCAACCTTTGGCGAGCTGCCCACATTCTGCCCCTCCATAAAGGAGGCAAAAATAACACCATCTCTAACTTCCGCCCAATAGCTATTCTTTCCCCAATTTCAAAAATTCTTGAAAAATGTATCCACCAGCAACTCATGCCCCACCTCCTCAATAACCATCTCCTCACTCCTACACAACATGGGTTTCGGCCTGGCCACAGTACCATAACTGCTCTTCATTCCTTCCTAAAAATTGTCAACCAAGCCCGTGACTCTGGAAATATTATCTCCACTGTTCTTCTTGACCTTTCTAAGGCCTTCGACACAATATCCCACACTCTCCTTCTCAACCACCTCTCTAACCTCAATCTCTCCCACAACTCTCTTTCTTGGTTCAGAAGTTATCTCTCTGATAGATCCCAAGCCGTGAAATGGAATACTGGTACCTCAAAATTCCTACCTACCCCTACCGGAGTCCCTCAGGGTTCTATTCTCGGGCCTCTGCTCTTTAACATCTTTATCAATGATCTCCACTCTTCTATTCCTCTTTCTCAAATAGTACAATATGCAGATGACTCCACTGTTATCTGCTCTAACCCTAGCCTTCCCAAGCTCCAAGCCAAAACCCAATTGGCCTTCACAACCACAGAAAACTGGATGCTTCAAAATCATCTTTCCCTTAATGCCAATAAATCCCACATCATTCTCTTCTCCCCCTCAAAAGCTCTGACTCTTGATAAGTCATCCTTCATAATTTCCAGCCTCTCCCAGTCCTCAATAGAAGTTGTTAGTAGTGCTAAATTACTCGGAGTTACCATTGATGAACACCTGAAATTTAATAATCATATTCAACTAAACATAAAAAAACTCATCAGAAGCTCGGTATGCTTTATAGAAATGCAAACTTTCTTACTCCATCTTCAAAACAAAGTCTCGCCACTACCTTCCTTCTCCCTTCTCTACTGTATGGTGCTCCTCTTCTATCCAATCTCTCCACTTCTATCTCCTCAAAACTTGAAAGTTGCTACTACAAAATTGCCAAATTCGCTACTAACTCCGCTCATTCTACACACCATTGCATCTGCCTCCGTAGTCTTCAATGGCTAGAACTCCCTAATCAACTCAATTTCCTCCAACTTACTACTGCACACAAACTAATTTTTAAACCCACTGCTTGCCCAGCATTATCTAATATCTTAACCATATACACTCCTCCAAGGCCCCTAAGATCTAGCCACCAAAATCTTATTTCAGTATACAAACCCAAACAACCCCCTGGCCAACTCCTACTTTCCTATACTACAGCAAAAAATGGAACTCACTTCCTTCCCTTCTAAGAGTCACTACAAACTATGAACACTTCAAATCTCTTCTCCATTCTCACCTCTCCCAAAATTGGAAATGTAATTGTATACTTCCTACCTAGATCTCAATATATCCTAGTTCCACCCCCCCCCGGTTCCCCTTTCCTTCAAGTGCTCTCATCCCACTGCCCACTTGTATGCTTACTCTCACTTTGAAATCTTTTGCCTTTTACATAAGGTGTTCTTCTGTACTCAATCACAAAATGAACATTAGTTTATCTGTTCTCTTTCTATCCTCTTCTGGACACCTCTTCTCCTTTAATTTATTTGCTTCTCCTTCACTTCTCCCATGCTTCTCTGCTCTTGCATTCAAACTCTATCCATAATTTCCTTTTTTCTTTCTTACTCTACTAACATTACAGTTGCATTAATATATCATTTTCTTATGTATACTGCCCAATGTACTTCATTCTTTTTGGAGATTGTTAAAGTACTATGCTATTAGAACAGAGAGTGTTTTTGTGTGTAATGTATTAGTTTAGAGCTTTTCTGCTGTGTTTTTGTGTGTAATGTATTATCATGGAGCTTTTCTCCCCGGGCCTCCACTGAAAACGGGCTTTCGGGCCCAGTGGACTTCCCCGACTAGAAATAAATAAATAAATAAATAAATTAACCCACAAGACACAGTAGGATGTAGTTTGAGTGATCTTTTTCTTAAATGCTATTTCTGAACTGCATTTGGTAAAAGTTGTAGTGTCGCAATGTTTCATAGCCAAAGCCAAAACAATATCAGAGCTGCGCAGCAGTTATCTTCAAAGCATGCACATTACTGGAGGTTTTACACTTTCATTATAGGGTTTGGTGTTGTAAAGTAATAATGCCTCCTTTTTTTCTTTGAAATATTCAACATCAGAACTTTGACTACTAAAATTCAGAAATTATATTTTTTTCAGTGTTCTTTTAACTGTCCTGTAGACATTTCAAAGTTGTTTCGATTCTTTTCCGGCAGCAGTTAAACATACTTTTTGTTAAAGTGTAAAAGTGTGACTGTGTGATTTTGGACAAAGCAAAAAATATTGGTGGGCTAATATCTTAAATAATTAATAAAGTTACCGATGCTGCATAATGCAGTTTACTGACTATCATTTGACTGATGCTCCACGGTAGTTCACCCTGCCAATCATGTACGTTACGCCCACTCCACGCCCAAAGCTGTGCAGAACAGAGTGCAAGGTATTTCACTTGGAGATTACCGAAACAATTACACCCAGATAAGGAAATCTGTGAAAATAACTGGCCACCCACACTACAAAAAAATAATAAGACTGAAAAAATACGAAAGCAATATTACTGCACATTAACTACTTCATACTGCTCAACTATCCCTTATTTAGCCTCATATTGTTACCCTTCTCCTTATGACTTGTTTTGAATTTCTGTTAAATCAATGAAGATTACAGTCAGTCTGTAATGTCAGACATTAGAGTTTCATACTTCTTGGTCTTTAGGACAGCCATGTTCAAAATCCAGTTGTTCTCCTGTTTACATGAATTAGGGTAATATTTAAAAGTTATACATGGTTTTGGACTTGTAAAGACTTAGGTGGTCATTAGTCTAGTATAAAACTATGAGTCTACTAGTTATGCCCAAAACATGGCACAACAATACACTGAATGCATCATTCATACTTGTTTCTTCCTACAACACATATTCCAAATTCAAGATTTGACATAAATAATGAAAGATAATTTACATAATCTCATACATAAGAACATACAACTAACCTGTATTGTCCTTTAGTAGGCTTGTAAGCATGTATCAGAATGTCTTAACTAGAGCCATGTCCTTGTGTGAAGCAGACTGTTTCAATTGAGCCAGCAGGAAACCCTACCCAGTATCTGAGCAACACAATGGCCATAAACACTGCCACATACAGCACCAGAAGGTGAAGTGACACTGCCAGTTTCACAGCCCCTCAACCAAACTAATTTTAAACTTATTGTCACTACCCACAAAAGGAAAACACAATGAAGATTGTATAAAACACTACCTAACTAATAAGCTACAACCTTCAACAATGACCACATCTTCTGAGTTATGCTAAAATTGTGCAGAGCAAAGCTGAAAAAAAATGTAAGCCTCCTAGAAAACAAGACTCCCAACAATCAGTGAAAAAAAAATAGCCAGTTAACAATGTAAATAATACTCCTCCATTAACACAAACTGCAATTACTGCACACTCAAAGTGCAGGAAAACTAGCAATCTGTAAAAAATTAAGCCTATAGTATAAAGCTTTATACTATAAAAAAACGTGATGTGGAAATAAGAAGTACATAAAATACATACTGCCTAATTACATTTCTCCAGTAATTAAACCAAACACAAGATATGCTATTAATAACACAGATTAAATCAGAATCTCCCAAACATAAAAAATGTTCACATACCTGTAATGTCCAAGTGTGTAGTCTAAACAAATCCCATTAATTCTTCCAGCAGCCATCTCCTACATAGTTAACTGCTTCTCCAGATGGCTTGAACAGACTCTACAGAACAGCTTAAACAGCAAAATATACCCATTATCTATAAAACTTATTCTAAAATTTAAGTTACCTATAGCAAATCATGACAATAATTTATAATCCCGCTGTCACCAACCACAAAAACTGAAATTCTTAAAAAAAGGTAGTAATTAAAAAAAAGGCTGCACTAACCTCTTGTACAACCTTCCCTTATGACTGTGAGTTCCACAACGGAGTGGAATTCTGTAGAAAGTGACATATTATTTCCTAAAACAGCATACCCATCCCCAAACAATTAAGCCAACCCTTGTCTGTCCACATGATGCACCTAGACAATATCTGACTTTACTACTTTGTAATTAATGCATGCATAGATTAAACGTGGTAACACATTCAGATAAATGCATACATTGGAATGCATAAGACATTTTAAACAGGTCAGCATTTAAACCTCATTCAATGAAATGAAAGTCAATACCAAGCCAGAAACCAATGCACTTAGCACCTCATCAAGTTGAATATGACCATTTTCACCTCTGCTGGCACCCATTGTTTAATCCAGTATGTCCAAGATCAAAAACAATTAACAGAAATCCAAGGATGAATGTATCGATTTAACATGCAAACCAAGTGACACAGGCTTCTCTTACCACAAACTGAGAAGCATTTAAATATTTTTTATATATTTAGTCATAGTTTTAGTTAATTTGACAAACTTTAAGAAACTGCATTTTCAGTGGAGATAGATATATGTAGAAAATGATAATAAAGCTACATATACAGTTGTAAGTGCCCTATTTATAGGCATATAACACACTAGGAACAGATGTGAAAAATTAATTTCAGTCACAATTTGGGGAACCATAAATATCAGCTGCCCAAGAGGAGAGTTGAGAAACAGAGGTTGGCATGAGAGGCAAAACATTTATTCCAATAATGTGCTTTCCCTGCAAGAAGCAAAACCTCTAAATGTGCATAGGTTCATAGGTAGGTACTAGGCTATTGGCCCTAGGGCCTATACAAGCCTAGCCAAAAAGGTACCCTGGCTTTCACCACCCAAGAAAATTATTTTCCTGTGCCCCTGTCAAGCAGAACCACAGAAGTGATCCCCGGGGTGAATTTCCTATTACCCATCCAATCATCAAGATTGTTCTTGAAGAGTGTTCATGAGGAGCTCTGTTTGACATAGATAGGTAGTCTGTTCCAGAGTATGGGAAGTCTCTGGGACAGGAATCTATCCCTCCAGCATGTTCTGTTTATTGTGGTGACAAGGTTTAGGTCCCTAGAGCATGCAGCTTGGAGGGATTGGGATTTCTTTAAGTGGAGCATGTCCAACAGCTCTGGGTTTGACATAGCTTTGTATGTTAGGCAGAGATCGCCTCTGAGTAGGTGATATGCCACGGAGTAAAGCTGCAGTTTTTTGAGACGGTCTTCGTAAGGCATCTGTTTGAGGCCAGTAATCCTCTTTGTGAGGTATTTTTGCGGCCTTTCCAGTTGTTGTAGATGTCTTGTGAGGTACATACCAAAAGGGGAGTTGTACTCTATAATGGGTCTAATGAGTGATGAGTAGAGGGGAACAATGACCTCTTTTTTTCTGGATGAGAAACCTTTTGTGATGAGGTGTGCCACATAGAAGGATTTCCTGACCACTGTGGCGATGTGATTATAGGTTTATAGGTTGGTATTAGGCTATTGGCCCTAGGGTCTAGACAAGCCTAGCCATAACAATTCCCTGGATATTTCTTCCCACAATAATTACTTCCCTGGACCCCTGTCTAGCAGGGTGACTGACATGATTCCCAGGGTGAATTTCCTATCTCCCATCCAGTCATCAAGGTTCCTTTTGAAGAGGGCCAAGGAGGCGCTCTGCTTGACATGTATGGGCAGTCTATTCCAGAGTATGGGGAGTCTCTGGGTCAGGAACCTATCCCTCCAGCATGTTTTGTTCATTGTGATGACAAGGTTTAGATCCCTGGAGTGTGTGGCTCTGAGGGATTGGGATTTCTTTAAGTGGAGCATGTCCAACAGCTCAGGGTTTGACATGGCCTTGTATGTTAGGCAGAGATCGCCTCTGAGTAGACGATATGCCACAGAGTATAGCTGGAGTTTTTTTAGATGGTTAGCATATGTCATCTGCTTTAGGCCTGTGATTCTTTTAGTGAGGTATTTCTGTGGCATTTCCAGCTGTTGTAGATGTCTTGTGAGGTACATACCGAACGGGGCGTTATACTCTATAATGGGTCTAATGAGGGATGAGTACAGTGGAACAATGACCTCCTTTTTTCTGGATGAAAAGCCCTTAGTGAAGAGGTGTGCCACATAGAAGGATTTTCTGACTTTTATAGTTTTCTTTGTCATGAGGATAGTCTCCTAGAGCAGAGTGCATTTTTCCATGTCACTATTGGGTATGGTAAGGTTTTGGAGGTAACCGAGACACACCTATTTGATTTGTCTAAGCATTACGATGTAAGACTTAGGTAGATTCAGATTATTTCTCATTTCTTCGATGGTACAATTAAGTAGTGGGTAAATATCTTGTATTCTTTTTTCTTTTAATCGGGGAAAGGAATTTAAATCTAGCATCTGGTTATCTATTTTTAAATTAGGATTTTTATGGAGGGGTTGTAATATTATCAGAGCTTGCCCCAGGTTTAAGGAATGAAACAGTTTTTGTGTTATTTTTATACAATGTTTTAGAGGGTCTATAACTTTGTGCGTTTGTAGATCTTTTTTGTTCAAAAAGGGAAGTACTTTGGGATTGATGCCTAGTGATTTGATGTATCTGTAGTATATTATCACCCATGGCGGTGACCAAGTTTTTGCTGACGGGTTATACTCTACTATTCTCAGTATTCTGTTAGCGTGGATAATAGAGTAATAAGTTTTAAAATCTGGTGGGTTCAGACCACCTTTGTTCTTGGGGAGTGTTAGTTTCTGGTACGAGATTCTGGTCTTTTTAGGATCCCATATAAAGTTTGCTAGGGAGGTATGACAGTCCCCTGATCTTGAGCTAGTGGAATGCAGGATTTTTTTTTTTTGTTGTTGCAACCACTGAAATAGTTGCTCCTGCTTTCTACTAGTTTCTCTTGGTACCAGTGCTGATGGACCTCATGAGTTCCTGCTGGCCCACAGCTAGGTTTTGGTGTCCTCTCTCAATTTGCTTATTTTATAACGTGTTTGCCCCACTCATGTTATTTTATGTGAATTATAGTTACATGTTGATCTCTGAAAATGATTCACTGAGTTCAAAAAGGCCTTCATCAAACACCTGCACAAGGAAACTGAGTGCGAGTGATTTAGGGACGATGGTTGACCTCACCATGTACTATCAAACAGCATACTACCTCATCCACTCTGGTGGCATAGAGAGATAAAGCCCTAAGTACGGCCCAGTGATTAGCAGCTTCTGTGACTGCCAGAGCATCAGGGAAGGACGGGAATGCCTGTCCTGCGGGAGGGCACTCTTTGGTGATGCCCCCTTAGGAGAAGCATGGTCTAAAGAGGGGGTTGCCTTCTCTAAACATAAGACGCTGTAACAAGTAGAAGGATTTGCAGCAAGCATATATTTATTCCAGACCCTTTAAAAAACATTTGACTTTAACTTTGCATTTGTTCTTCTGTACTGTATGCTTCTTGAATATTTATGTGATTTGCTTTTGTTTCTATACTTTCGGATTGTGGCTGAAAGGGGTATTTGGGCCAACTCAGCTCATGGTTACTAAACCGTAAATGAGTAAATAAATGAGAAGGCAAGGACAAAGGCTTGAGAATTAGAACAGACATATAACCCGTTTTTGATGTTAGGCTTAACTATTAGTGCAATGTGCTTATCAAGTACATATCTCTCACAAAAATGCATCATTCCTGTACAGAAAGGTCTCCTCTGCATCATATTGACTAGCTGCCCTGTTTCAGGTATTTAACAGTCTCAGCATCCCTGACTGCCGGGTCACTTGATTCTCTGCAGCTAAGCTGACATCATTAAGGATAATTTAGTTTTCCATTATAAGCTGGGGAAGAATGCATTTTTCCATACAGGGCATCTGTCTTGGGATGAGTTTTTATGACACATTACCACAGTCTCATTCCCTTCATATCAGGCCACTGACCTGCCATCTGCAGGTTAGACTCATGTCCATCAAGAGTGACTCATGTCTGCCTTGATGTGATAGACCCCTTATCCACTCATCCAATCATTTTTGAATAGTGGTGTCCTTCCAGCTGTCATAAAGGAATCATTAGCGATCCCCACTCTGAATAAAAGTCTTGATTCAGAAGATATTGGTACTGCCATATCTCTAACCTTTCAATTATCAGAAAGTTTATTCACATCGTGGCATAGATGAAGAAGGGAGGTTGGCATAATGGATAAGGTGTTTACCTTACAGACACAAGGTACATAGTTTGATTCTCACATGAGATAATTGGCTAGGCTTAAAATGGCCCACAAGGGCAGTTAGCCTAGTGCTAATCTATGAATCTATAAAAAGGTTGTCTATTTGCAGCTTGATTTCATTTTACAGAAATGTTTAGTTTGTGATCCATTCTAGTCTGGCTTTTGTGTTAGACATAGTACCAAGACAGCCCTTACTTAAATTATAAATGATCTATTGATAGTGACAGATTATCGCTGCTGTTTTCTCTTGGTCCTTCTTTGTCTCTTTTCTACATCTGATATGTTGGTTCACAACATTTTGCTTAATCACTTACAGATTTGCTGTGTTTTTCTGACATTGATCTAGACTGGTTCACCTCCAACCCTTCTGGATGTACTTGATGGGCCATTTCCTGGCATTAATACTTAGACCAGTTGCAGTTTGATTCAGTTTTACAGAAATATTAAGTTTGTTATCCATTCCAGTCTGGATTTTGTATTAGACATAATACAAAAAAAAAATGATTTGGGTTATGAATTATTTCCTAATGGTAAGAGACTAACAGTGCTAGTTTTTTTCTTAGTCCTTCTTTATTTCTTTTCTGTATTTGATATGGTGGTCCACAAGATTTTGCTTAATCACTTATGGACTTACCAAAGGAGAGACTACTATCCACCTGTGTCCCAAGGTCTCTTATCAAACTTTCGGTGTTAAGTAGACTACCGCCTATGTGGTAGTTCATGGGTACAGAGTTTTTACCAAAGGGGATGACAATGCACTTTTTGGCATTGAGCTTGAGGCCATGTCTTTGACACCAGGCATCTGTCTCAGTGAGGCCCTTTTGTAGGATGTCCACATCATTAGAAGTTTCGATTATGGCTCTTAGTTTGCAGTCATCTGCGAATTTAGTTAGCCAAAGACCTTCTGTGTTAGCCTGTACTTCAGAGAAGTAGATACCAAACAGGAGAGGACCCAGGACTGAACCCTTTGGTACTCCACTTGTCACTGGTCTGAAGTCTAATTTGGAGTCTGCTACTTTCACGGTGTGGGTTCTGTCAGTAAGCCAGTTGGCAACCCATCTTGTGACATAGGAATCTATACCTAGTTTAGTGAGTTTATCTATAATTCCAGAGTGGGGGATGGTGTTGAACACCTTGTCGAGATCTACATAGGCTGTGTGAACCACCTTACCCTCATCTATGGCTTTGGTGACTACTTCAAAGAAGTCTATCAGGTTTAGGAGACATGATCTGCCTTTTACAAACCCAAACTGTGTGGGGTCCAGAGTTTGGAGATCTCCAGTGTCTTTGTTTATGAGTTCCATGATGATACGCTCCATGGCCTTGCAGACGAGGCTCGTCAGGCTAATGGGGCAGTAGTTCCCGGGGTCTGTTGTGGCCCCCCCTTTGTGGAGTGGGATAACTGTCACGGTGCGCCATTCAATGGGCACAAAGCCTGAGGTGAGGCTATGATTGAACATGGTACTTAGGTGGGGTGCCAGTTCATTCTGTAGTTCATGTTGAAGGCAGCCTGGGATGTTGTCAGGTCCCATGGATGCTGTGTTCTTGGCTTTGTAGAGTGAGGTTTTTACCTGTGCAGCCGTGATTACAGGAACTTTGCATTCTTCCGGTATAAAGATGGGCCCTTTAGGGGGTGAGAGGGGGTAAAGTTAGCACTGAACCTATCTGCCAGGATGTTGGCAATATCAGTTGGTTCTGTATATTTAGTGTCATTGTGCTGTAACTCAGAGCAGATCTGAGTGTTGCCATTGAGATTTTTGACATAGCTATAGAATGCTTTGTGGTTGTCTTTAGAATCAGTGGCAATTTTGTTTTCATAACTAGCTTTAGAGGATTTTATGAGGGATCTCAGCTTCTTACTGAGGCTGACCAGGGAGTTCCTCCAATCGTGGGATTTTACTCTTTTTTGCAACAGTTTCTTTCTTCTGTTGTAGAGTTTGTTTATGGCAGAAGACCATCAGATTGGCTTCCTTTTTTTGGAGGATTGGCTTTTGGAGGATGTATGAGATGGGTTAAGCTTACAGAAACTGGCATCTCAATATGGCCTGAAACACAAAAGCAAAAAGTACATTAAAGTATTTTGACTGATATACTTTTTTGTTGTAGTCACGTAAACAGGTTATGATCTTGAAATGCACTCACCAGTGCACATACTGTCAGTAAAAATATTATGCATATACCATTTGTCCAAGTCTTCTTGACACACTACAAACTATCTCAGCCTTAAGTGCAGACAAGACAGCACATAATCCTTCTCCACTCCCACTTACTGCAACCCATGCAGGTTACCCAAGAGTTACCATGAATGCCAGCATAAGCATGTTATGCCTACTAACTCTGCTTCCACACAAGAATGTAGCTTAGTCATATGTCATAAGCTCATAGGAGTTGCAAATTAATTGAGCTGCAAGGACATTTCTACTTCACCAGTACCCACCCTTAAGCCTTTCCCCCCTTTTCAAGAAGAGCCTGGCCATTCATACTTGGGATTCATTTATGAATACCCAAGCAGTTATCCTTTTTAAAGGCAGACAGTGTGTCACACTGTTTAACTTGAAGAATTAGTTTGTTATAGAGAGGTGGGTAACCCTGCCCCTAACTGTAACCTGCATCTCAAACAAAAAAAAAGCTGTTCCCATAACACTACCACTACAGAAGACAATTGGGACTCTCATCACATAAGTGCACGTGGTGACACACACTAAATTGATTTCCTCTTATGTGTTCCACTAGTACATGATTATGTGCTTATTTTATCACTAGATTTCTGAAAAGCCTAGGCACTAGCCATATTTGCTTTGAATAAGTCATTCTGTAACTCTTGTTTGTTGAAAAATAGGAATATCCAGTTTAGATTATTCTGTTACAACTATAGCAGCAATTGGAGAGACCTCAGAGGTTTCTAACAAAGAAGATCAAGGGACTCCAGCATCTTCCTTACACACACCGACTAAAGTCCCTATCACTATACTATGTATTGTATATCTTTCTTAGGGGAGACTTATACTTGGCATACAGAGAAACCTCCGACCTAAACCTAATGTACTTGCTGCACATCCGTAAATCAAACAGGAATAGAGCTAACTCTTCCAGGGACATAAATATGGCCTAATTTGGGTGTGCTGGTGGGACAGATTCATCTCCCAGCAACTGCCGCATCTTTGGAATAGAATGCCAATTCATGTGAGCCAGAGCACTTCTATGGCACCTCTATGACACTGTTCAAAAGGAACCTGGATGAGTGGACAGGGCACTGTAAATTCTTACTGGGGATAGTGCCCACAACCCTCATGGACATGGGCAGTCATTACTAAATACAATCCCTGGGTATTGACTAGAGTATCTCTGTTATTACACTGGGATGAAATGGCTAGGCTTGAAATTACCTGTGGGTCAATAGCCTAGTAACCTCCAATTATCCTATATATAAAATTCATTCTAGTCCTAGGGCAATGATAATTATGAAAATGGAGGCATGACTGGCTAGGCTTAAAAAGGCTCTTTGGCCATTACCTAAGTAAGCTCTTATAATCCTATCAGGGTTTTCTACAGTGGCTTGAAAATGCATGAAACTGTTTTCCTCAAAAAGTTGTAAAATAAAAATATGCTGCCAACCAGGAGTACAAATTATAACCAAAACCTGTTATAGTGGAATGTAGGAAAAGGTAGGAAACCAATTAGCAATGAGCTTCTCTTTAGAAAAGATACACCTTAATCAAAGTTTCATTTTTCTGATCTTGTTAAATCTCCCAGCAAGGAAAAATACTAATATGAGTCTGTGCATGTTATGTGCTGCCTGATTAACATAAAATACAAATAAATATATAATAAAAATTGATTACTTTGGTCAGCTGTAGTTCATACTACATTTTCAGCCAGTTTAGGTCTAAATCATTTAATCACATGGGCTTCAGGACAGTTATTTTACATTAAGAGGGTTCGTGGTCTGCACTGTTGTGGGAGGAGAGGCTGGACTCTGCCCTTCTGAGCTGGGAATTTCTGGTTAAAGGCTTATAGTGCCTGCATATTTGAAGATCCAAAAAAAAGCCAGAAATCCAAGTAACACGACTCCACAGCCACCAGGAACAAAAAGCCAAGAGCTGATGTAGAATACGAAAATCCTTTATTCAAGTAGGTCCAAGAGAAAATAAACACAAGCGCTTTCGCTCAGGGTAATCCTGAGCTTTTTCAAGTGAGTACAAAAGCATTTGCTAAAGCCAAACCTTTTTATATAACCATGAATAACACATTAATTGAAAACAAGTGTTGTCAATCAGTTGTTGGATTCCTTAAAGGGGCTTTGCATTAATTTGAACATGAGATAAAAACTTGTGTTGTTGAAAAA
Organism: Protopterus annectens; assembly: GCF_019279795.1. Classification (NCBI taxonomy): domain Eukaryota; kingdom Metazoa; phylum Chordata; order Ceratodontiformes; family Protopteridae; genus Protopterus; species Protopterus annectens. The sequence goes on along the minus strand of NC_056737.1, from coordinate 608,077,019 downwards.
AATATATATATGTTTAACAGCTGGGTTATGCATATATAATTACAAAACATTAAAAACACTGTTTGAATGGAAACATTGAAAATCCATAAGTTCTAATGAACCTGGAAGGTAGAATTCTGTTAGAAGTGTTAGGGAGCATTTTATTTAATGTTAGTTTGTAATAGGAGTCTTGGTTCTTTTCCATAATTCACATCAAAAAAGGCACCCTAGGACCAAGTGTCAGGTTATCAAACCAAAGAAAAAGAGCGTGGGAGCCAGAGAAAAGGAAACTAGTGAATCTTGGGTCCCTGAGTCGTGTATTCTGATAACTAATTAGTTTTGTTGTCCCATGTTTACAAACACTATGCCCTTGTTTTACTACCACCTGGCACTTGCGCATCTTATCAGAATACACGACTCAGGGACCCAAGATTCACTAGTTTCCTTTTCTCTAGCTCCCACGCTCTTTTTCTTTGGTTTGATAACCTGACACTTGGTCCTAGGGTGCCTTTTTTGATGTGAATTATGAAAAAGAACCAAGACTCCTATTACAAACTAACATTAAATAAAATGCTCCCTAACACTTCTAACAGAATTCTACCTTCCAGGTTCATTAGAACTTACGGATTTTCAATGTTTCCAATAGCAGTATTTTAATTATTTTAATTTTGATTCTATTATATTTTAAACAGTGTTTTTAATGTTTTATAATTATATATGCATAACCCAGCTGTTAAACATATATATATTTTTTCAACAACACAAGTTTTTATCTCATGTTCAAATTAATGCAAAGCCCCTTTAAGGAATCCAACAACTGATTGACAACACTTGTTTTCAATTAATGTGTTATTCATGGTTATATAAAAAGGTTTGGCTTTAGCAAATGCTTTTGTACTCACTTGAAAAAGCTCGGGATTACCCTGAGCGAAAGCGCTTGTGTTTATTTTCTCTTGGACCTACTTGAATAAAGGATTTTCGTATTCTACATCAGCTCTTGGCTTTTTGTTCCTGGTGGCTGTGGAGTCGTGTTGCCTGCATATTTGAACTACTTCTTACTGAAATTGGTACACCTTGTTTGCTGTAGCATAGACTAGATCCAGGCCTGCTGAATCTAGCTTTGTTTGTATAACTTGAGAACTAATCCAGGCATTCTTTAAAGTATTCAATTGTATTTATTACTGCTTGGTAGTAAATTGATTAAAGTGTAGCTATCATTCTAAGTCTTTTGGATTAAGCACTTGGGCTTCAGACCAGTTGTTTTACATTAGGAAGGTTTGTGGCCTGCACTGTGGTGGCAGGACAGGAAGCTTACATCCTTCTAAGTTGGGAACTGCTGATTGAGGGCTCAGTGTCTGTTATTCTAAAAGTGTATTAGTTCTGGTTTAAGCACTTGGGCTTCAGGTCAGTTATTTTACATTAAGAAGGTTCGTGGTCTGCACTCTTGTGGGAGGAGAGGCTGGATTCTGCCCTTCTAAGCTGGGAATTTCTGGTTAAAGGCTTATAGTGCCTGCATATTTGAACTGTTTCTTACTGAAATTGGTACACCTTGTTTGCTGTAGCATAGACTAGATCCAGGCCTGCTGAATCTAGCTTTGTTTGTATGCTTGTTGTTTGTTTGCTTGTTATTTCCCTAAAACGCTAATTCCACCTAAAACGCGGCTTTTCAGCGCTTCTGTGGATCCTTAGTGATATCTGCATTGCTTACTGTACTTATTTCCTTGTTTCACTTGAATGAAAGTTACTGTTTGTCATTTTTGCATTTAAGTTACCTGTAGCACATTGCATTTAAGTCACCTGGCACTTGCTCACTAAAGCAATTATATAAGTCAGCACTAAAATATTAAAAGCACTACACCCTCACAAACTCCCCTTGAGTACCTTGTTCCCCACTGGTCCTTTTTTTCAATTATAAAGGAATTCCCAATACCATTCTAGCATGTCCAAAGGTCAGTTGTTAATCTCCTCTCCGGTCCAGCTGGTGAATCTGGGAATCTTGAGGCAATGTTACAACTGCCTCATGTACACAGACAATCCTCTCCTCCTCCCAACAAATTCCAACACATGTGAGAGATGCAACCATACAGCCAAACTGGAGGCTAAGCTCTCTCAACTCAGTACTGGCGCAACCAGTCAAGAGGAAAAGGAAACCACACTCACTACAATTCCAGTCTCACATAGACCTACCACAACAGCAAACCAAACACATAAACACACAAAAACATACTTGGAGGCTCTAAATAAAAATCTGCCTAAGCAGCAGAGACCTCCAAAGCAGACACGCAAGCAACCGCTACCCCAAAACAAAACACGTGCAACACATAGCTCACAAAGCCAGTGTGCCGAACAGTCACAGCCCTTAAGACTAAACAACACACCTGATACACTTGTAATAGGTGACTCTATCATCAGGCACACTGACGTCCCGCTCCCAGGCTGAACAAGGAGAAGGTCATGGTGAGCTGCCTGTCGGGCGCTAGGATCCGCCACATAACACAAGCACTCAGGTCACTCCAAGGCAAGTACAAATATGACTCAGTCATTGTCCATGCTGGTGTGAATGACCTGAGACGTACCCCCCTGGACTACATGAAAAGAGACATGGAGGAGCTCTCTGAGCATGTAGCCCAGGCCGGTATGACCCTGACCTTGAGTAGCATCTTACCCTCACCAAGAATGATGCCACAATATGAAGACAAGATGATCAATTTCAACAATTGGCTTAAGTATTGGTGTCATTCAAAGGGGATCCAATGCCTGTCAGCCTGGGATGACATGCTCTACAAGCCAAGATGCTTCGCTAGGGACGGCTTGCACCTATCACCCCTGGGCTTTCGGATATTGGCAAAGGCTCTTGCTACCCCCATAGTGCCTTTTTTAGGCAAGGCTCAAAAGACAAACCCACCTCCATAGGTATCACAAGGGATAAAAAACTAAGAGTAATGCTACTCTACGCCAGAAGTCTAAACCTCAAGATGCATGCACTCGAAACTCTCCTTAGCATGGAGAACATCGATATCTGTGCAGTAACAGAAACCTGGTTCAAGGCTCCCGAGAGCACCCCAGCACTACCAGGTTATACCTCATACCATGCTTTTCGGCCCCAAAACTTGGACAGAACCACAAAAGGAGGGGGAGTATCAATATTCGTCAAAGATACCCACACCTCCACGTTGGTGGCACAGCACGAAGCATCAGAGACTATCCATGTGCAACTAACAGTGGGCAAAACTGCCTTCCAGTTTATAGCCTGCTACAGACCACCCTCCCAAACCCAGGAACTCCACCCGGCCTTCCTGAGAACACTGGAAAATATGAAGGTCTCTCCAAACACCATTATATTGGGCGACTTCAACTACCCAAACATAGACTGGGAGCATTACTCTAGCTCCAACACCCTAGCCCAAAGGTTCCTAGAATTTATAAACTCAAGTGCTATGGAGCAACTTGTTACCACTCCCACAAGAGGGGAAAACATACTGGACCTGATCATCACCAACATGGGGACTCTATGCTCCAGACCAGAAGTGTATCCCTCACTGGTAAGATCAGACCATAAACTAATCTCACTGGATATTCACATCCCGACTCCATCCCCTGCCTAGAAAACCACAGTGAAAAACTTCTCTAAAGCAAATTTCACACTCCTCAAAACCGAGGTGGAATCCTTCAAAGCCCCCGGGCCTGTGGAAAATACGGCCCAGACCGCAGAATCCTTTATAAACGCATTCTATGAACACCTTCAGGAATGCATGGATCATGCAATCCCAAATAAAACCAAGACCCAATCCTCCAAAGGCAGACGTCCTGTCTGGTGGACCCCAGCCATAAACAAACTATACAATAGAAGGAGAAAGCTACTACATGATAGAGCAAAATCCCAAAAAGGGAAGGCATCTCTGATCAGTATTAGCAAAAGACTACGGGCACTCATAAAATCGTCTAAGGCCAGATTTGAGAGAAAAATTGCACAGGACACTAAGGATAATCACAAGGCTTTCTTTAGTTATGTTAGGAACCTGGGTGGGAATTCCCAGATATGCTCAGAATTAGTCCAAAATGACAAACAATACACCAAACCCACAGACATTGCCAACATCCTAGCTGACAGGTTCAGCGCAAACTTCTCCCCCCCCCTCCCCACCAAAAGGGCAAATATCTTTCCCAGCAGAGTGCTGCCCCCCTGACATCTCAGATGCTCAGGTAAGAGCCGCCCTCTCCAAAGCAAAAAACACAGCATCAATGGGACCAGACGGTGTCCCGGGCTGCATCCTACATGAACTCCAAGAAGAGCTAAACCCAAACATAAAACTACTGTTCAATCTCAGCCTTACTACAGGATATGTATCCAAAGAGTGGCGTACAGCAACGGTGGTCCCTCTCCACAAAGGTGGTGCCTCAACAGATCCTGGAAACTATCGCCCCATAAGCCTGACTAGCTTGGTCTGCAAAGCTATGGAAAGGATCATCATGGACCTTATAAATAAAGATATTGGGGACCTACAGACACTGGATCCTACCCAGTTCGGCTTTGTTAAGGGCAGATCCTGCCTCTTAAACCTGGTCGATTTCTTTGAAACAGTCACCAAGGCCATTGACGAGGGGAAGGTGGTCCACACAGCCTACCTGGACCTCTCAAAAGCCTTCGATACAATACCCCACTCGGGCATTATAGATAAGCTCACCAGCTTAAATATAAACCCCTATGTCACTAGATGGGTTGCAAACTGGCTCAAGGACAGAACCCACATGGTTAGAATTGCTGGAGCCATGTCAGACTCCAAACCAATTACAAGTGGCGTCCCACAAGGCTCGGTCCTGGGACCTCTCCTGTTCGGTATATATTTCTCAGAGGTACAGGCCAACATGGAAGGACTGTGGCTGACCAAGTTTGCAGATGACTGCAAACTGGGCGCCATAATCGACTCTCCAGCCGACACAAACATCCTCCAAAAGGGCCTCATAGAAACAGACAACTGGTGCCAGAGCCATGGCCTCAAGTTAAACGCCAAAAAGTGTACAGTTATCCCCTTTGGCAAAAACAAAGTGCCCACAAATTACCACATAAGTGGTAATCCATTAAGTATGGAAGAAGTAATTAGGGACAATCCCCCCTTATCCAATACGCAGATGACTCAACTCTCATCTCCATCTCTAACAATATCTCTGAACTCCATACCCTAACCCAACATGCCTTTCTATCCACTGAACAATGGCTGTCTGATAATCTACTTATCCTTATCCCTAAGAAGACCAAACTCTTACTTTTTATCCCTCGTTCTCTCACTCACCACAAATCCACCTTTGCTATTATTTCCTGTAACAATACAATAATCCAACCAAAAACCCACACAAAACTCCTTGGAGTTATCATTGATGATTAACTCAAATTCAACCTGCACATACTCCAATGTATAAAAAAGACACACCAGAAATTAGGTTTAATGTATCGCAACAAAAAATTTCTAACCCCTAATGCCCGACTCTCCCTTGCACAGGCACTCCTCCTGCCCCTCCCTTCTATATACTGCCCCACTTCTTACCAACATTCAAACCACAACCTTGAATAAACTTCAACAAACTTACTATAAGATAGCTAGATTTATCATAAACTTTCCATACAATGCACATCACTGCCTTGCCCTAAACTCCCTCAACAACTACTGCTATCACAATTTCAAATGTTACATAGCATTCTTTACAAACCTTCATCCTGTCTTGCTCTTTCTTCCTTTGTCTCTATTTATACTCCAACTTGGACTCTACATACCTCTAATCAGAAACTGCTAGAGATCTACCAGTCCAAAAAAACAGTAGGAAAAGTTCTATATAACACTCCGTGGCCCAAGCTTGGAACAAACTTCCCCTAGACATACGTTCCATCACCCACCCTTCACACTTTAAAAATGAACTCAAACTTCATCTACTTAACTCCAAAACTTGCCCTTGTCAAGACCCAACCTAAACTCCCCATACCCCACATACACACCTAAACAATCCCTCCCCTTTCATCTAAGTACTCTATTACATGGATACGTTCTAAACCTAATTAATGTATGGATGGTCAAAATTCTTATGTAAATTTGTAATATATTCATGATGTTTATATACCTTTGTGCATGCAATTTAATTGTGTCTTTACTATCTGTTTATCATGTTTTTTGTAATTCCTTAGACTCAAATGTTCTAATTTCTGTAAACTGCTTGAATGGAGCTTTTCTCCTCGGGACTCCACTGAAAATGGGCCACAAGCCCAGCTGGACCAACCTGGTTAACAAATGTCAATAGCAACATCTTTCGACTTTTTCCAGTTAGGGGTCACCACAACGGATCAGTGGTCTGCTAATGATTGGCAGTGGTTTTTAGGGAGCTGAGTTGCCAGCCCAATGCCCAACCTTCACCGAAGGCACACCCACATGCACACGCACCGACCTGCATGTCTTTACAGTTCACGCAGCAATAAATAAATAAATAAATATATAAATATATAAATATGTTTTCCCTAATTATTTCTTTGTCCATAATTTCAAGGTAAAAGTTGAAAGCATGCAGATTGTGCTAACACATATAAAGCTATTTACCACATTAGAGGAGAGTAGGCCACTTTTTCCCCATTTTTCAGGCTCCAGCTTCTTACATAACAAAAAATAATATTTGCTACAGTCTTTTGAAAAAAAATGCTTACAATTAAAAGTGAGTACACTCAGCAAAACAAATATATCTGCAACTGTCTAATCAATAAAAAAGGGTTATGTAGCCATGGATATGGCCTTTACCACTATCTCCATTACCAGCTTGATGGATAATGGAATCCTGAGTTAATATAGAAATTGCCTCATGTTTTCTGACAACCAGTAAATTCTCAAACCAATATGGTATATGAAAAATGTATTTACACAATGTCCATGGAGGCAAAGCCCTCACATAAAAGCACTCCTAATGTCAATACGACTGTCAGCAGTACACACAATGCACCCATCACAAAATTCAAAGCAAACACATAGACTCACATATTCTGAGGCATTTAAATGCAACGTACCTAAACCCCAAAGACCTCTTAGATGAAGTACACATAACAAACCCCATCAGCAATCCTGAACATACTCTTTTAAAACACCCACATCAACACATAGAGCCACGTCTCACGGAGCCTCTATTTCTAAGCCCATAAGGCAAGCTACCACCAAATCCAACATTCTAGCCATTGAAGACTCCATTGTGAGACACACTGATGTCCCTCTCACCAGGCTGAGTAAGGAGAAAGCCATGGTCAGTTGCTTCCCAGGGGCCAGGATACACCACATTATGCACACACTTAGGTCAATGGACCACAAGTACTAGTATGACTTAGTCACAGTCCATGTGGGTGTAAATGACCTGAGATGTACATCCCTGGACTATAGGAAGAGAGACATCATGGAGCTCTTGGAATGTGTCTCTCATGCTGGTATGAGCCTAGCACTGAGCAGCATTTTACCTTCTCCAAGGATGATGCCACAATATGAGCAGAAGTTGACTGACTTTAATAGTTGGCTTAGTCTCTGATGTCATTCTAAGGGGGGGGGGTGCAATATTCATTAACACTGAAGGAGCTGCAATACAGACAAGGTGTCTCGATTTACATAAAAAAATAAATATACCACCAGACTTGTCAAACAGGAGAATTCACTTGAGCTTCTCCACATTAAAATACAATACCGCTTCCTTGTCCTTGCAAACTATAGGCCTCCCTCTATGACTACACATCTTTTACACACACAAACATATATATATATATATATATATATATATATATATATATATATATATATAGACACACACACACACACACACACACACACACACACACACACACACACACACACACATGTACACAGCCAGCCACCTACACATATATACATCCTTACACACATATATACACATACACACACGTATAAAGATATATATATATACACACACACACACACACACACTTACACACAGACATGTATCATGTATCTATCAATATATATATATATATATATATATATATATATATATATATATATGTGTGTGTGTGTGTGTGTATAAAGAGAGAGAGAGATGCACACATTTTATACACATACACACAGACACCTCTCTTGCTCTCTCTCTCTATAGATAGATGGATACACATGTGGTAAAAGCCATTAAATTTCCTGTGATTTCATGACATTTCAGTTCTAATTGAAGGTATACCTCTCAACCTTATAGTATAGACAGAAAAGCCTTGACAGAAATGTTTCATTGGCTAAACTAGTTACTAAATGACTGAAAAATTAATATTTACTCAGCCATAAACTTGTTACAGAACAAAAACCATGTTTATTTTAGTCCTTTGAAAGAACTGTTTACAATTTAAAAAATGAGTTCACTCAACAAAACAAATAAAATGTTTCCAACTGTCTAATCAATAAAAACAGGTATGTTGCCATGGATACGAACATAGTCACTATCTCTGTTACCAGCTTGATGGATATGGACATCCTGAAGCAATGCAGAACTTGACTAATTTACTGACAGACAGTTAATTCTCAAACTGATATGGTATGTGAGAAATATGTTTACAAAATGTCACTGGAGGCAAAGATCTCTCATAAAAGTACTCCTAATATTAATAAGGTTGTCAGTAGTACATGCTGCACCCATCACATACAATTCAAAGCAAACAGATAGACCCACATATGCTGAGGCACTTAAATGTAACCTGCCTAAACCCCGAAGACCTCCCAGACAAAATGCACATAACAAACCACCTCAGCAACCCTGAACACACTTTTCCAAAACAACACCCACATTAACACATACAGCCACATCTCATGGAGCCTCTACTTCTAAGCCCATAAGGCGAGCCACCACATACTCCAACATTCTAGTCATTGAAGACTCCATTGTGAGACACACTGATGTCCCTCTCATCAGGCCGAGAAATGAGAAAGTCACACTCAGTTGCTTATCAGGGGCCAGGATCTCTCACATTACGCATGCACTTGGATCATTGAACCAAAAGTACCAGTATGACTCAGTCGTAGTCCATGATACATGGGTGTAAATGATTTGAGACGTATCTCCCCTAGACTATATGAAAACAGACATCATGGAGCTCTTGGAATATGTGTCCCAGGCTGGTATGAGACTAGCACTGAGTAGCATTTTACATTCTCAAGGATGATGTTACAATATGAAAAAAAGATAGCCAACTAATAATTGGATTAGTTTCTGGTGTCATTCTAAGGGGGTGCAAGATTTATCAGCATGGAAGGAGATGGTCAACAGACCACACTGCTTTGCCAGGGATGCTTTGCCAGGGATGGTCTGTACCTCTCCCCTCTAAGCTTTTGAATATTAGCTAAAATATTGTCTTCCCCCATAGTGCCTTTTTTTAGGCAATGCAAAACTGAAAGTACTTCTGAAATAGCAAATCAAAACCAAGAAAATCTAAAGGTCTTACAGCTCAATGCTATGAGTCTAAACAAAAACCTCACTGCTTAGAAGTTCTCTTTACCCTAAAGAATGCTGATGTCTGTGTGGTCATTGAGATATGGTTTAAAGCCACAGGTACAGACCAGTTACTACACAGACAGGGACTAAAGATGGAGTGGTCTTGATTTACATAATAAATATACCTCAAGGCTGGTCAAACAGGATGATGCACTTGAGCCTCTCCACATTCAAATCACCATAGGCAAAATCCCATACTATTTCCCTGTAAGCTGTAGGCCTCCATCTCTGACCCAGGAAACCCATAACATGCATTTAAGCTTACTGAAAATAATCACCATCCAACCCAATGCCATATTCATGGGTGACTTTAATTACCCCCAGTATTAACAGGGAATCGTATATGACACGAAACATACAGGCACATAAACTCTTAGATTTTGTAAAGACAAATTCTCTGGACCAGACTACCCCTCCATGGGTCACAATTGGTTATGGGGGATTTCAATTATCCCACCATCAAGCAGAAACCTACTCTACCCAAACTTGCTAGAACAAAACTTCATTGAGTTTGTGAATTTAAATGTTCTGGTGCAAATTGTCATGCCCCAACAAAAGGAACAAACATTCTAGATCTGTGCACTACCAACAAGTCAAACAGGTGCACTGCCGCAACCGTTGGACCCTCATTAGTTAAAACTGACCACAGATCGGTCTCCTTTGAACTGGCACAAACACCAGAACTCATAAAGGGTGAAATCAGACTAAAAAATCTCACCAAGGCAAACTACACCCTACTAGGTGAAGGTATAAATGGACTTTAAGTCCCACCCTAAGCAAAAAGTGGTAAATGCGCCAAAGCGTACACTTAAGCCCTGTACAATCACTTGAATAAGTGAATATACTCGGCTGTACCAGATAGAATCAAAGCCAGAGCCCTAAGTAAAATCAAACTGCTATAGCCGGCCTTAAGCATAGGCCAACTAGGCGGCCGCCTAGGGCACTGCTCTAGCAGGGGTGCTTCTTCAGTGTTTATTTGGTGTAGGTAGACCAGGATGGGGGCACCGGGTGGTGTAGTGGGGGGCACAGTGGAGCCCTTTTGGCTAGGGTACCAGCTGACCTAAGGCCGCTCCTGCAAACTGCCATGGTGGACTTACAGGATCAACAAACTCTACAATAATCTCAAAATGCTGATGTCCAAGAAAACAAATATAAGGGCCCAACAATGGAAAAGCACCCTCCGCAGCCTTAACAGGCAAATAAGACAGACAACTTGTCCAAGAGCTCCTTTGAGAGAAACCTAGCAAGTACTGCCAAGGATAGCCATAAGGCCTTTTACAGCTATGTACGTAAGCTAAAGAGTACGGCCCAAGCATGTGCAGAAATGGTGGCCAATGGTATCACACACACTGACACCACAGATATAGCGAACCTGCTAGTGGATAGGTTTTGTGAAAATTTCACTCCCTTATCCCCCTCATAACTTACAACAGCATAGCACTGACCAGCATTTTAACTTCTCCAAGGACGATGCCACAATATGAACAGAAGATCACTGACTTTAATAATTGGCTCAGTCTCTGGTGTCATTCTAAGGGGGTGCAATAATTGTCAGCAATGAAGGAGCTACTACACAGACAGGGACTAAAGGTGGCGGTGTCTTGATTTACATCAGAAATAAATACAAAGGTTTGTCAAACAGGACAATTCACTTCAGCTTCTCCACATTAAAATCCACCACCATTTCCACCAAGGGCAAACGTCCAGTCTGGTGGACCCCAGCCATAAACAAACTTTACAATAAGAGGAGAAAGCTGTTACATGATAGAGCAAAATCCATAAAAGAGAAGACACCCTTGATCATTATTAGCAAAAAAATACGAGCACTCATAAAATCATCCAAGGCCAAATTTGAGAGAAAAATTGCAATAGATTCAAAAGACAATCATAAGGCCTTCTTCAGCTATGTTAGAAACCTGGGTGGAAACTCCCAGATATGCGCAGAATTAGTCCAAAATGATACAAAAATCACTGAATCCACAGACATTTCACCCCCCTCTCCCCCCTAAAAGGAGAGATAACTATCCCAGCGGAGTGTAGCCTCCCAGACATCTCTAATGCGCAGGTGAAAGCTGCTCTCTCTAAAGCTAAAAACACAGCATCAATGGGACCGGATGGTGTTCCCGGCTGTGTGCTACACGAACTCAACGAGGAACTAAACCCTCATATAAGGCAGCTGTTTAATCTTAGCCTTACCACAGGATACGTGCCCAAGGAGTGGCGTACGGCAACTGTGGTCCCACTCCACAAAGGCGGTACCTCTACGGACCCTGGAAATTACTGCCCCATAAGCTTAACAAGCCTGGTCTGCAAAGCTATGGAGAGGATCATAATGGAACTCATAAACAAAGACATAGGGGACTTGCAGACATTGGACCCGACCCAGTTTGGCTTTGTCAAG